>NW_006399768.1:6977737-7016797 GCF_000299155.1 Elephantulus edwardii | reverse complement strand
TTGTTGTACAATGCCCTCCCCCAGTCCACTTTACTACACAGCTTTTATTCTGAACTGTTGTCATGCAAGTAATACCTAATCATATATTCCTTTTAAGCAGTTCTTTCCCTCACCTGTTTCAATATAGTGTACATTATTTATCCCCTCTTTTCTTAATTTCCTCCAACACTGATGTCATTCTTGTTTTATAACAGTGACATTATGCAATATTTGCCTTTTATGACTGGGATATTTCACTCAGCATAATGTCCTCCATGGTCACCCATTTAGTATAAGATTTCATGAGTTCCTTGTTTTCAGTTCTGCACACTATTCCATTGTGTGAATATAGCAGAGCTTCTCTATCCATTAATTTGTCGATGGGCATTTGGGTTGTTTCCATCTCTTTGCTATTATGAACAAAGCAGCAATAAACATAGGTGTGCATATATCTGCTTGGGTGACAGTTACGGTTTCTCTTCCAACTTTTTGAGAAAGTGCCATACTGCCAACCAGTGTGGTTGCACCATTTTACACTCCCACCAACAGTGAATAAGGGTTCTAGTTTTTCTGCTCTGGTGAATTTTGCTGCGGTTCCAGGGGTGATGATATCTTATGACTGTTTTGATTTGCATCTCTCTAGGCCTAGGGCTTTTGAACATTACTTCTTGTGTTTATTCACCATCTGAATGTCTTCTTTGGTGAAGTGTCTGTTCGTAACCTGTGTCCATTTTGTAATTGGGTTGTTTACCTTTATCATGTTGTGGCATTTGAGTATGCTATAAATTCTAAATATAAGTACCTTCTCAGACACATCATTACCAATTTTCTTCCCCCAAGGTTGTGGCTTTCCTTTTTAACCCATTGAAGTTTATGGATGTACATAGAGATTTGATTCTTAGAAGGTCTCATTCATCTATTTTATCCTCTCCTGGTTGTAGGTTTTTCAGAATACTTGGAAGACTTCAAATTGTGGATTAGTGCTTCTAGGGTTCTTCCGAGCTTTCCTCTAATGAAATTTATAGTCCTTGGTTTTAGTCCTAGGTCCTTGATCCACTGTGAGTTGGTTTTTGTTTGTGGTGTGAGGTGTGAGTCTTATTTGAGTTTTCTGCAGATGGTTTTCAATTTTGCAAACACCATTTGTTAAAAAGGATGCCATTTTTCCTCTTAATTGATTTCATCTCCTTGTCAAAAATCAGTTGACCATGGGCTGATTTCTGGGTTCTTAATTCTATTTCATTGATGTATGTGTCTGTGATTGTACCAGTACCATGCGATCTTGACCACCATGGCAGTATAGTAGGATTTTAAGTCAGGAAGTGAGATGCTTCCTACCTTCTTTTTCTTTTAAAACAGTCCTTTGCTTATTCAGGATCTCTTTTCATTCCAAGTGAAACTGGAGATCGTCTTTTCCATCTTGTTGAAGAATGGAATCTAAATGATTGCATTGAACTTGTAGACTGGCTTTGGTAAAATTGTATTTTCAAAATATTGAGTCTTCCTCTCCAAAAGTATTTCTCCAGGTCTTTTTATGATTTTTTGTAAAAATGTTTTAAAAATTTGTAACATATATTTTGTAATTTTCTTTGAATATGTCCTTTGTGTTTCTAGGTAGATTTACCCCTAATTATTTAATCTTGTGATTAGCTATTGTGATGACTTTTGTTTTTCTTAGCTCCAGTTCTGTATTCTCATTGTAACTGTAGAGAAATCCAATTGATTTTGTGTGCTGAGCGTGTATCCTGCCACTTTTCTGAATTGGTCAACTATGTTCAGTAGTTTTCTTGCTTAATCTTCAGGATTTACTAATTTTACTATCATATCATCTGCATATAAAGATAATTTTACCTCCTCCTTGCCAATTTGGATACAATTTATTTCCTTCTCTTGTATTACTGCTATTGCTAAGACTTCCAATACAATATTGAATAGAAGAGGTGATAGTGGGCAACCTTGCCTAGTACCTATTCTCAAAAGGAATAAATTTCATCTCTCTTCATTGAGAACAATGTTGGCTCTTGGGTTTGTGTATATACTTTTTACTGTGCTGAGGAAATTCTCCTGTATTCCTAATTTTGTTGAGCGTTTTAATCAGGAAAGAGTGTTGGATTGTATCAAAGGCCTTTTCTGCATCAATTGATAGGATCATGTGATTCTTATTCTTTGTTTTGTTAATATGATGAGTTACACTAATTGTTTTTCATATTTTGAACCATCCTTGCATACTTGTTACGAATCCCACTTGGTCATGGTAATTTTTTTTTTTAATGTATCTTTGGATTCTATTGGCCAGAATTTTATTCAGGATTTTTGTATCATTTCATGAGAGATATTGTCCTATAATTTTCTATTTTGGTGGTGTCTTTACTTGGCTTTGGTATCAAGGATATGTTTGCTTCATAAAATAAGTCTGGGAGAATGCCATCTTTTACTGTTTTCTGATATACTTTATGGAAAATTGGTCACAGTTTTTCTCTGAATGTTTGAAAAAATTCACTTTTTGATTTGTTTTGTTTGGTTTTTTTTTTGCTGGAAGGTGTTTTATTACCTTTTCAATTTATTATTTTGCAATGGGTCACTTCGGGTATTTGATTTCGGTCTGTATCAGTTTAGGTAGGTTGTGATTTTCTAAATAATTGTCCATTTCCTCTAGGTTTTCATTTTTGTTTGAGAATGTTGTTGTTGTTGTTATGTGCCGTCGAGTCACCTGCGACTCATAGCGACCCTATGTACAACAGCCCTAAACTCCGCTCTGTCCTGTGCCAATCGCACTGTCTCTGACACTCCCATCCCAATTATCCCAGTCACTGAATCAATCCACCTCATAGAGGGCCTTCCTCTCCTGCGCTGTCCCTCCACCCTCCCAAGCATGATGTCCCTCTCTAAGGACTGGTCTCTCCTCACAACATGTCCAAAGTAAGTTTGACGGAGCCTCAGAATCCTTGCCTCCAAGGAGCCACCCGGTTTAACCCTCTCTAGGTCAAATCTGTTTCTTTTCCCAGCAGTCCATGGTATTCTCAATACTCTTCTCCAGCACCACAGCTCAAAGGCATCAATTCTCCTTCTAACCTCCTTGGTCATTGTCCAACTCTCTGATGCATAACAAGTGACTGCGAAGACCATGGCCTGTATCAGACGCACCTTAGTCTCCAGAGAGACACCACTGTTTGAGAATAGTTTTTAATAATACTACATTGGTAACATTTTAATTTTAATTGGTTCTGTTGTGACATTGCTTGTTTCATCTCTTATTTAGATTATTGTGTTTATTCTTTCTTTTACTTCATTAGTTTTGCTAGTGTTTTGTTGATTTTATTGACCTTTTCAAAGGACCAACTCCTGATTTTGTTGATGGTTTCAATTGTTTTTCTGTTTTCTATTTCATTTATTTCTGACCTAATTTTTAGAATTTCAGGTTTTTTTAGAGGGTGTCAGGTTTTCTTGCTGTTCTTTTTCAGTTTCTTGGAGATGTTTATTTAGAGAGTCAATTATCATTTTTCTTGCCTTTTCATGTGTTTGCTTATTCCTATAAATTGATCTCTGATTACTGCTTTGGCTGTTTCCCAGAGGGTTTTGATAAGTTGTGTTTTCATTTGTCATTTGTCTGAAGATGCTTTTTAAATTTCTTTTTTTTAAATTTCTTCTATCCTCATTCTTGTTCAAGCAAAGTGTTATTCAGCTTCCAAATGGATGGGTGTTTCTCCTTTATCCTCTTTTTATTAATTTCTAATCTTGTAGCACTGTGGCCTGAGAAGATGCTTAGTATTATTTCTATGTTTTTTTAATTTTTGATGCTTGCCTTTTGACCTAAAATGTCATTTTTCTGGGGAATGTTCCATGTACGTTGGAGAAGAAGGTATACTATGCATTTTTGGGGTGCATTAACCTATATATATACTTATGAGATTGAGTTGGTTTATTTTGTGGTTTAATTCTTCAGCATCTCTGTTGAGTTTCTTTTTGGTAGTTCTGTCTTTTCTTGAAAGTGGTGTGCTGATGTTTCCAACTATGATAGTGGTGTTGTCTATTTCCTTTTTCACTTTTGTTAGTGTTTGCTTTGTATATTTTGCAGCTCTAACATTTGGTGCATAGATATTTATTATTTTTATATCCTTTTGTTCTATTGACCCTTTAAGCATTATGTAGTGACCTTTCTTTTCCTTTGTGATGATTTTTGCACTGAAATCTATTTTATCAGAGATTAATATCACTACTCCTGAGATTTTTTTTGGTTGCCATTTGTTTGGTATATTTTCCCCTATCCTTTGCTGTTTAGTCTTTCTTTTATCTTTACTTTTCACATGTGTCTTTTGTAGACATCATGCTGATGTGTTGGCTTTTGTTTTTGGTTTTGGTTTTTGATTTTTTTATCCAATCTTCTACTCTTTATCTCTTCAGTGGTGCATTTAAACCATTCACATTCAGTGTGATTATTGAGACCCAAGGGTTTTTTTGCTATTATTTTGTTGAGTTCTTATTGGTTATTTTGGTCCATCCCACTTTCTGTGGCACTGCTGTAAAGAGGACATCTCTCGGTTTTTCCTGCAATGCTGGTCTTATTTGTACCAACTCCTTTAGGTTCTGCTTTTCTGAGAATATCTTGATCTCTCCTTCATATTTGTTGGACAGTTTTTCTGGGTATAGTATTCTAGGTTGACATTCACGTTTTTTGAGTGTTTTATATATATCATTCCATTTTCTTCTTGCTTATATGGTTTCTGTTGATAAATTGGCACTTAATCTTATTTGCTCTCCCATATAGGTTACTCTTTGTTTCTCATTAGGTGCTTTCAGAATTC
The DNA here is from genome assembly GCF_000299155.1 of Elephantulus edwardii. Taxonomy (NCBI): domain Eukaryota; kingdom Metazoa; phylum Chordata; class Mammalia; order Macroscelidea; family Macroscelididae; genus Elephantulus; species Elephantulus edwardii. The sequence goes on along the minus strand of NW_006399768.1, from coordinate 7,012,019 downwards.
TCTCCTTATCTTTTTTATGGCAAAATTGACTAGGATATGACTTGGTGTTTTTCTTTTTGAGTCTGTTCTATATAGTATTCACTCAGCTTCTTGAGTATATATATATTTGGTCATTATTCATTACATCTGGAAAGTTTTCTTCTAGTGATTCTTCCACAACTTTCTCAGTGCCTTTACTTACTTCTTGTTCTAGGATTCTGATTATGAGCATACTATTCCTCTTGATGATGCCCCACATTATTCTTGAGCTTTCTGATTTTTCCTTCCTTTTTGATTCTGCTTTTTGTTCTAGAAGATCAGTGTTGACCATTTTATCTTCTGTTTCACTAGTTCTGTGTTCTAGCTCTTCAAGTCTGTTCCTGTGTCCCTCCAACATGTTGAAAGCATCTGAAACATTGGTCCTCATATTTTAAATAGTGGTTTCTTATTTTTACAGAGCCTCTAAAGCTTCATTTGTTTTATCTGTATTGTTTTGAATTTTTTAAGCCCCTCTTGTTTTTTGCTTGCAGTGTCCTTTAATTCTTCAAATTTGTCTTTCACTCATTGAAAATATTCAATCATTGTTGTTTTAAATTCTGTGTTAGAAAGTTCCATCAGCCTTTCTGGTCTCAGGAAATCCATTGATATTGTGTCACTTTTGTGGAGTGACATCTTGCTTTGTGTAGGGTGTCAGATAGTCTGCTTCTTATGTGACATTGCTGTGGTAGAGTTTTTCATTCCTAAGGTGATAACAGCCTCTTGGTCTGAAATCACTGCTCTGGAGGAGGGTGGTGCAGCTACCCTTCCTGAGTTTTTCTTTGAACTTTTAACTCAAAGGAAGACTTACTTCAGTTCTAGAGAGATAAGACCTGTGAATTAGCAACCTCCTCTGTTAGGCAACTGCTGAAGCCAGGCAAGTCCAAGATGCTTTGGGCTAAAGGTGGCTCACACTTTGGGAGGGAAGAGGAAATGAAATGAGTTCATTTGTGATACTGATGTCTCTCGTGCAGTTCAAAGGGGCAACAGCAGGTCGTCCTCCAGGTGTTGGTGTTGGGAAATCCAGGCCTTGAGACAAAGTCCTCCAGGCAGCAAGGGGGTGGAGCCTCTAAACAATATTCTAAAAATTATTTTTTATTTTATATTGGTTTACATACAAAATGAGTATGCATTGTGTTTAGTTTTATCTGAACAAATTTAAGATCTTGAAGAGCAGTGTGCACAATTCTATGTAAATGTGAAGCCATTTTTATTATTGCTGTTCCTAGTGCGTCAATTCTAAATAGCTATAAGTGAAAGTATATATTTGATTTTTGTAAAACAGTATCTAATTTAGTAAGGGAGTGGAGAGCATTTTACTAAGTTAACTAACTCAGTCTCATGAGGTCAAATAATGCATAAGACCATTATTGTAGACCATGTATGAGGATCCAATGGGGAGAAGGTGGGAGCAGAGGTGTGAGGATGGGAGGGGTGAAAAGTGAAGGGTGGTTAATCACAGAGTCACATAATTTGATGGGTGAAGGGAGGGATGGGTAAAAGAATGGGAAAGATACAGTTTGAAAAACTACAAACTTTGTAAGCAAAGCAGTATAAAATAAAAATTTCATTTTAGTATATATTTTAGAGTCTTCATAGTGCTTTTGGCAGCCACCCTTCATAGTCCTATTATGTTTGGGAAATTATTAATTCATATAATATGTTTTGTGATTAATAGTTCTGTGATTTTTTTCTCATTAAAACTTTAAATTTCTGTTGGTCTATTTTTTAAAAAATAAATCACATATTCAACTGAAGATCTAAGAATACACTTTGTACAGGAAGAAGCATAACTGTTATCTATAGTCTCAAATAATAATAGTGGGTAAAATGGATTGATATGGTAACTGGCTTGTCAGAGTCAGTGAGACTGGCTCAGGACAGGGTTCAGAGCTATTGCACATAGGGTCACTATGAGTCACAGGTGACTTGATGGCACATAACCAAAACAGATGTTGCAGTGACAACCCTAGAGTCAAGTGATTCAAACCTACTAGCAGCTCTGAGGAAAAAAGGTAATCTCCTATTCAATGTACAGCCTCTTGAAATGCACTAGAGAGTCTGTTGGTTACAACTAGATGGCAGGGGTTCAAGTTGAATTGAATAGTAGCACTAGCAGTCTCTCAGATATGAATGAATATGTTCTGTTTCTAAAAAGTGTTTCTTTCAATAGAATTTTAGGTAAGTTAGAAAAGATATATACAGTGTGGGTTTTTTAAATTATTAATTTTTTTCCATTTTCATTGTTTCTGTAATGATTTACAGCTGTGGAAACCCTATGAGAGTTCTACTCAATCCTACAGCGATAATCAGTATTGATTTAACAGCAGTGAGCTTTTGTGGAAGCAGTGGGCTTTTTAGTGGAAGGAGGAACTGTATCCTGATGACACAGTGGGTTAAATATTGGCTAATAACCAACAGATCAGCACTTCAAACCTATTAACCAGTCCACAGTACAAAGATGTGTCTTCTCACACAATAATTTACAGCCTATGAACCATAGAAGGCTTCTTACTCTGTCCTATAGGTATCAGTGAGTTAGAATAAATTGGTGGTAAGGTGATGGCTTTGGTGGGTTGGATTAGGGCAAGCAAAAGTTTGCACTTTTTCAATGATTTTAAAGCTGTCTCAGCACCCAGTAAAGGTATTTATTTTTTCATTTATATTTTTATTAAAAATTACTTATCATTATAAATAAAATTATCAGATTGCTACTTAAAATCTACATGTTTGCTATGCTTTTTTAAAAATAATTTTAATTAACATTTACAGAGAATCTGGATTTCCATTCATTCATTGCTGCACTTCTCTACCCGCCCAGCCCTCTCACCCCGCCCCCCAGTTCACTCCCCTCTTTCAAAAGCAAAAGAAAGACTCCCTCCTTGGTACACAATCCCCCCGCACCCCTCCCACCACCCCAAGTACATTCCACTATGCAGCCTTAATTGTGGACTCTTGTGATAACCATAATACCCTATTATACATCACTTTTAAATTATTCAATCCCTCATCTGTTTCAGTGCAATATACACAATTTATCCAGTTTTTCTCAGTCTTAACCCCACCCTGATATTAGTCCCATTTTACAGCAGTGGCACCATGCAATATTTGTCCTTTTGTTACTGAGATATTTCACTCAGCATAATGTCCTTCAGGCTCACGCATTTTGAATAATACTGAATTAGTTGTTTTTCAACGCAGCGTAGTATTCCACAGCTTCTCTATCCATTTGTTTGTTGATGGGCACCTGGGTTGTTTCCAACTCCTTGCTATTGTGAACAGAGCTGCGATAAACATGGGTGTGCACATATCTGCTTGGATGTTAAAGGTAGTTATTTTGAAGTATTTGTTCTGAGCAGGGGTTATTTCGGTTGTTTCCAAGTAATGACCAATTTGCATAGCATTAAAGGGCAAGTATTTGTTTATAAATCTAACATGTATAACCCAGGAACTGCCTGTATACAAAAAAGCATTTTTATCCAAAGTCTCTGTAAATTTTCATTAAAATTAATTAAAAATGATTTAAAAAAGAAAGAAAAAGCATTTTTAAGAAACAATTTATTCCATGACACTGAGGTGGGAAGACACAGGTTGGACTGGCTATGAAACATTATCAATGACTATATAAGTGGCTAGATAATATAACAGATAGATGTCTTCCATGCCAACCTTACTGAGTTGAGCATAACTTTTACTTTTAATAAATTTTTATTCAGAGTAGTAAAAGTAGTGAGAAAAAAAGAAAACAGGCAACTCCTCCTTTGTGAGTAATTGCTTCTGAAAACCCACCAGAGGGTCAGTCAGCTGTGGGTCAGATCCGACTCGACATTACACAACAACAACACAACACATATGCAAGTAACCATAATCAGTACCAACTGAATCATAAGTAGAGTTTGGACTCTTATTTACTAAAAGGACAAAAACATCTGAGAAGCTTTACTGGTAATGTTGGTGATAGTGTTGTTTGACAGATTTCATGGGGAGAAGCAAGGTAATAAGTGACAGCTTGTGAATGCAGTTTTAATTGTGTGGGAAAATAAATAAAAGTCATTCCACAATGATGGTAAGATATATATGTATAGTAAGGTGATATCCATAACATCTCTCTTTTTATTACTTAGATACTTTTAGAAAAGTTGTAGATCACTTTGGAAGATTGGACATTTTGGTCAATAATGCTGGAGTAAATAATGAGAAAAACTGGGAAAAAACTCTGCAGATTAATCTGGTAAGCTATGCTAACTATACATTTTACCTAAAAAAATTTAAGAATGTGATGTTTATAACAAAAACAAAAAAAAGAGTTGGGTTTTTATTGTTGGTTTTCCCCCTCCCATATTCCTGGAAGCAAAATCACAAACTACAATAATAGAGTAATTTGGAAATTCAAACTGCTAAACTTTTTGGTAAGCAGCTAAGCACTTTAATCACTGTGCCACTGGAAAGCCTAACTTCTATGTAGAGAAAAAAATTTAGAGAATTCAAGAAAGGGGAGAAGGAAGTGAAGCATTTCTTTCACAAAAAGGGAGACATTCAATTCTGTCTTAAAATGTTACCTCGGGAGTGTGATGGGGAAAAAACAACTGCTGAATTCAGAAATTGGCAAACTGTGTGGTTCATAGGCCACATGGCCTTGTTAATCTGGATTTGTATGGAAAAAGTTTATAAAATTATGACTTTATTTATTAAATTTACTTATCAAAGGCTAAGAATACTTAAAAAAATAACAAAATAATTGGAATTTACTCTTATTAAAATTTGTATCCTGAAATTTTCTGTGTCTGTAATTTCTAAAATCTTTACATTTGAATGTGTCATTTTATTAAATTTATTAATTATATTAAATATTAAATCTGATGACTAGTTAGCTCTTACATTATAAAGAGGTAGAATCAAAGAATAACATTTTCTTTTTTTTAGCTATTAAATCACAAGTTTGTTGGATTTTACATTTCTAAGCACACTTCACAGAAGACATTCAGGTTTAGTAAATCTAAAACCTTAGCCAAAATGAAATGTTAGAACTGGTTTGTGCCTGGGGTTACCTTGCCCTTTGCAAAGTCATTCTTTGTAATCATGTAGAACAAGCATGTGGAAAGTACAAGTCAACATTGTGGGTGTGGAAACATCCAAGGAGGAGCCTCTCACTCCATGGTATCCTTACAGATGATTGCAAATATCTTTAAAAAAAAGGGAACTTGTTATCATTTTCTTATTTCAATAACCTACACAATATCTTAAAGATAGGGCTAAATATATTAAATAATAAATACTTGACTTGAATTACTCATAAGTAATTTATTTTCTGTAATAACAACTTGGTAGAGTCTCAGGATAGAGCAGGGTTCAGTTCAGCAACGCAAATTCAAGATGCTTTTAGTTTCCTCAATCATCATGTAAGGTTTGCCTCAGAACAGTTATAAGTCAGCTTTGCCTTAATTGCAACCACAGCAACACCTTTAACTCTGGCCTTTATCTCAGGGCTCTTTTGGTTACACCTTGCCACAGTTTCTTTACAGCAGTGCCACAGTCTCTCAACAACTATCACCAGGGTCTAGCCACCAGGGTATCACTTTTACCAGGGTCTATGCTCCAGTCTCCCTCAAGTCTTGCCATCCAGGGTGGGGAACACTCTCTCTCTCTCTTATCCTAGTCTCTCAGCTGTTGAGTGTGTGTGTGTGTGTGTACAGTTAAGGTGGTTAGAGACAAGAGGGCATAGGTAATGGCTAACAAAAGACAACTTTAGGCTAACACTGCAGTGCAGTTGCAATGGACCCAAATGACTGCAGGTCTATATAATATATGGAGTGTAAATGCTGTCCCATAGAATTTCTTGATCTTTGGAAAATTTTTTTAGTTGTAGCTCCATTTACTGCTTGTATAGTTTTTGATCATTCTATGCTTTCAGAGGAATTTGTAATGGCCCAGTGATAAGGAGTTGCATTGCCAACTCAAGGGAACTCAATTTTACTCTACCGGTCGCTCCATGAGAAAAGATGGCCAGTCTCTTCCTATTCAATTAACTGCGTCTGAAAACTTGCTGCAGGGTCAGTTATAAGTGGATTCTGACTTGACTGTAAATAAAATAACAACAACATATTTTCAGATATAAAATTACTATGCTGTAATTTTCTTTTGGTTCATACTTACCAAGATATACTTTTCTATTCCATTCTATTGAAAATAAAACTATTTCTCTTAGTCTCTTAACAGCATATGATTTCATTTTTCAAACTCACATTTGAGAAGTTCTCTTTGTAATTTGTGACTTCAAGCCATTTCTAGTTCTTCTTACTCTCATACTAAGTTATTTTATCCACATTTGTCCATATGTTAGTTTTACTAAGGTTTGGGTTATGTTTTCTTCTTTTTTCATTCCATTCTTAAAATCCATTGAATGAATTTCATTTTCCTATGTTGGCTAAATAACAAAACAACCTGTGCATTTTATTCTTAATCGTGTTTGGGTATCCCTGAATTAATGACACCTATTCTTAATTATATCTTTTGTCTGAAAAAAAAACCCATTAAGTGTTGAATATACAACTAATTTGTACAAACAAGAATTTTTAGTAAGTTTTTAGAGCCTTATGCTCTCGTCAGATCCACAAAAATTGATGTAATTTTCTTCTTTTTTACAAATTCAAACTATCTTAGTTAAAAAGAATTAGTGGGAAAGCCCAGCTTTTTCTCTTTAGCAACTAATGCTATTTTAAACAGTCCTATCAGTGATATATACGGAGCGTTTATGGCTTAGTGGAAGAACAAGGATGTTTTCTTCTGACCCCTCCTTCTACAACTAATTCTCCTAGATCTTTAACTGTTGATATTTAACCTGCTTGTTTTTCTCTGGGCCATGCTGATTTGGACTACTTTGAACTCCAGAGACTAATGAAGGGGTTTTTGGTTTTTTGGTTTGTTTTTTTTTACTTCAAGTGAGCAGTATATGACCTTTGTTACCCAGATATAACTTGCAATTTTCTTACTTTTCTTCCTGCTTACATTTGCTACAAGGAGAGATTAGAGTCTGCCCAATCATTTTCCTTTCAACTTTATTATCTATGCAACTGTACTGCAAATATTTGTATGTGGTTTATAAAATCATTTCTTTTTAAACCCTGCTCTGGATATAATTTGCATCTTTGGGTTATATACAATTTTAGGTGTGTTGCTTTGAACTACCTCAATACCCATATTATAGAGGTTTTTTTAAGTGCTTAAAAACCCTGTGTCTCTCTCTTCTGGAGAAAAAACTCAAAACAATAGCAATACCACTTTCAAGTAACTTGTATACATAAAATTGTTATTTTGTATCCTTATGGAAAGCTATTCAATTAGTATTTCTTAACTCACTCAATTGCAGCTATGTGATACTTTATGTATTTGAGCTTTCTTGTCTGTGCTTTGTATATTATTTGTATAATTTCTAATACATCAGTATTACCAGAGGTCATTATCTGTCTTACTATGTTTGTTGGTTTTAGTAGGTCTATCAAGTTGACTGCAACTCATAGCTACCCTGTGAACAAAGGCTCTGAACCTTGCACCATCCTCAAAATCTCTGAAGTCTCGAGCCCATTGTTACAGTGACTCTGCCAGTCCACCTTGTTGAGGCTCTTCTTTTCTTTCTCTGGCCCTTTCATCTTTACCAGCATGATATCTTTTTCCAAAGTATGGGCCCTCCCAACAACATGCTCAAAATATGTAAGGTGAAGTTTCACCCTGGTTGCTTCTAAGAAGCACTCTGGTTATACTTCCTCCAAAACAAACTATTTCTTCTTTTGACCATTCATAAGATATCATATACCACAGTTCAAAGGCAATGATTCTTATTGTCACTGTCTCAGTCTATCTTGTTGAGAATCTTTCTCTCATATTCTGACCCTCCACATTTCCTGTCATTATATCATTTAATAAAGACTGGTCTCTCCTGACCACATAATCAAAATATATGAGACCAAGTTTCATCATTCTTGACTCTAAAGAAAGTACCCTGGTTGCATAGCCTCCAAGACAGTTGTGTTAGTTCTGTTGACAATTCATGGGATCTTCAGTACTATTTTCCCAACACCACAACTCAAAGGTATAGATTCTTCTTCTGTTATCTTTTTTATCATTCAACTTTAAGATGCATAGAAAGTAATTTAAAATACTAGGATATGGATCAGGAACATTTTAGTCTTTGAACTGACAATGTTGCTCTTTGGCACTTTGGCGAGATACTTAACATCGTATCTTCCCAAGACAACACATCTTTTGATTTCTAGACTTCTGTTACCATGGAGGTTGATTATGGATTCAAATATAATGAAACTGTTGACAACTTCGTCTTTTCTCCATTTTTCATGGTGTTGCCTAGTCATCAAATAGTGAGGCTCTTTCCCTTGATTTTGAGATTAATTTGTATTGAAGGTTATAGTGTTTGATCTTCCGGAGCACATGTTTCAAATTGTCTTCACTTTCAGCAAGCAAAGTTTTGTCATTTGCATGCACAGGATATTGGTAAATATCCATCTAATCCTGATGCTACACTCCTCTTCATATACTTTTGATTCTTGAAGAATTTTCTCAGCATAGATATTGAATAGATGTGAAGAAATGATACAACCCTAATACATACCTTTCCTGATTTTAAATCATGCAGTATCCCCTTGTTCTGTTTGGACAACATTTTCTCGATCGAGTTATTGGTTTCACATGAGCCCCAAAATGTTTCCCTTCCTTATTCTTTGAAAACTTATCTGATCTCACTACTCTTCCCACACAAGAGATACCAAAAAAAACCTCTTCCCAAAATGTCTTCTGTTAGGATAGTCTCTGGTTCCTCTTTAGTCTGAAGCAACGTCAGTAGCATTATTTTTAGCTGTTAAAAATCCACCAAGAATGGTCAAGGGTGAGTAAGTTTTTGCAAAAATGCTAAAATTCTTTCTAGCAATTGGGCAGAGGTAGAATTAACTTTGAATGGATAAGATCATACTATAATGTATCCTTTTTTTCTTTAACTTGTTGAAGTTTGGTGGTGGTTGTTGTTGATTGCCTTTAAATCACACCCAAATCATAGTGACTTTATGAACAAAAGGCCTGAAGCCTTTCTATAACTATCGACATTTATCAAAGTTAATAAACCAAAATAATTCATACACACTACAGCAATACATTAAAATGAAACAAATAATAAAGCTACTGTTTATTATTTTTACTTAGAAATCGACTATTTCACTAAAGATTTGCACTGGTAATGGTAGGCATTGGCAATTAGTCAAAATGTACATTTGAATCCTGAATCTAAAATTTATAAACTATTATTCAATTTCTATGATCTGAGATTCCCCACTTAGTTAAAGAGGAAAAGAAAGCTCTGTACAGTTAAGCTAAAATGAACTATAACTTATTTGAGTAACTCAGCACAGTACTTCTGAGTCAATTGCATTTGCTTTTCAAAATACCAAAACCTACACTTTCTTCTTTTCCTCTGTATTGTTTATATTTAAGAGGGGAATGTGCAGATGGCTAAAACTGCTAGTCATTTAAACTTAAAAATCCAATATCTAGGGAGTTCCGGTGGCCTAATAGCAAGAAGCTGCACTACAATCCCAGAGGTATGCAGTTTGAATCCACCAGATACTCTGCTGGAGAAGGAGGGGTTATCTCCTCCTGTACCAGTCAGATCTGATTTAAAGGTACATAGACACAAAATAATGACAATTTAAAAACAATCCAATATTACTGTCAAAGAGTAGGTTCTGACTCACAGTGACCCTCCATAATGACCCTCATGTTTCTGAGGCTGTAATCTCTGCAGGAGGAGACTGCCCACTGTTTTTCTATGGAGCAGCTGGCGTGTTAGACTTTATGCCATCAGGGATCCTGAAGTCAGTTAGATTCTGTTAAATTCCTCCCATGTTTAACCGTAATGAGGAGTGGAGAAAAAAAATGGATGTGAACTTTGCTTTCTGATATTATAATGATTCAGTATATAAAGATATATAAACATTGCTAAAGGACAAAGATCAAATCTTAATAAAAACATAGTCTATTTTTAGCAATATCTTGGATACACATTCTGGGAAAAGGAAAGTATTTTACAATAAAGGAGGAGAGATGAAAAAAATACTATATATTCACAGTTAAGCCATTTGACCTTATAGATTCATGACAAGAAGCCTTTCCTTTAGTTCTTTAGCTGATAATGGATGAGAAGAATAATCCCTTGTTCTTCTTCAATTAAGACCTGGCAGTAGATCTTAGTTTTGGGGTTTTTTAAAATTAAAAACACAGCTTAACTGTTTCCTAATTTCCTACCTGGCTGTACCATACAGATGTTAAAAAGACAAAAGCAGGGTGTCAGCAAAGCTGTAAATACCTGAGAATAAAAGCATAGCGCCAATATATGTAAACAGAAGTTCTGTTCAGGCATGCTAGAGGCTTGGGCAGAAACTAACAGAATCTCACTGGCTTCAGTAATTTTAGCCACCAACATTTTTCCTCTTATATAAACAATGTTTTTGTGAAAGTTTCTTTTTTTTTTTGTTTTTAAGATTTGAGCAGAGATTTTACTTATTACTTCTAAGCCTACTTGATATCAAACTGACACACGGCTTAAGGAAAAGGAATTTCCTATTTATTTTTTTGTTTTAGAATTATGATTATACAGGAGCAGTGTCCCTGAATATTTTAGAAAACTCCAAAAGTATTTTTTTCCTTAAATGAAAGAAGATAAATATTACACATTGCCATTGAGCTGGATCCTGAATCATAGCTAGCTGACCTTCTATTAAGCTTCTGATCATAGAGGAGACTCGTTTTTCTTCTGTAAAGTGTGGATTCAAACCACTAGAGAGGTACTGCTATTGAGTTAAAAGAGAAATTCTCACATGCCAGTTTCCAACTTATCCCCTATTGTTTCATTTCCTCTATAGTATTCTAAAGCACGAAGAGAAAAACACAGAATGAAGATACTAAAGTGTCAAAAGACATTTTCAGTTGGAAGGAAAAGTCTGAGTTGGAAGGGACAGGAGGTCTTAAGATTTCTGGTATCATATTCATCTCCCAGGTTGTTTTTGGTAGTGGTTATTTTTAAAATATTGGAATAAAAATGGAAGTGTACCTTCTCCGGGAGATGAGTAGTAGAGCAGATTAAGCCATGAAATTAGAACTGACATACAAACAGATTTGTACACCAATGTTCATAGCAGTGTTATTTACCATCTCAAGAAAATGGAAACGGCCCAGATGTCCAATCACAATTGAATAGATTGAGAAATTGTGGTACATTCACATGACGAAATACTACATAGCAGTCAGAAGCAGCAATTTCAAAAATTATTAATTACTTGGGAGAAGCTGGAGCGCATTATGCTGAGAGAACTCAGTATAAATACTGAGGACAAATACTCTATAAGACAATTAGTGTAGAAATAGGAAGATAACTGGTAAAATGTGTGAGGATCCAAGGAGGGGGAGGGTAGGAACAAAGGGGTAAGGATGGGCACGGGAGTAATCATAAGGTTGCACAGTTTGATGGATAAAGGGAGGGGTGATGATGGAAATGGGAAAGATCTGATGTAAGAACCATATATACTAAATGTGTTAGCATACCCGTATAAAATAAAAATTTTATTTGAAAAAGTTAGTATTGCATTGAACCAGATGAGGGAAAGAACTGTTTAAAAGCAATATATGATTGGGTATTATCGTTATGACAAGAGTCCAGAATGAAGGTTGCATAGTGGAGTGTACTGGGGAGGTGGGGATTGTCTACCAATGAAAGAAGTTTTCTTTTACTTTTCAAGGAGAAGTGCAAACTGGGTGGGGGGGAGGGGTAAACAGGGAGAAAAAAGCAACAATGAATGAATGGAAATCCAAAAAGTCTGTAAACATTCATTAAAATTGATAAAATAAAACAAATTTTTAAAAAGGAAAAATATTAGTGTAACCAGTGATGAATAAAAATAAGTGAAAGACAGATTTTACTTAAGACAAGTTTTCAAGTCACAAAACTTGCTTTCAAAGTGAAAATAAGAAGGTACCCTGGTCACATAGAGCAGAATATATTGGGATGATAAATTTAAGATTAGTTCATTCCATGGGAGAAAGCTAGGCAGTCTCCACCCTGGGAGATTTACAGTGTCAGAAATATCAGAAACTGATGGAAGATTTCTAGAAGAATGTTATTGATGAGCATCAACTCCAAGGCAGTGATTTGCATTTTTTGAGTGTGTATGCCCTCAAATATTATGGAATTCAAGGGCAATTGATACAGTTGCTCACTGACATCATCAGGACCCAGACTCTCTCCCACCCATCACTCCTTATGTTGGACTCATCTTTTGCATACTAACAATATGACTTTTTAGTTTTAGTTATTGCTTTCATAAGATGCAGTATAAAACCCAAACCCATCTCTTTCTGGTTTCTTAAGACCAAAAATATGTTTTCAAGTAAAAATGACCACATATCCCCATCCTACACCCCCAGCTTCTGCTCAGATCTCCCTGAACAGAGTTGAAGCATATCACCATTCCTAAAACAGTTGCTGAAAGTTGAATGTGATTTCTATGATTGTGTTTGATTAATAAGTGTTTACACTACAACTATGATGATCACTGTCCTCTGTATTACAAGGAAGAGAGATAGATGTAAAGGCAAAATATGCTTTTGAGTAAAAAACTCCAAGGAAATTTAAAGAGTATAGGAACCCAAGAATATTCAATATTACATTAGTCCATGATCAGACATGATGAGATCCAAATGCTAAGAGAGGGGTAAATTGATTCTACATGATGATGATTGAGTTATTTGACAATAGATTATTTACAGCAATGTGTTCATTTAGGAAAGCATAATAAGGGAAGTTAGCAGCAATGAAGTAAGCTCCAAACCATTTCTCAAACAGAAAATTCAGGATATATGATTAACATTTTAAAAAGGGCATTTCTCAATTATTTATTTTATTAAAGAATGTATTTCTAGTACTTGCTGAAAACTCTCTATATGTCTGTAATGAAACCAAAGACTTTCATGTGAATAGATGATAAAAGATGATGGCTGCTTGACATTTTTTCTATTTATGCTTCTGCATTAGGTTTCTGTTATCAGTGGAACCTATCTTGGCTTGGATTACATGAGCAAGCAAAATGGGGGTGAAGGTGGTATCATCATCAATATGTCATCTTTAGCAGGTAAAAACCAATTATAATAATTGCTGTTATGATAACATTTTTAATCAGTAATTTGTACAGAACACACTGTACTTCATAGTTATTTATTAGCTCCTTGTATTTAAAATGGAAACTTGGTCAAGGGGTTTTTTTGGTTTTATTTTTTAATGGGTCTGTGGAATTTTACATTGCATGATATCACAAGTTTGAAGTATGTATGTATTTCCGTTATTTTTAATTAGAGTTTTAAAATTATTTTATTGTTCCCTACTTGCTCACTTATTGTCATGGAGTCAGACTGACTCATAGCTAATCCCTAGCAGATTTTCTAAGACTGTAATTCTCATAAGAGGAGATTACCTATCCTTCTTTACAGAATTTCTGATGGGTTTGAACTGCCAGAGAGGTGTACCCTCTGAGTTAGCAGCACAAATCACTATGGCCTGTGCTACCAAAGTAATATTAAAATAAGTTTACCTGTATTTTTACAGTATCATTATTCTTCAGAGGTTGTTCTGATACTCCTAACTAATAATAAATGCAAAAAAACCTTTGACAAAGTGAAAAGTACAAACAAAATGAAGATGTTAAACACAATTAAATTACCATGTAATTTTATTAAGATTGTATAATTTTAAAACATGACATGCATATTTGTTGGGTTATACTAAATTGCTGTAATAAAATACATCCAAATTAGCTTAAATATAGTATAAGCTTATTCTTCATGAATTTATTAGCAAAGAGCAAGATTCTTGGGGTAAGATATCTTTCATATATCCAGTCAGTTAGAAAAATAGGCTGAGAGTAATTCTACTGTCTTCATTCAATATGGTGTTGCTAAGTTTACTCTGGCCCTAGTGACCTCCTTTCCCTCTAACAGAAGATAAAAGAACCTCACTTCCACTCCAATGATTTTTCTTTTCTTTCTTGTTTTAACAAAGTCTTTTTTGTGTGTGATTTTAACTAAATTCACAGAAAAGTTGAGTTTTCATTTATTCATTGCAGCACATTTTCCTCCCTCCCCAGTCCACGTTGTAATGCACCTCTTGTTCCAGATCCTTGTCATACGTTTAATTCCAACTGATGCATTCCTTTCAGATAGTCTTTATCTGTTCCAATGCAATATTCATTAGCTATTCACCGTTTTCCTATACAACCCCACACCAATTCCCATGTCAAGCCTATTTTACAACAATGGTGTTATGCAATATTCGTCCTTTTGTGACTGAGATAGGTCACTCGGTCTTCTAGGCTCACACATGTTGTGTAGTGTTTTATAAGTTCATTGTTTTTCAATGTTAGGTATTAGTCCATTATGCGAATGTACCAGTTTTTCTATCCATATGTTTGTTGATGGACAGTTGGGCTACTTCCATTCTTCACTATTGTGAATAATACAGCAATAGCCATTAGTGTGCATACATCTGTTAGAGTTGTGGCTCTGATTTCCTTACGATATTTCCTAGTTGTGGGACGCTACATAAAATTGAGTCTCTATAGTCACTTTTTGAGAAAATGCCAGACTTCCTTCTGTAGTGGTTGTACTATTTTGAATTCCCACTAGCAATTAATAGTAGTTCTGGTCTCTCCACAACCTTGAGAGGATTTGTTGTTTGCTGCCTTGTTGAACTTTGCTATTGTTACTGGGGTAAGATGATACCTCATAGTTGCTTTGATTTGTTTCTCTCTGATAAGCAAGAGAATTTGGAACTTTTTTCATGTGTTTGTTAGTACCCATCTGACTTTCTTTTTTGGTGAGTGTCTATACGCATCTTGTGCCAATTTTGCAATTGAATTGTTTACCATTTTCTTGTTGAGATGCTGGTGTAGTCTATCAGTTTTAGATGAGTCCTTTATCAGGTAGGTCATTGTTAAATATTTTTCCCACTCTGTGGGTTTCTTTTTATCCTATTGTGGATTGCCTTTGGTAGAACTGTCATTTTCACAATATTGAGTCTTCCTATCCATAAGCATGGTATATTCCTCCATTTCTCTAGATCACTTCTTGTTTCTTGCAATAGTGTTTTGTGATTTTCTTTGTATAGATTTTTTGTGTCTCTAGTTATATTTGTTCCTAAATATTTCATCTTGTCATTAGCTCAAATATTTAATGTTGAGCCATTGTAATTGGCATAGAGCTTGATCTCATAGCTCATCTAAGAGAGCCTTGGAAATGTAATATGATTGTGTATCTGTGGGCAGAATGTTTTTAAGTAGAAATTAATTCTTTCTTACAGCATAAAATCCAAAACTATTATTCATTCAGAATAATATGATTTTCTATGATCTGATGTAATATTACTCAATAGCAGCTATATACATTTGGTAGGCCTTTTTCTTTTTCTTTTTTTTTTAGTAAGTTAGTCAAATAACTTTACTTTTCAAATTCTAGGAGAAAATTTTAAATGATTTATGATTATTTTAATAATGCAAAAATCTGTAAACCCGCCAAGCCAAACCAACCAACCAAATATACTCGTTGTTCTTGAATTAATTTCATCTTAGGATGTTGTTGTTGTTGTTGTTGTCATCAAGTTGGAACCTATCCATCATCATTGTCCCTCCATCAGGTTTTCAGACGCAATTAATCACACAGCAGGTGATGTCATGTGTTCCTCCCTGCAGAGCAGCTTGTGGGTTTGAACCTCATTCTTTTGCATTGCCAATATAACTCATTACCACTAAGCCACAAGTTGATTCTAACTCTTGGCAATCCCATATTCCAGAACTATTCTATAGTATTTTCTTGGCTGTAATCTTTGTTGACACAGATATCGAGATCTTTCTTCTATACTTTTTAAACAGTGCTGTAGGGGGTGTTCAGGGGGTGTTCACGTTACCAACTTTTAGTCATGCACAAACGATTGAAACACACAGAGATCTCTAACCTTGCTACCAATAGGGATTTAAAGAAGGGTTTTCTAGAAGTTCTCAAAGATAGACTAATATCTCATTTCCTCAGAAATAGGCTTTCATCTTTTAATTTCTTACAGACACATTGGGATCTATTTATGTATTTA
The DNA here is from genome assembly GCF_000299155.1 of Elephantulus edwardii. Taxonomy (NCBI): domain Eukaryota; kingdom Metazoa; phylum Chordata; class Mammalia; order Macroscelidea; family Macroscelididae; genus Elephantulus; species Elephantulus edwardii. The sequence continues at coordinate 6,995,818 of NW_006399768.1, read as the reverse complement.
TGTAGCTACTCTATAAACACGATGAAAGTTATACAAGTGTTCAGGTCTATCATTCATAGGGTCGCTATGAGTCGTCTACTACTTGACGGCACTTAACAATACAACAACAACATTATACCAAAAACTGTATAGCTTTTAGTGGTGATCAAACAATAATTCCATATATTTTGTGCAGTAAAGAAAGAAAGCTAGTAAAGCTTGGAGAACCTGTGGGTACACGTTGTTTTTGTGTTACTGGAGACGCAGATTTTATTCTTGGGAGATTTGAAATGAGTCAGGATATGACAAATTTGAGACTCTGGAGTGGCACTATACCGTAAGAGAAAAGCTTGCTTACCCCAAAAAAGCATTAATTAGAGGAAAATGCATTGTAATATTATTTTTTATCTGATAACAACTTGCATGTATTTATATGTACTTATCTGTATCAAGCACTAGGAAGCTATGGTGGCTAGTGGTAAGGAGTTGTGTTACCAACACAGCTGGATCTACCAGCTGCTCCATAGGAAAAAGTTGGGTATATCATCAAGTTGGAATCTTGTGATCTCCTGTGTGATTAACTGCCCCTAAAAACATGCTGTAAGTTTGGCTATAAGTTGATTCCATCTCCATGATAGTTGACAACAAAGTAAACGCTTACTGTATATTTGGCACTATTTGAGAATGCTGTTCATGCATGAACTCGTTCAGCCATCACAGTAACATTATGAAGTATATTCAGTCACCTCCAGTTTTCCAGGTGAGGAAACTGAGGCAGGAGAGTTTAAATGTTTCCCAAGTTTACTCAGCAAATAAGAGTCTGACATGGAGTTCAAACACAACCAGCCTAACACAGGACACAATACTATTAATTGTTAGATTATCAGTTTTGTCTGAAACATTGTGACTTAAATAAATGAGTTAAATTAAGGGTGTTTCTCTAGTCTCATGGCACAGTTTCATTCCCATGGCTTTATTATTAAAATTTCCATAAGACTTTAAACTCTTGACCTGCATTTGACATGCTTAGTGAAATATTGGAAATATTGAGGAGTTTATCATAGTCTCAAAAAGGACAAGTTGCCATTGAGAAGAACAATTTAAGGCCTTATAATGTGATACCATTTGTCTTTCTTGGCTAAGAGCATGCATTACCACAGTGCTCACTCCTGGTTGTTAATTCTAAATATTTGGAGCCATGTATTGGTCTTTCTCTAGTTATGCTGATAAAACAGTGAATGCATAAAAATTCAGGGAATTTTTGTTTTAAGCTACCTTTCTGGTGCTGTTACTGTACCAATTTGTGAATTTCATAGCATTCCAAATTGTTTCTCCTTCCACTACCTGTCCCAACACACAGAATAGCCCTTTAAAAAGGTCAAGTAACTGAAGTTCATTGTTGCCCATTCTTCTTGATTTGATACCCTCTAAATTTTAGGTTTTCCTGGGTGTCATAATTGATTAAGCTGCTTAATTACTAGCCCAGAGGGGCTTCAGCAGCAAAGTATAACAGTCTATGTCCAAAAGATCACAACTATGAAAATATTGTGAAGCACAATTCAAAACGCTGCTCTGTACACATGAGGTCATTATGAGTTGGAGTTGACTAGACAACAACTAAAATCAAAATGCATGTTGAAAATTTGTGCTCAACACCCTCCCTTCACATAATCTGTGACCTCTATATCTAGCGCTTTTCTGTTATTCCCTTATGACCAGTGACCAATCTGGACAGTAGCAATCCTTGCTACTTCTCTCCCATCCATAAACTTGCTTTTCACTATCATGATTTCATATCATAAACAATATTAAAATTAGTATTTCTGCTTTATATTGTATTTGAGAGCCTCTATTTTCCCACAATAAGATTGTTTCTATACAAAATCAGGTTACTGTTTTAGTGGAGTAAGATAAAAAAGGGCCCTTCACTGTTAACCATTTCCTCAGCAAAGATATTAACAATTTTACTCTCTTGAAGTCATGGCATATAGGAAAAGCTCAAAGAACGAAAGTTGTCTGAGAAGTTAGGAGATTCAAAGCATTGGTAATGTTCACGTCCTCTGTTTTCAATATCTTCTTTGCTCATAGATTTTTCTCTATCCATTTTTACTTTAACCACTCTTTTTACTATTGGCTGTATTGAAGAAAGAGGTGTGGGTAATACTTAATTCAACCACAGTCTATGCTCTTGATCTCTTGGATAGATTCATTTGTAGTCCTTCATTGTCACAGGAATACTTTAAGTTAACACACTGGTTTGGGCAGAGAAGTTAGTGAGTAATAACCCTGACGTACAGGGAGTATCACATGCATTTAGTAAGTGTAACAAACAGAAAACTATATATAGAGTGATGAGTGGTTCCTTAGCATATAAAGACAGGGTGTGCGCCAATCTACAGTATCCCAAATGCTCTGATCATTGTTCATCACATGGACTCTTCTACACGGGCTTTTATCTTCTATTAATCATGTGTTTATTCATGCTTACATATAATATATGTAGAAAATGTCAAAATCTTCCTGTTGGGTATAGTGGTAGATTAGTCAGAGAAGTCTTTCCTTCTGTGGTGTGAAGCCCAACAATGCTTGTCTTTCAGCTAAGGCTTAAGAGTTACCACGATGCTGAGCAGGTTTCAGTGAAGTGTCCAGACTAAGACAGCGACTAAGACAGTGGAAGAAGAAAGGTCAAGTGACTTATATCTGAAAATCAGGAAATGGAAACTCAATGGGACATAAAAAGCCTCAATAGTGGGGGACAAACCCTAAAGTTGTTAACAACAATAATTTGCATAGAAAGGTCATTTTAGGAGCGAAGTCACCTTTTCCTCTGATCACAGGGAAAACTGTCTGTATTTATAGCAGAAAAAGAACACTTAGGTGGATGAAGGACAAGAAACAACTTTATGAAAATTAACAATTATTGGAAATTACTGAAAATTATGGAAAAGTTTTTGTTATTGAAAATATTTCTGTTTTATGAAACTCTATCACTGTTATTTTTTTAAATATGGCTTAGCAATGCCAAACAGGAGAAAAGAGGACAACTGGAATCAAATAAACTGTTGTATGTTGTGGAAAAATCCACAAAATGAAGAGGAAGTCCATTGGTTTTTTCAGTCAGCATTTTACATGAACATAGATAAATAGATTCTCACCACTTCTCTTTTTTCTGTTATATTAAAGAAGTAGTGGCTAAGGACAAAAATATGTCCAAAAATAGACACTTTCAGTTTTTGGTTATAAAAAATGTGAGAGATTCTGTTTCTTGCTTTATATCACAACTGCTTAGATCAAGCTATCATAGAGTCTCAGCTTATTTTACCAGCTTTAGGGGTTTTTTAGCACATACATAAGGTTCATTTTACATGGCTTATGTATATTTTGAGGTACATGCTAATTCAGAATAAATTTCCCTGTCCAAGTGGGTTTCCTTACTTACTAAAAATCTTCCTGGGAATTTTGCCTTTTATTGGATGAAGAAATTAAGGGTAATACTTAAAAATATGGTTAGGAAAGATATTAGGATATAAGAACTAATTGGAAAATATATTTGCTTTTTGAAATGACTTAGGTTATTTAGAAAGTTAACATAAGAAGATACTTATGTTAATATGTAACTTTAGGTATTTTAAATGGTTCTCTATATTTAGGAAACTCTGGTGGCACAATCCATAGCAATTTGCACTGGTAAACCAAAATCTATACCTACAAGGCAGTTCAAATCCACCATCATCTTCAAGGGAGAAAGATGGGGCATCTCCGGCTTGTGACGTACAGTCCCAGAAACCTGCAGGAAGCTCCGCTATGAATTAGTTCTGATTCTATTACAGTGAGTTTTTCGAGGTGAATTTTTTATATTTAGCCCAGTAGTTGGTGAGCAGCTATCATTTGTTGACCTGAGCAGCTGTAGAACATTTTTCAACACCCTTGGCACCAATAGTCAGGAGAGACTGACGTCAGAGAAATCCCAAAGTCTTCAAGAGCAGTAATATCAGTTTAAAGACTAAAGTGAGACCGAGTCAAGCCCCGGTCTTTCCAAACATCTGCTATGCATTTGATAGCTGGGCAATGAATAAGGGTTACAGAAAAAGAATCAATGTGATGTTAGAGAAGAGTATTGAATATCCTACGGACTTACAAAAGAATGAAGAGAGATATGCTTTGGAGAAAATGCAGCCAGAGCATTTCTTCGAGGCAAGGATGGTGAAGCTTTATCTCACTTACTCTGAGCATGTTGTTAGGAAAGTCTATTCCTTAGAAAAGGACATCATGCTTGGAAAGGTGAGGCGTCAGCAAAAGAGAGGAAGACCCTCATACAGATAGATTTATACAGTCACTGCAGCAATGTCTCAAGTGTTTCAGGGATAATAAGGATGCAGATAGAACAGGATTCAGATGTTGTTCATAGGGTTGCTATGAACATACTATGCTGTGTCGTACTAGACTCGACAGCACCTAAGAGCTACAAGATAAAACAGAATAGTAGTCACCATATAAAGGAAAATGACATAGGCTCTTGATACACATCATAACATGGATTTATCACGAATAATTATTCTAAGTCCAACAAGTCAGACAAAAAAGAATGAGATTCCTTTTACGTCTGTATAAGAGTATAGACACTGTTGCTATTTTGTGATGACAGAAGGGAAATCTCTGGGAGATTAACAATAGGAGCAGGAAGATGGGAGAGGTTTTGTTGTGTTACTCTTTTGAAAAGGCACATAGAAACTTGAAGTTATAGATATGCTTATTACCTTGATTATGATTGTGGCATCACACTTTTATTCAACATATTTAGCATGGGTTAAAATTCATGACATTTACACTTGAAATACATACCATTTACTGTGTCACAAAAGAGCTCTGGTGGCCCTAGTGGTAAGAATCTGTGCTGCAATCCTGAAGACATGCAGTTTGAATCCACCAGAAGCTCTCTGGGAGAAAGATGTGCAGTCCTCTCCTGTGTGATTAACTGCCTCTGAAAACCAATTGGAGAGTCAACTATGGGTTGATTCTGACTCATTCGTACTCAACAAGAATAACAACTGTGTCACAAAGTATGTTGTTGTTGTTGTTTAATGCCGTCGAGTCGTAGACGACTCATAGCGACCCTATGACTGAACAGCCTGAGCACTGTTCGTACATAGAGTTTCCAGAGGCAAGCCATTTTGGAAGTGGATGCCGCTCCTGCTTCCAGGCTTGATTTAGTCGGGAAGCTCCAGCCAACACTGTCCACCATAGGTGCCCATTACCACGGTTGGCACATCACTGTCACAGTCTTCAGCATCACAGCAACTACGAGTTACCTCTGTACAGCAATGCACAGACCAGTGCTATATACCACCTAGAAGAATGTTTGACAGGAAGACAATTTGAACCTGTATACTTTTCACAAAGTATACTTTATTAAAATTTTTCAGGGGGAAAAAAAGCAAAATAGGAAGTTTAATTTACAACTGCCTATAATTGATTTATGCAGTCTTGATCTAACATGAAACAAAGAGTGAGGCAATGCAAGGCTAAACATTTTGCAGAATGTTATTGTTGTTGTTGTTGTTGTTATGTTCCATCGAGTCATTTGCGACTCATACCGACCCTATGTACAACAGCCCTAAACCGTGCTCTATCCTGTGCCAATCTCATTGCCTCTGACAAACCCATCCCGAGTACCCCAGTTACTGAATCGATCCACCTCATAGAAGGCCTTCCCCTTCTGCGCTGTCGACCCAGCATGATGTCCCTCTCTAAAGACCTGTCTCTCTCTACAACATGTCCAAAGTATGTCAGACGAAGCCCCAGAATCCTTGCCTCCAAGGAGCAGCCTGGTTTAATCCTCTCTAGGAATAATCTGTTTGTTTTCTTGGCAGCCCATGGTACATTCAATACTCTTCTCCAGCACCACAGCTCAAAGGCGTCAATTTTCCTTGTATCCTCCCTAGTCATTGTCCAACTCTCTGATGCATAACAAGTGATTGCAAAAACCATGGCCTGTATCAGGCAGACCTTAGTCTCCAGAGAGACACTGTTGCTCTTGAGTATTTTGGAGAGGTCCCTAACCACAGACTTTCCCATCGCAATACGTTTTTTTATTTCCTGGCTACTGGTGCCAAGAGTGTTGACCGTGCAGTGAAAATACTATTCTAGTGTTAAAACAATATCCATAAAACCAAGGATTGTTTTTACAAGAAAGCTCTTTCCTATTCTGGTAGTCATTGCAATTGCACCTTTAAAGGAAATTCTTTAATTTGTTCTTGCTTCTTAGCAAAGTCATCAAAACCATCTTTATTTCACTTCTGTAACACTTAGAGCCAGCTTGGGTTCAAAAGTTCAGCACCTCCTACTAATGTTGCAAAAATTAATGCCAAGTTCATCTTTGCAAAATTTATGAACAGTGACTATATGTTTGTTGTGGCTGTGTCACCCAGCTTATCTCTGGCTAAGGCACACAAAATTTCATGCAGTAGCAACACTACCCTGTAACCACTACTTTTGTCTCACAAACATTTAAAAAGAGTAAAGCAGGAACTTAGAACCAGAAAAAGCAACATCTTGCTACATTTATTTATTTATTTGATGAATGTTGTGCTCCTGAAACACCTATGTACACTATGGCGCCATCATAAATTCTTGTTGACTGACACTTGATAAATTAATTAACACGTTTTATGCAACCTAAAACAAAACAAAAGGAGAACCAACATAATATTTTGAGATCACTGGGTGGACACAGTAGTGTGATCTACCAACCTCAAGGACTTAAACTGCTCTTGAGAAAACATACTTTATAAATTGAGACCTGGCAGGCACCTAGGGAGTGGTTAAGGCCAACATTTATTGCTGAACTTTGGCACCATGTGCCCAACTTACTGGTGACGTTCTGAGACTAGTTAGCTGGGTGGAGATAGTATGCCTCAGCAGAATGATCTCATGTTATTAGCATGACATTTGATATTAATAACATTACAGTAATTAGGGACCACTGTTTCTTGACTCAGAGAAATCATTATTTTTTTTAAAAAAAGAGACATTAAAGCATGTTGTGTCCAGAAAATTATTTAAAATCATGAAATAGCAAAATGACACTAGTTAAAATTTGAGTGATGTTTAGATAGGAAATTGTCAAGTGTGATAAATAAGCTATACAGTGATAGGGAGGTAGAATTTTCTCATTTTGTTTCTGTTTGGAAGTTTAGGACTGAGCTCAGAGACAGGAGAGAAAAAATATGTTCTACATATTATAACGCTAGTTTAATCTAGGCCATAACTTTCATCATATTATTAAAACCTTATTCATGTATCTATGTGCACAATTAAACCAAATTGTAAAATTGTTTGAAATCTGCTGTTGTGACATAAATATAAAATAGAACCATAGGTCCTGTTTGGTTTTTTCCTCCCCTCAAGTCATAAGTTGAGTTGACCCAGGCATTTACTGTAAAGCAACATCAAAAGAAGTTAATGTTCCTTTAGTGGCATCATTGGATCCAGACTGAGAATGATGAAGTACAGCATTATTAACTCATGATGCAGACATACTAATCTTCCAGCTCTTAAACTACATAAAAAAATGTAGAAGACAGATTTAAAATTTAAAATTGTACTTAGATGTAGATTTATTTTATTTAAAGATGATTTGTTTTGTGTGTTGAAGAATATTAAATTCTCTTAAAAGAAAAAACATGCTTAATAACTTGGCTCTCTTCTTAGCCATAATTTACCTCCAATACATCCTGTATAACACAGCAGAGGGAAAGAGTAATTTGAGCCAAGCCTGGTTTTACAAAGTTTCTAGTGATCATTTGAATTATCACTATATTTAAGCGATTATGTCATTCTCCAGCATTGATATGTGGATACATTAATTATCCAAAGGGTAGTTATTGGATATAGTTTTGTTTAGTTTATTTATAAAATTATTTAAATGGTTTTAATTTTTTTTCTTGTTTGTTTGCTTATTTGTTTCAGGGCTCATGCCTGTTGCACAACAGCCTGTTTATTGTGCTTCAAAGCATGGCATCATTGGATTCACACGCTCAGCTGCGGTGAGCCTATTACCGTCTCCCAATCTCCCTTTACTTCTCTGTCTTTGTTTGAGACGTGAGTTTTATCACTTAGAAGGAAATGAATTCTGGATTTAATGAGTTTATTCAAAGCTAGAAAAATACTACTAATTTTTTTATTATAATACATAATTTTTAGGTCCCATAAATGACCAGATAAGTAATAATTTTAAAGTAAAATCTATTCTAAATATAGATGTGTTATTGGAGGCGGAAACCCTAAGGATAACATTATAATAAGGAGATAGACTTTCGTTTTTAATTTAGCTCCAAATTTATAAATTATCAACTATGCAGTCTATAAACGTAACATGCAGTATATTCCAGATGTTACTTAATACAGCGTTGATGAGAGTAAACTACAAGAACTTAGAGAGAGGGGTGGGGCAATGGTTTACTGCCCAGAGTGTTTATGGGATGATGTATCCGTAGAGTGCTGGAGTGAAGCCTGTATAGTGCTTACGAACATGTAGTATCCCGAGTCAGATAAGTAGAAATAGAAAAAGGCCCAGATCATAAAAGGCATGTATTGCAGGGTCAAAAAAAGGCTTGTGTGCCAGGGTCGTGAATTAGATTTCCTTCTAAGTGCAGACATCAATGGGTTTCTTAAACACAGGAGTTAAAAGGCCAGTTTTTGTTTTCAGAAGATCATGTTAGCTGTTATTTGGATAATGTACTAGAGAACAAGTGGAGAAGCAGAAGGGAGAGTTGAGAGGCCTCTGCAACAGCTGAGATCAGATAAAGGAGCATTGTTGTTGTTGTTGTTATGTGCCGTCGAGTCGCTTGCGACTCACAGCGACCTTATGTACAACAGCCCTAAACCCTGCTCTTTCCTGTGCCAATCTCACTGCCTCTGACACATCCATCCCGATGTAAAAGGAGCATAGGAGATGGAAAAAGTAATATTAACAGATGAACTACTGAAGGATAGTTAAAGTAGATATGTGATTGTTAAATACTAAAGTTAAAAAAATGATAAACTGAAACTCATCGTTCTAATGGATTGGAAATTTCTGTTTACTTGACAAAAATAATTTTTTTTAAATTTAGCTTTTGTGAACTCAAAGGTTTTACAAAGCAGAATAAATCTTAAATGTCAGCTTTTATATTAAAATTATAAAACTGCAAAGTTATTTTACCTTTAAGTGAAGATTAAAAAAATCTTTAACCTAAAGTCAAAGAATGCCAGCCTGAAAATATATGTTCTTTTTCTGATGGTGTAGTGTTGTTGAGGATTATTTAATGACATAGTTTTTACAACAGTTTACCGAATAACTTTCCACCCTCCCAAGCATGACATCCCTAAAAATTTCTACTGATAGTGTTTTTAAAGAAAATATTCTTTGTTATATGTTTCCAAACTTTAAAAGTAAACTTGAGACTTAATTCTAAACCTATTTTTTAGCTTCAGATTTTCACATAGTTCAGTTAATACTGTGCTGGATAGTAAGATAAAGACAACATTGATAAATTATTACTTTCCAGGGGTTATCCAATATAACTGATATTTTAAAAATTAGTTTTGCTAAATTTGGCACTTTAGCTTTGTTTTCTTTTACTTTCTTTCTGCTTTCCAATTAGCCCTGGCATTGTTATTGCTGTGGAGTTGGAAGGATATCTATATCCGCGATATTGAAATAGCTTTAATTATCAGTTTGCCTTATGTTGTACATTTATTAAACTGCTTAAACCTTCAACATTCTTCTTCTAATTGACAGATGGCTGCTAATCTCATGAACAGTGGTGTGAGAATGAATGCCATCTGCCCGGGCTTTGTTAATACACCTATCCTCAAATCCATTGAAAAAGAAGAAAATATGGGACAATATATAGAATACACAGATCACATCAAGGATATGATGAAAAACTATGGAATTTTGGAGTAAGTAACACTATATTTCTTTTTCTTCACTTGATGGAATAGAATGATAAACTACACACAAGCAATAAGGTGAAAAAAGTAAACTTTTAAATTTGAATTTCATTGTTTTGGATTAGCAAGCATTGTAACGGAAATTTTTCTTCGCATTTCTAAATTGAGTATGTTTACATATCCTGAATTTTTGTTTGAAATTTAAGCAATGATTTACTAATATCCTAGCTGTAATCAGATTGGGAAAAAGAAAATTATCTTTTTTAGTCACATTTGAGGGCAATGATAATCTTGATATCTGAATTAGATTCATGCAGTATTAAAATACACTCTTGTGAAATTTTATATGGCCCCAGACTTTAACAATTTTCATAAGATACATGTATTCTTGCAACACATACATTTGATTAACACTGTTGGAGAACAGTTAGGAATGTCAAAGTGCAATTTCACTCATAGAATGTCAAAGAAATCAGCCAGTCTGTCTTCACCAGTGACCATTAATTGATTCATCAACCTCTGTTGTTGTTATATGTTGAGTCAGAACAAACTCATAGCTGACCCACCAGCAGATTTTCAGAGACTATATATCTCATGGGAGGAGAGCGCTCATCCTTATCCCATTATCCCACGGCACAGCTGGTGGATTCAAAACACCCACCTTTGGACTGAGAGACCAACTCTTTACCCAGTGTTTTTCTTGTGTATTGTTGAGTGAGAACTGACCTATTGCTGACCCTCTACTGGGTTTCTAGTGGCACTTAATCCCATGGGAGGACATTGCCCATCTTTTTTCTGCAGAGCAGCTGGTGGATTTGAACTGCATGCCTTTGGGATTGCAGCACAGCTTCTTACCACAAGGCCAAGACAGCTCTCTCTTTACCCAGTAGGCCTCTCTTATCAACTCTTTACCCACTAATCTCTTACCAGACTCTTGGTTTCTCAATTTCCTCAATATGTAAAGTGGAGATAATACTGAAATTTAGTAACATTGAAAGGAACCAAAAAGATGACATATGTATGATACTTAAAGCAAAAACTGGTGAATAATGAAAATCTGATACAGGAGCTCTGGTAAAGTAGTGGTTAAGTGCTTAATTGCTAACTGTAGTGGTCAGCAGTTCAAACCTATCAGTTGATCTATGGAAGAAAGAAGGGTCAGAAAGATTAATATTTGAGGAAGTTGTCTCTCCTGCGCGGTTGCTATGAGTCAGAATCTACTCCATGGCAGTTGGTTAGTTGTTTTATTTGCTTGTTTGGTAAATACTAGATCTAGCTCTGGTGGCCTAGTGGCAAATAACTGCACTGTAATCTCGAAGGCACACCCTCTAAGGCCACCAGCTGCTCCACAGGAGAAGGCTGGGCAGTCTCCCATGTGATTAACTGCTTCTGAAAATCCACTGGAGCATCAGCTGTGGGCCAGTTTGCCTCGATGGTATAGAACAACAGGTGGTGTAGAGTGTTAAGTTGTGGCACTGTTACTAAACTACACTAAGCAGTGTAACAATCTGCTGTCTGGGAGAAAGACAATCTCCTCTGGTAAAGATTTACACTCTTAGAAACCTGATGAAGAGTCTCTGTGAGTGGCACTAGGTTTTGGTAATAAGTGCTCATGGAGCAGGTACGTGTTAATCTGCCAACCAAAAAAGTTGGTAAGAAAAAGACCTAGCAATTTGTTCCTCTTAAGAAGATAATTTAAAAAAATAATTGTTAGCAATACATTAACAGAGAACTACCAGAAATACAAGCTGGGTTTAGAAGAAGCTGTGGCACTAGAGACATAGTGCCAATGTTAGATGGATCTTGTTTGAAAGCAAAGAGTACCAGAAGAATGGCTAATTGTGTTTCATTGACTGTGCAAAGGCATTTTGACTGTGTAGATCACAACAAATAGTGGCTAACTTTGAGAAGAATGAGAATCCCAGAACACATGTTAGTGTTCATGGGAAATCTGTACTTGGACCAGGAGGCAGTCATGAAACAGAGCAACCAACACTGTATAGGAAAATTAGGAAAGGGATATGTCCTTTCTCCATACCATTTCAATCTGCAGAACAGATCATTTGGGAAGCTGGGCTTAATGCAGAGGAATGTGGCATCAGGATTAGAGAAGAATCATCACCAGACTGCATTATACAGCTGATACAACCTTGCTTGCCCAAACAAAGAAGGACCTGAAGTGTTTGCTGCAGAAGGTCAACAACTGTAATCTTCAATGTGGATTGCAGCTTAACATTAAGAAGATTTCAAAGATCCTTACCTATGTGCCAAATGATAGAATCATGGTAGATGGAGAAGAGATTGAGGTTGTTAACAATTTCAGCTTCCTTGATTCCACAATCAACACTCTTCACCAACAATCAGGAAATCAAAAGATGAATTGCACTGAGGAAGTGTGCTTTCATGGACCTCTCCAAAGTGCTAAAGAGCAATGATGTCAGTCTAGAGACTAAAATGCACCTGATCCCAGTACGGTCATCACAATTATTTGCTATGTATGCCTCAGAGAGCTGGAAAACGTCTCAGGATGACAGAAGAATTGATGCCTTTGAATTGTGGTGCTGAAAAAGAATATTGTACATATTGCAGACCACCAAGAGAACAAATAACTCTGTCTTTGAGAGGGTGAAATCAAGTTTCTCGTTGGATGCAAGGATTTTGTAGCTCCATCTCACATACATTGGACATGTGGCCAAGAGGAACCAGTCCTTGGAGAAGAACATTATGCTTAGAAGGGTGGAGAGACAGTGCAGGAGAGGGAGACCCTGAAGGATATGGATTGACATGATTACTGGATTTAGTTGTGTTGGAGTCAGTGAGACTGGCTCAAGATAGGGCATGGTTCAGAGCCATTGTCCATAGAGTCACTATAAGTTATTGGCAATTTGATGGCACATAACAAAAAGTAGGTTACAACCTAAAAAAACTCTACTGGGCCATTGTGCTCTGCCAAAAGGAGTCTCTATGAGGTGAAACTTAACTCAAGAGCATAGACCAATAAGTGTTAGCGATAATGCATACTGCATAATGCAGTATTCAATATAGATCATAGCATCAAGAAAGCAACAATTTTACCCCTGGACCAATAGGTGGCGTCGTAATAGATTGAAAAAAGATTGAAACTGTCAACAACTTCATCTTACTTGGATCCATAATCAGTATGGTTGTTGCCATCAGTTAGGAGATCCGGAGGCTTACTACACTGAGAAAGTCTGTAGTCAGGGACCTCTCCAAACAACTGAAGAGCAATGATGTTAGTTTGAGGACCAATATGTGCTTGACTCATAGCATGGTTTTTTCAGTCACTGTGCTGTTGGGAGCTGGAGAACGAATAAGGATGACAGAAGAAAAATTGATGCCTTTGAACTATGTTGTTAGAGAAAAGTACTGAATATCCTGTGGACTGCCAAAAGAATATAGATATACCTTGGATAAGATGCAACCAGAGTGCTCCTTGAAGGCAAGGGTGGTGAAGCTTCATTTCACATACCTTGGGCCTGTTGCTGGGAAAGGATATTCCTTGATGAGGACATCATGTTTGGAAAGGTGGGGGATGGAAAAAGACAAGAAGACCCTTAATAGGGTGGATTGACACAGTGACTACAACAATTGGCTTGAGTGTGTCAGAGATTGTAAGGTTAGCACAAGATAGGAAGAAATTCAGATCTGTTTTTCATATGGCTGCTATAGCATAGTTAACTTGATGGCACCTGACAACAGCAACAATTTAATGTTTTCTATTTCTACACAAACATTTCTATCGAATAAGTCTAAATCTTTATCATACTGTTAATACATATGACAAAGATGAAGAAAAGAATTTTCTCAATATAAAATATTAATATGTACCTTTGTAAAATAACTGATTAACATGAAATCTACTATGAAAGTCATCATGCAATTTTGTTAATAACTACAACTGAATATAAATTGGCAATAACAATAGCTTAATGGCATACATTTCTCTGTAAACAAAATCTTAAGAAAACAATTTAACATTGGTATACAAGTCTCTGTGCCTCAATTCTCATTTTGTCAGGGTAGAGACTTATACACCAAAGTTCATAGCAGTATTATTCATCACAGGAAGAACATGAAAACAGCCCAGATGTCCAACCACAATTGAATAGATTGAGAAGAAATCAGAGCACATTTACACAGTGGAACACTATGTATTACACAGGAACAATGACTTTGTCAATTACTGCTTAAGTTGGGAGGTACTTAAGAGCGTTATTTTAAGTGAACAAACTCGGTCTCATAAAGACAAATTCTGTATATGATCATTACCGTAGAATGAATATGTGGATCTAAGGCGGGAGTGAGAATGGGCGGAAGGGGCAACTAAATCATAAGGTTCCACAGTATGATGGGTGGATGGAGAGGTCAGTAAAGGAAAAGGGAAAGATCCAGTGTGGAAAGCAATGTACATGAATTTTGTAAGTAAACCAGTATAAAATTAAAAAAAAAATTGAAATGAATTTAAGTATGCCTCATTCTTCCTTAGCATGGAACAAAATTATGAAAGCTTGAAATCTTGTGAGAATTACCAGACTTTTAGAAATGAACCATGCTATTAGAAAAATGGCACCCACAGACTTACTGGACACACGGTTGCCACAAGCCAAGGCTTTGTGAAGAAAAAGAAAGTGCAGTATCTAGTGAAATATCTCAGTCACAAAAGGACAAATACTGTATGGTGCCACTGTTGTAGAATGTGTCTGACATCAGGGTTGGGGTAAAACTGAGAAAAAATTGGATAAATTATGTATACTGTATTGAAACAGATGAGGGAAAGAACAGATTAGAGGCGATATATGATTATTATGGTTAGAACAGGAATCCAGAATTAAGGTTGCATAGAGAAGTGTACTCAGGGTGGGGGGTGGGGCGGAAGAAATGGGGGAATTGTATACCAATGAAGGACTTTTTTAAATCTTTTTCTTTTCGGAGAGGGGAGCAAACTGGTGGGGAGGGGTGGGCAGGGAGAAACGTGTGGCAGTGAATGAATGGAAATCCAAAATTTCTGTAAATGTCTATTAATAAAAAAAAATGCAGTATCTGTAAAATGATAAAGTGAAGCACACGGAAATGAAATACGACTGGAATTACAAAACATAATTTATCTAGAATCATGCTAGATCTGGAATACACTTTAGAATGTATCACCCACTGTAATTCAGATGTTCTGTTTTAATGTAATTTGTAGATCTCTAAATATTTTTATTTCTGGCATTGCAAATAAAAAAAAATGTGACTCATTCTTAAGTTTCACAGTATCAATGTTTCTTTTCTTTTTAGCCCTTCAATGATTGCCAATGGATTAATAACCCTTATTGAAGATGATGCTTTGAATGGTGCTATAATGAAGATAACAATGTCTAAGGGAATTCATTTTCAAGACTATTATGATACAACTCCACATCATGTGAAAACTCAGTGAACATCTTATATATATTGGATGCATCTGAAAATTAAGTACAGAAGACTAATGTGCAGTTCATACCTTCATTGGAACATAGCACTTTTAAAATAAAATATTCTTGTTGAGGTTTTTCTTCAAAATAAGAAGTAGAGAAATGTCCTTCATGCATTTGATGTTAATATGGTTTTTTTTTTCTAAATGATTACTTAAGCTTGTGAGTAAGAAATCATGAATTATCAAACACATGATGTGAACTCAAGATAGATTGTGTTCTTTATAATCTAGGAATGATTAAAACAAAGGATATTCAATGAATATTCTGCCATTCAAAAAATGTATTTAAATATGTGGTTAATTTTGTTTTACAAACATCATTTCAAAAGAAATACTTGAATTGATATTTATATCAAAAGTGATACACAAGATTCGTTTTGTCTCTATGTTTGTACTTTAAGAGAGGGAAGTTAGTGTTAAGTTTTACTTATTACCGAGTACCTTTTAGCTGAACATTTCATATATTTAAGCATGCTAGCAGCATATTTGAGAGCCATCCATTGCCTGATGAGTAATTAGCAATGAAACCCCTAGTGAAAAATTTGGTATGTGAAAAATAAAAGAAAATTGCTATCTGAGAATGCTGATACACAAGTGCAACCTTCTACCTAGGAAAATCGCGTCTTTTACCTTTGCTTATTTAAAAATCTTTTACTTCCCAATCTCAGGAGTGGAAGTTTATAATAGTCATGATAGTACTTCTAAAATGTAGTATTAACAGTGCAACAATGAATAAATGAAAACCCAAAATCTCTGTAAATGTTCATTAAAACTAATAAAATTCAATTAAAAAAATAAAATGTAGTATTAAGATATGCTTAATAAGAAAAAATATGTAATGATTTTTGTTTTCATATTTGTGCCAATGTCAAAAGTGCCTGCTTCCTTTTAATAAAATTCTTTTATTCCAATCTCCCTATTTAATGTTCTATGTATAGGTGTTGGAAAGAATAAATGAGTTTGTCACCACTGTAAATAGTTTTTATATGCTGAAAACCATGATAACAAAAAGGAAATATAGTTGTTATGTTGACTACTTCACAAGCAGATAGTTTAAGAAAATCTCATAAAATGTACTTGTTTTGGTGGCATTGTTTGTTTACAAGCAGTAGTTAACACTAATTATAGTAGGAGTGCAACATGTCCAAATCATTTTTTCCCATGAAACTTGTATAAGTGAATTAATGTCTGCTAGATTCAAAGTTCCTAATTAAGAGGAGAATCGTCTGTGGTTACTTGATAAGGGATGTTATACAGACATGAGTGCTTCCTTATCTCTCTCTACCATAAAATTCTGCTATAGACAACAATTGCTTTTATTAATAAAACTAAACTCTTTGTCACTGAATCGGACCTCACTCATAGCTGACCTCGTGGATTTAAACCACCAAAGAGAGCCTGTCTTTGGATTAGCACAACTACTCCGTATGATTAGACCACCAGAGCTTCCTTCATTTCTAAGGAATAACTTAAAGGTTAATAAGAGTTGCCTCGCCTAGTGGTGAGAAACTGCGCTGTTATCCTAAAGGTGTGCAATTAACATCCACCAACTGCTGCAAGAGAGAAGGATGGGCATTCTCCCATGCAGTTAACTGCCTCTGAAAACCTGCTGGATGGTCAATGATGAGTTGGTCCCACTCAATAGAATACAAATACAACAACAAAGTTCTACATAAGGTTTTTGCAAACACCGAGAAGTATAAATATCTGAGAGTGATAAATTGTAATTGAACACAAACTTATAACTTACGAACAGTGGCCAATTAGTGAATATGTTGTTTTTGTTATTGTAATGTGTTATGGTGTCATCTCCTACTCATAGAGACCCTATATGCAACAACTCTAAAGCCTGTCCTGTCCTGAGTCAATCTCACTGACTCTCAATACACCTAGTTACTGTATCAATCTATCTCACGTGAGGCTTTTCTCTCCCACACTTTTCTTTCACCCTTCCAAGAATAATGTCCTTCTCCAAAAATTGGTCCCTCTTGGCCACATGCCCAAAGCAAGTGAGCAGAGCTTCAAAATCCTGGCCTCTAAGGACAAACTTTGTTTCATCCTCTCCAAGACAAACTTGTTTACTTGGCAGTCCATGATATGTTCAAGACTCCAGCACAACTCAAAGGCATTGATTTTTCCTCTGGCACCCTTAGTCATTGTACAGCTCTCTAATGCATACATAGCAAGTAATTACAAAGACCATGGCCTGGATCAGGTGCACCTTAGTCTCTAGACGGACATCTTTGCTTCTCAATACTCTAGAAATTCATCTTTTTATTTTCTGACTGCTGGTGTCAAGAATGTGGATTGTGGAGCCAAGCAAGCTATAACCATTCACAACCTCAATCTCTTCTCTATTCTTCACAGTCTACCAATTGGCCCAATGGTAAGAACTGTAGATGTGTGCAGTAACACTTATCATTTCCTATTGAAATGGAAATCTATCACTCAAAGCTTTTCATTTTTTTGTACTGACAGCTTTCAGATATGTATCATTACTTGAATTAATTTCTTTTTAAATTTAGTAAATGGTGCCAATAGTTTAAATCAAATTCTTAATAGAAATCAATAAAAGTTAATTTTACACTTAAAACTTACTTTAACGGTACCACCAGACAGGAGAACATTGCCGCCAGAGGGGGTTCCACCGCGAGAGGGGCCTGGAAGAGACCCGGGAAGAACAACAG
>NW_006399768.1:6969881-6971527 GCF_000299155.1 Elephantulus edwardii | reverse complement strand
CCCTCAAGCATGATGTCCGTCTCCAAGGACTGATCCCACATTACAACATGACTAAAGTATGTCAGGCAGAGCTTCAGAATCTTTGCTTTTAAAGAGCAGCCTGGTTTCACCCTCTCCAGGACAAATTCATTTGTTCTCCTAGCAGTCCATGGTATATTCAATACTCTTCTCCAACACCACAGCTCAAAGGCATTAACTCTCCTATCATCCCTAGTCATTGTCCAGCTTTCTGATGCATAACAAGTAATTGCAAAGACCATGCCTGTATCAGGCGCACCTTAGTCTCCATACTGACACCATTGCTCTTCAGTACTTTGGAGAGGTCTTTGACAGCCGACTTTCCCAATGAAATTTGTCCTTTAATTTCCTGGCTGCTGGTACCAAGAGTGTTGATTGTAGCGCCAAGCAAACTGAAGCTGTCAACAATCTCAATCTCTTCTCAGTGTGAGAATCTTTGTTTTCTTGATGTTGAGCTTCAATCCCTATTGAAGGCTGAAGTCCTTGACCCTCTACAGCAAGTGCTTCAGGTCCTTCTCTATTTCAGCAAGCAGGGTTGTGTCATCTGCATAACACATATGAGTCTGCCTCCAATCCTGTTTTCAGTGCTTTTGAATCATCTCTCAGGATGGCACAGGATAGGGCAAGATTGAAATTCATTGTTCACAGGATCACTGTGAGTCATACTCAATTCCATAACACCTAACAATAACAAAAAATCATAATTTTAGAAACTCTGGTGGTTTTTTGGTAAGAAGTTGTACTACAAACAGAAAGGTACTTAGTTTGGATCCACCACCTGCCCCATAGAAGAAAGATAAGCCATCTCCTCCTCTACAGTTTACTGCCTCTGAAAACCCACTGGAGTGTCAGCTATTTGTGTACCATAGAGTTGGGACCCTCTATGATACACAACAACAATCATGACTTTGAACACAACAGAACAGAAGCTCTGTTTGATCCTTTGCTATCCTCTCAATTGCTGCTGTACTTGGGTTCACTGTTATAACCACTACTGAAAGATTCGTTATGCCTTAATCTTTTGTATATTTTTGCAAAATCTATTATGATTTCTTTAATATGCCTACATACAAATTTTCTATTTCTATATCACATTGTGTAAGCTACGAGAGAAAAGAATGAGTAGAAAGTATAAGGCTTATCATGCATTAATTAATTAATTAATTTTCCATAATCTTAGTTTGAAAATGTATTTCTCACTGTATGTTACAGTCTAAAATGTTTGCAAGATAGTTGTTTTAATAATTAATGTAATCACTACATTACATCTGTTTAAGTTTTTGAATGTTTGACCATCTAAATTGGTACCACTTCAATCCTATTGTTTTGTTCAAATTTATTAGCACAACGTCTAATTCCTACAATCTTATGGTTGTTGTTGTTGTTGTTGCTGTTATGTGCCATTGAGTCACCTGAGACTCATAACGACCCTATGTACAACAGCTCTAAATCCTGCTCTATTCTGTGCCAATCTCACTGTCTCTGAAACACCTATCTCCATTACTCCAGTCACTGAATCAATCCACCTCATAAAGGTTCTAACTGTGCTGCACTGTCCCTTCACCTTCTCAAGCAGGACGTCGTTCTCCAAGGACTTGTCACTCCTTGCAACATGTCCGAAGTACTTC
>NW_006399768.1:6967626-6968901 GCF_000299155.1 Elephantulus edwardii | reverse complement strand
CTTAACATCAAGCAGATAAATACACCACTGGGCCAACTGGTAGCATCGTGATGGAGTAGAAAGAGTTGTTAACAATCTCAGCTTGCTCAGTTCCACAATCAACACTCATGGCACCAGCCGCCAGGAAATCAAAAGACAATTTGCATGGGGGATATCTGCTCTCAGGAACCTCTCCAAAGTGCTAAAGAATAATGCTGTCAGCCCAGAGACCCAGGTGTGCCTGGTATAGGTTATGGTCTTCTCAATTACTTGCTATGCAACAGAGAGCTGGACAATGAATAAGGATTACAGAAGAATTGATGCCTTTGAGTTGCGGTGCTGGAGAAAAGTATTGAACATGTCATGGACCATGAGGAGAACAAATCTGTCTTGGAGAGGGTGAAACCAAATTTCTCCTTGGCTGGGATTTTGAAACTCTCTCTCCTATACTTTGGGCATATGTTCAGGAGCGATCAGTCCTTGGAAAAGGACATCACGCTCAGAAGGCTGGAGGGACACCACAGGGGAGGAAGAATTTGGATGAGAAGTATTGATATGGTAACTTGGACAATAGGGATTGGTGTGTCAGAATTAGTGAGAATAGCTTAGAACAGGGCAAAATAACTTGCTTATGTGTCAGAGAGCTGGATAATGACTAAGAAGGATAGAAGAAAATTTGATGCCTTTGAGTTTTGATGCTGGAGAAGAGTCTTGCACTCTTCATGAACTGCCAAGAAAACAAATAGGTATGCCTTAGAGAGGATGAAACCAAGTTTCTCATTGGAGGCTAGGATTTTGAAGCTCCACCTCACATACTTTGGGCACGTGGCCAGGAGAGACAATTCTTTGGAGAAGGACATCATTCTCAGAAGGGTGGAAGGACAGCGCAGGAGAGGAAAGCTCCAAATAAGATAGATTGATACAGTGACTAGGGCAATGGGGGTAGGTGTGTTGAGAGTCAGTGAGACTGGCACAGGATACGGCAGAGTTCAGAGTTCATAGGGTCAGTATGAATCTCAGGCAACTCAAAAGTACATAACAAGAACAACAAAACTATATTTCATAAAATTTTCAGTGACTGATTTTTCAGAAGATAATTAGGCTTATTTTTTTTTCCCTAAGGCACTTTTTACCAAACGAAACCTTCTAATTTTTCCTCTAGCAGTCAAGGAAGTTTATCATTTGCATTACTGAATGTTTATAGTTAAGTGATATTTTCACAAGAATTTCTAAAATGAGCTTTAAACCATGGAAATATATTTGTCTTCCATTTTCAAGTTTTTTAAATTTTTTTAA
>NW_006399768.1:6947504-6966753 GCF_000299155.1 Elephantulus edwardii | reverse complement strand
CATTATGCAGTATTTGTCTTTTTGTGACTGAGATATTTCACTCAGCATAATGTCCTCCAGCGTCACCCATTTTGAATAATATTAAATGAGTTCCTTGTCTTTCAATGCAGCATAGTATCCCATTGTGTGAATATACCACAGCTTCTCTCTCCATTTGTTTTTTGATGGGCCCTTAGGTTGTTACCAATTCCTTGCTATTGTGAACAAAGCTGCAATAAACATGGGTGTGCATATATTTGCTTGGGTGTCAGTTATGGTCTCTTTGGGGTATATTCCCAGTAGTTGAATTGCTGGGTCAAATGGTATCTCTATTTGCAACTGTTTGAGAAAGGGCCACACCCGCTTTCCACAATGGTTACACCATTTTACACTCCCACCAACAGTGAATAAGGGATCCAGTTTCTCTACAACCTCACCAGCATTTGTTGTTTGCTATTCTATTAAATTTTCCTACTCTTACTGGGGTGAGATGATATCTCATAATTGTTTGCTTTGCATCTCTCTTAGAGCTAAGGATTTTGAACATTTCTTCATGTGCTTGTTAGTCATCTGAATGTCTTCTTTGGTGAAGTGTCTGTTCATATCCTGTGCCCATTTTTCAATTCGATTGTTTACCTTTATCTTGTTGCAGTTCATTTTCAAGTTTTAACTTATGCAGTCATTCATTCAACAAATAATTACTATAAGTTATTTATTTCCTAAGTAAATTCACTTATGCAAGTCTAAATAATTTTTGTTATGTCAGAAAATTATTCAGTGCTCAGATTGGTTGTTCATCTGTTAGGTACCATGGTACCTGACATCAGTAATTATGCATGCTCTTGTCTATCTGACATAACCTTACTCAAGATAATTTGGAAAATCAGTGACTACTTTGGAATTCTCTTTGTCTCTCTATTTTATTGTTTTTGTACAGTAATCAGAGAAATAAAACTTTTGAATAAAGCAGTTCCAGTGTGGTCCTTATTTTGATTGATATATTGAGGGCTTAAATAAATATATAATAAAACTGCTTCCCTGTAGGATACTTTCTAAATTAAATAAACATAATAAAACTTACACTGTCTAAATTCAGCTCTTATCACCTTTGTATCTTTTGTTGATTGATGCTGATTCTTTATACACTATTTTGCCATCTTACTCCTCTGATACCACTTTATCTGAAATTATTTTCCCTTCAGAATCAGACACAAATAACTCATTTCCTGAAATGACTTTTACAATTTCCCCAGCAGTGATGCCATAGACTCCTCTTGCATAACTTTTGCTTTCTGTACATGGTTAGAATTATGCAGCACTGTGAAAAGATTTTCTAAATTCCATAAGGATGCTTACAAATTTTCTGATTTTAAAATATCCATTGAAACTTAACAGCCTGGATTTTCCAACAAACAGCAATTCGTTTACATGATTACTGACCATAGGGATGCCCATTTGCAGCTATAATAGGCAGAATCTGAAGGACAGTTTTGTTTTAAATATTGATGACATGTACACTAAGATGTTGAAAAACCTCCAGACTATAAAATTTTTATTTGTCCACGCAAGAATTCAATGTTGACTTTGAGGAAACAGTTTAACTTGTAGTGACTCAGGATCTATACTTCTTCATCTCTACTTTATTCTAAGACTTTGAAGCAATTCACTTGCAGCCTACAGACTATAGAAATATTCTGGATTCCTATGCCATTCAGTCCTATCTAAATGCAAAGGATACTGATAAATGCAGGATCATTGGACAGCTGCCTCCCACAAACAACTGTGCTTGGTCAAAAGACAACATAAATTTTTGGTGAATACATTAATATTTTCTTTACTATATTGAATTTAGACTTCGCTTTAAATGTACTCCTACCTATTGAAGGAAAACACCGCAAAATCTCACACAATTATTGAATCTAAAGATCTTATTAAACTAAAGATCTTTGGAGGATCATACTACTCTCAATGAGGGATCAAGTGGATCTTCATGATTTGTCATCTAAACAATTAAAAAACTGAGTTGCACATTGCATAATCAATACTCTTGGCACCAGTAGTCAGGGAGAAAAAAAAAAAAAACCCAAAAACACTGAATTGCATTGGGAAAATATGATGTCAGGGATCATTCCAGAGTGCTAATGAGCAATGATATCAGTTTAGAGACTAAGGTGCACCTGACGCAGCCCATGGTCTTTGCAGTTACTTGCTGCAAATCAAAGAGCTAGACAATGACCAAGGATGATAGAAAAAGAATTGATGCCTTTGAGTTGTGGTACTGGAGTAGAGTATTGAACATACCATGGACTAACAAAGAATAAACAAATCTGTCCAGGAGAGAGTGAAGCCAAGCTGCTCCTTGGAGGCAAGGATTTTGGAGCTCTCTATCACATACTTTTGGAATATTGTCAGAAGGGGAAAATTCTTGGAGAAAAATATCATTATTGGAAAGGTAGAGGGACAGTACAAGAGAAGACCCAGGATGAGATGGATTGACACAGTAACTGAGATAATAAGGGTATATATGTCAGAGAGAGTAAGACTGGCTCAGGATAGGGCATGGTTCAGAGCTATTGTAGATGGGGTTGCTATGAGTTGCAGGAGACTTAATGACACACAACAACTAAATATTCTCTCTCTCTCTCTCTCTCTCTCTCTCTCTCTCTCTCACACACACACACACACACACACACACCAAAGCAGAATTGCCGCACTAAAACAAGAAGTATATACATTTTTACTTAAACATACTTTCTGTAACCTTCATAATCTTGATTTTGCCTTACAGATTTCCCCAAATCCAGTCCCTTGATTCTGTTTGCTCTGTTCTCCTTTGCTCCACATCTCTAAATGCTTCCCATATTGAAGCTTAGCAGGGAAGAGGGTGGGAAACGAAGCAGAGATATTGTTAATATTGAATTCCTGCAAGTTGAAGATAATTAAAATCAGCTAGACTAGAAGGGTGGTGGGAGTTTTAGAGTAAATATACTAGGAAAATGTTTGGATAAAACTCAGAAAAATATGTTTTTCATATTTATCCTAGTAGAAAAGCCCAAGGAGTAGATTTCTGAATGTTATTTTCTATGCACAGATGTTTATAATTATTGTTGATTCAGACTCAACTGAAAGATGAATAAGCTTTTCAAATTATAATCATAGCACCTAAGATAGAAAAACAGACCTTTCACGGTTTCAAGTAAATCACTGGTACATCCAAAAGCAAACCAAACTCATTGATGTTAAGTTGCATCCAAACCACAGTGACCTGATAGGATCTAGCAGAAATACTCCTTCAGGTTATCAAGGCTAAAACCTTTATACTTCGTCTTTCTCCAACAGAGTAGGAAGTTGGTGGGTTAGAACTGAGGATTTTTGGACAGCAGACTAGTGCCTTAACCACTCCACCATAAGGGTTCTTTTCCACTGGTACATACTTAGTGTTTATTACTTCTTGACCTCTGGTAGCATAGTGGATAAGGAATTGTGCTTCAACACAAAGGCAGGCAGCTCATATCCACCAGCTGCTCTACAGGAGAAAGATGGGAAGTCTTTTCCTCTGTGAATTACAGGCTCTGAAAAGCCACTGGAGGGTCAGTGCTTTAACTAGACAGTAATTTGCATTTGTTGTTTGTTTTCAGATTTTGACCAGTACTACTTGCTGGTTGGTTTGAATCTTTAGTGACTGAGGTTTAATTAGTCATAATCTAAAACTGTGCCTTCTGATTCAGGAATTTCTCGCTAGATTTTTTTTTTCTTGTATTCTGAAGCATCACTACTCAAGCCCTATGGTCTCTGTGTTACTCCTGTTTCCCAGTATCATTTAACTCATTAAAATAAAGCATAGTTTCTACTAAGAAAATTTCTTACAAAAAGGGGAATTCTTAAAGCAAATAATAATAATAATAATAATAATAGAGCAATGATCTCTGCTTCCATTTTCTGAATGCAACCATTATAAATTGTGGTGAGTGACGGATGAGGACTGAAGGACTCCAAACAATTCTGGTTGCTTTGTTGTTGGGTTTGTTTGTCTTTTGTTGTGTTGTTTGGTTTTGGTTTTTTTTATCAATTTGTATAAAGCAAAATTCCTGAAACAGTACAAAACTTTTAAAAAAATCACAACAAACTAGTAAGTAGAATAACACTTTATAGTAGAACCCTTGGTTCATACGTGTATTTAGATAAAAACATATGTATACACAAAATATGTGATGATTAGAAAGTCAGAATATACATTACCATCTTAAATAAAGCTTTCTCTTGTAAAAGGCTATCATTTTAAAAAGTTCTAAAGTAAATAATGGCATTTTCTTTTGTTCATTTTGGATTCTTAACTATTTTATTGTAGAGGGAAGATGTAGAATTACTGACATAATAATTCTTTAACATGAGTTTTCTAAACCCATCTTTTTTATGTTGCTCCTCTACAATCACACAAAAGCATATAAAGGGGAGTAAATAGCCCTCCTTAAATTCTCCCTTGTTTAATTAAGGAATTTAACTTTTTAATGTTTCAGATTATGTAGAGTAAATCTAAAATTGGTAATGTTTTAAACTACATGTGGAGAAATTGTTCCAGGAAAAACAACAACAAAACCCTGTCAGCTAAGGGATGAAATGTTAAGTTTCATCATTTCTCCCAAATGAGAATATTTTTCTGGTTCCCACAGAGTTATAATTATTATTCTAGAAATTACTGCTAGATTTTTGTATTGTTTCATAAATGTATTTCTGCAGGAGTGATTTTAGGAAAGAATATATGTGCATTTGAGCCTTTGGTTTCAAGGGAAATAAAGCAATTCTTACCTAGGCTAAATGGTTAATTTATTATAAGGAGACACAGATGTCTTACAGAAATTAAGGACAAAGTGCAGCCAGTAGGAGAAACAACTGGAAGAGGATTTTCAAGTGTCAGCACTGATTTTTAGCCTGGCCTGACCTTTAGCCTGATCTGATATCATCTTTTCACTCTGGTTTTGCAGACTGGATTTTGTGAAGGCAAAATGCAGGAATTTATTCCTGAGGCCTCTCCCACACACACAGTCCCCGCCCCTAAAGAAAGGCAAATTATATTGGTGAAGATTTTTTTAAAGTAAGAAAAAAGAGAGCTCTGGTGGCTTAGTGTTAAGAAGCTGTGCTGCCAACCCAAACACAGCACATTGAATTTATCAGCTGCTCCTTGGTGGGCCCCTTCATGGGCAATCAACCCCCGTGATTAACTGCCTCACAAAACCCACTGAGGGTTAGCTATGAGTTGGTTCCTATTGGACAGTAAGTAACAAGAACATTGAATTATTCAAAACTAAAAGCAAAGGATATGAACTCTGCTTTTCTTTAAACCCTTGATTGGATTTGAATTTATTAACAGTATGTTATTAAGATGCTCTCAAGTTGAGTATGACTAGTAGTGATCCTATGAACAATTGACCTCAATCCTGTCCTATCCTGTGCCATCCTCACGGTCTTTGATACTTACATTGATATTCAGTAAAACTTATCAAGCAACTCTTAATATGCCCAAGAATGAAACATTTTTCTCTGTTGTGCACAGAGTTGACATGAGTAGGAACAGACAAAATGGTATGCAACAGCATTTTCCATGCCATGTATATAAAATTAATGCATTTCACTTACTATTTTAGTTGCATGACATCACAAGACATATCTTTCCAGATATAATCAAGAACTAATGGTAATTAAGGATGAAGCTGGAATTGTACTGAAGGTATTAGCAAAAATTAAGATCGTAGGAACTGACAAAATACCAATTGACATGTTTCAACAAACAGCTGCAGCCCTAGACGTGCTCACTAGTCTTTGACAAGAAATTTGGAAGACAGTTACTTGGAGAAAACCCTGGACATGCTCACCAGCCTATGACAAGAAATTTGCAAGACAATTACTTGGAAAACTGACTGGAAGAGATCTATATTTATTCCCATTTTCATAAAAGTTTATCCAGTAGAATGGGGAAACTATCGATCAATATTAGTAATGTCACATAAAAGTAAAACCTTGCTGATGATTATATAAAAATGGCTGTATATAGGGAACTATTAGAAATTCAAAGTGGATTCTGAAGACGTTTTGAAACTAGAGATATCATTGCTGATGCCAGATGGACCTTGGATGAAAGCAAAGAATAACAGAAAGATATTTACTTGAGTTTTATAGACTATCCAAAAGCATTTGACTATGTGGATCATAGCTAATTATGGATAACATTGAGAAAGGGAATCCCAAAACACTTAATTGCAATCATGGGGAAATGAAACCTAAACCAAGAAGCTGCTGACAAAAATAGAACAAGGGAACGGTATATGGTTTAAAATGAGGAAACGTGTGTCTTAGGGGTGTATAGTTTCTCCATATCTATTCAATCTGTATGCTGAGCCAATCATTCGAGAATCTAGACTAGATGTGTAAAAGAATGTGACATCAGTACTGGAGAAATATTCATCAACAACCTGTGTTGTTCAGATGATACAACCTTCATAACTGAAAGTAAAGAGGACTTGAAACACTAGCTGTGGAAGATAAGAGATTAGAACCTGTAATATGGATTCCATTTCACCATTAAAGAGGAATAACAAAATAAGAGAAAGTTACTCTAATGTAGAAACAATTGTAGAGGATTGACAGGGCCATGAGGAGAGGATAAAGGAATATAAATTAGCAAATAGATAGTTAAGGTGAAGGAAAAGAAAGTATAGGGAGGTTTCAATAAGACGTAAATAATGTCATTCATCATACAATTGCAATTATAGTTACAAAACGAAATATATTAATATCTGAAAGAATATCAATAAAAATTTTATTTTAAATCCTTACCACTGAACCTATGGACAACATAACGATAAAAGGACCAAAAGATTGAAGTATCAAGTAGTTAATTTTATTTAGATACAAAATCAACACTAACAGTAACTAAAGGTAATGCTGATATTCATATGTTTCAATTCATTTTTAAGAAGTTCCAGTTTTCTAACATTCAAACTATGTACATTCCATGTTCAAGTTGTTTAATGAAGTTTGTTATTGTTTTTCCTTATTTCAACTGACTTCCAATCTGGGCTCTACCACTACATTGCTATGTTATTGTTATTGTTGTTGTTGTTGTTATGTGCCATCAAGTTGCTTGCGACTTATAGCTACCACAGCCCTAAACTCTGCTCTAACCTGTGCCAATCACACTGCCTCAGACACACCCATCCCGATTACCCCAGTCACCGAATCAATCCACCTCATAGAGGGTCTTTCCCTCCTGCGCTGTCCCTCCACGCTTCCAAGCATGATGTCCCTCTCCAAGGACTGGTCCCTCCTTACAATATGTCCAAAGTATGTCAGACAAAGCCCCAGAAGCCTTGTCAAAATAGTTATACAATATTGTATTCCTAACAAAAATTATAAAGGTTCCAAATTCTTCATATCTTCATCAACGTTTGTTACATTTCCTTTTCTATTTGGTTAGTTGTTTTAATTTTATTGTTGTTGTATATGCCATCAAGTCACTTCCTTTCTTGCATTGTCCCTCCACCCTTCCAAACATGATGACCCTATCCAAGGACTTGTCCCTCTTTGCAACATGTCCAAAGTATGTCAGACAAAGCTTCAGAATCCTTGCATCCAAGGAGCAGCCTGGCTTCACCCTCTCCAAGAAGAGCCTGATTGTTCTCCTGGAAGTCCACTCAACATTCTTCTTCAGCACCAAAACTCAAAGGAATCAAGTCTCTTTCTGTCATACCTAATCATTGTCCAGCTTTCTAATGCATAATAACTAATTGCGAAGACTATGGCCTAGATCAAGTACACCTCAGTCTCAAGACTGAAGTCATTGCTCTTCAGTACTCCGGAGAACTCCATGACAGTTGGCTTTCCCAATGCAATTTGTCTTTTGATTTTCCGGCTGCTGGTACCAAGTGTTAATTGTGGAGCCAAGCAAACTCAAACTGTTAACAATCTCAATCTCTTCACCGTCTATCATAATGCTGCCAATTGACCCAGTGGTGAGAATCTTCGTCTTCTTGATGTTGAGCTTCAATTCATATTGAAGATGGCAGTCCTTGATCTTCTGCAACAAGCACTCCAGGTCCTTCTCAGTTTCAGTAAGCAGTGTTATGTCATCTGCATAACACAGGTTGCTGATAAGTCTTCCTCCATTCCTGATACCACACTCCTCCCCATAAAGCCCAGCTGCCTGATGATGTGTTATAGATTGATATACATTGAAAAGATCTGGAGATAGGGCACATCCCTGGGCACACCCTTCCCAATTTTGAACCATGCAGTGTTTCCTTGCTCTGTTCTTACGACTGCCTCTTGGTCCAAGTAAAGGTTTCACGCAATCACACTCAAGGGTTCTGGGTTTTCCAATATTCTCCGAGTTAGCCACAGTTTGTTGTGATACACACAGTCAAATGCCTTTGCATAGTCAATGTAACGCAAACATTTCTTTGGTACTCTCTGCTTTCAGTCAAGATCCATCTAACATTAGCTATAATATCCCTAGTACCATGGCCTCTTTTAAACCCAACCTGCAGGAAAGAATAAATCTAGTATTTTAAATATATAATATGTTAAGCAAATTTCTTTTATACTTATTTTGTTCTTGATTTTATTTCTGCCATATCTTAGAGCAATTCACCTAACTCCATTGCTCCAGTTACCAGGTCAATCCATCTCATCCAAGATTTTCCTTTTCCGAGCTGTCACTCTACTATTCTACATAGAATCTTCCCCAAGAACTGGCCCTTCCTGGCCATGTGTCCAAAGTATGTGAGATGGAACTTCAAAGTCCTTTACTCCAAGGAGAAATTTGTTTTCACCCTTTCTATGACAGACCTATTTGTTCTACTGTTGGTCCATGCTATGTATGTTTCGTTCTCTTCTCCAGCTAATTAAGAAGGTTAGGATTTGAATGTGTGGATCACAAAAAAATGTGGCTGACTTTGAGAAGAATGGGAGTCCCAGAACACTTGTTTGTGTTTATGCGAAACTTATACTTGGACAAGGAGGCAATAGTCAGAACAGAGCAAGGAAGCACTGTATGGTTCAAAATTTGGAAGGATGTGTGTCAAGCATGTGTCCTATCTCCATATCAATTCAATCTATATGCAGAACAGATTATCCAGGAGGTTAGGCTCTATGAAGAGAAGTGTGGGTTGGAGGTAGATTTATCAACAATCTGAGTTATGCAAATGACACAACCCTGCTTGCTGAAAATGAGGAGGTCCTGAAGTACTTACTACAAAAGGCCAAGGATAGCAGCCTTCAATATGGATTGAAGTTCAATATCAATAAAATAAAGATTCTCACCACTGGGCCAATTGGCAACATCATGATAGGTGGTGAAGAGATTGATATTGTTGACAGCTTCAGTTTGCTTGGCTTTATAATCAAAACTCTTGGTACTAGCAGCCAGGAAATTAAAGGATGAATTGCATTGGGAAATTCTGCTGTCAGAGACCTCTCCAAGGTACTGAGGAGCAACAATGTCAGTCTGGAGACTAAGGTGTGCCTGTTACAGGTCATGGTTTTTGCCATTACTCACTCACTATGCTTCAGAGAGCTGGATAATGAATAGGGATGATAGAAGAAGAGTTTATGCCTTTGAGCTGTGGGGCTGGAGAAGAGTACTAACTATACCATGGACTGCTAGGAGAATAAACAAGTTCATCCTGGAGAGGGTGAAGCCAGGCTGTTCCTTGGAGGCAAAGATTCTGAAGCTTCATCAGACAGACTTTGGACATGTTGCAAGGAGGGACCAGTCCTTGAGGAGGGACATCATGCTTGGGAGGGTGGAGGGACAGCACAGGAAAGGAAGACCTTCAATGAGATGGATTGATTCTGTTACTAGGGTAATGGAGATAGACGTGTGAGAGACAATAAGATTGACAAGGAATAGAGCAGAGGTAGGGCTGTTGTACACAGGGTCGCGATGAGTTTCAAGTGAATTGATGGAACTGTATAACAACAACAACAACTTTATTTACTCTTAATCTCAGACTGCATATGAAAAACCTGTCAAAAACTCACTAAAATTCTAATAGGTATTCACAACGTTGGCTGTATATCATAGCTACATTTCCCCCTCTTAATAAGTGAATTGCACATTGTGTCTGAGAATTTCCCTACATGACTAGGTGTGAGAAGTGTCATTTAATTATATAATACATAGTCTGTCACATAGCTAAGTATGTATCTCCATTTCTAAGAAATGAGTAAATATTGGCCACCATAGCTTAGAAAAGAACATTCTTTGACAGAAAAATATATGTATCATATGCAATTCTCCCATTTGGCGAGTTAACCATTTTTATTTCTCATTTAAATTTTTCTGAGATTGATAAAATTGACATAAAAGAATTTGGTAACTAACACTTGGTTGTTGTTAGATGTCCTTGAATGGAGTACAACTCATAGCTACCCAATGAACAAAAAAGATCTGAACCCTGCCCTATCCTGTGCCATCTTCACACTTCCTGACACATTAGTCTGTCGTGACAGTCACCATGTCAGTCTACCTGGGTGAGGGTCTTCCTCTTCTTCACCGATGGTCACTCTTCCCAGCATCATGTCTCTTTCCAAGGAATAGCCCCTCCTAGCAACGTGCCCAAAGTATGTGAGGCAAAACCTCATCATTCTTGCCTCCAAAGAGCACTCCAGCTGCAAATTCTCCAAGATATATTTGTTTGTTTTTTTAGGCCATCCATAAAATGTTGGGTACTCTTCTCCAACACCACAACTCAAAGATGTCAATTTTTCTTCTGTCATCCTTATTCACGGTCTAGTTCTCAGATGCATAGCAAGTGACCAGAAAGACCATGGCCTGAATCAGACACATCTTAGTCCTCAAACTGACATCATTACTCCTCAATAATTTGGAGAGGCCCAAAAAGTTGGTTAGGTACTAATTTATTCCACTTCTGTGGAATTTATGTGATACATTTGAACTTTTCTTTGAGAATACTTCTATTTTACAGTAGTCATTAAAACGGGGTTGGGGGATTATATACCAACGAAGAAATTGATTTTTTGCTTCTCAAAGAGAGGCGTGATCTGGGGGGAGAAGGGGTAAAAAAAAGTGCAACAATGAATGAATGAAAATCCAAAATCTTTGTAAATGTTCATTAAAATTAATAAAAGAAAATTAAACAAACAATAAAAACCAGTATAGGACCCATCTTCTATGGCACTAAAGGAAAAAGATCTGGCTTCTATAAAGTTCAGTCAAGAAAAATCTCTAGAGCACTTCTACACTATATCACTTGGTGTCACAATGAAATTAAGTTGAAAAATTTTACTCCACTTCCACATTAATCAGTTTTGCTTACGTCCAGATCAAGCAGCACTGTCTCTGGCTTGTCCACAGTGATAGGAATGGTCAGTTCAAAGCTTAGAACTTTTGTTTAAAGACTGTAGGAAGTCACACTCCCTCTTTCCTTAGATATAAACCAAGAAAAACACCACCTGGGTTGCTGCTGGCACTCATGATAAAAGCAAACCTAAGGATGAAGCCAGAATCCAAAGAAGGCACAGCCAAAGGAATTACAGAATATAGATACCACCTTAATGAAAGCATGTCTGAACTTTTCATATACATGAACAATTAAACCTGGCTTATTATTTAAGTTAATTTGAGATGTACATTTGCTACTTGCATTGAAAAGTGTCATAAATAATTGCTAAAACATCTGGGAAGAAAAAACTTTCTAGCAAATGGATGCTAGAATATAATGAAAATGAAATTCTTTGTTACTAATTATTTTCACTGACTATAGTATTTCAAATGAGCTCTGATTATACAAGGATTCAGTACTAGACTGCTAATCAAAATATCAGGCATTGGATAGCATCAACTAGCAGTGCCATATGCTGCTTCTAAGGACAATTATCTAAAGGTCAACTGCCTTCTGTTTTTATTTGAGGTGTTTATCGACATACCTATAGATGATGAGCATAGCAAAGGTAAGATTGGATATGAGACTATTCTATTGTCTTTATTGTTGTTGTTGTTGTTAAGTGCCATTGAGTCATAGATGACTCATAGTAATCCTATGAATGGAAGACCTGAACACTCGCATAACTTTCATTATTTCTCCAAGTTTATAGTTTCCAAAGTCAAGCTATTTCGGAAGTGGAAGCCACTCTTGATTCCAAGTTTGTTTTAATTGGGGAGCTCCAACAATCACTGTCCACCATAGGTAACAATAATCACATTTGACACATCAGTGTCACAGTGTTTAGCATCACAGCAACCACCAGTTAGTTACCTCTGTATAGCAAATGGACAGACCGGTGCTATACCACTTAAAAGAATTGTTGACCAAAAACAATTAAAACCAGGCCTGAGGGACACAGATTAAAGCCACCCACCTTTGGCTTGGTAGCATAACTTCCTATCCACCAGGCAAATAGAGCTCTCTCTATGGTGTTGTTGCTGTTAAATGCCATTGAGTTTACTTTGCAAAAAAAAACAACCAAAGCGATCATGTGGGAAAACCTTTCTGTATCAGATTTTGACAAAGGAATGATCCAGAAAATAAGAGAAAATTCTATATTAGAAGCACAAGAGACAATGAAAGAGACTACAGACACAAAAACTATGGCAAAATTGGAAGATAAAAAATATGCTGAGTGTCATGAAAAATACTGAAGAAGAAAAATGGAAAAATATAAAAGCTGTAAGAGTGGAAAAAAAGCAACCAAAGAATTGGAAGTTTGTAGAGAATAGCAAAAGAAAGTTGAAAAAATAAAAAATATTCAGAAAGACAAGAAATTACATCAAATTGAAAGCAAATGGAAGAAATGGAAAAATCAAGGAGCTAAAAGAATTTGGCATCTACAGAAATCTTGCCATGAAAGGCAGAAATTCAGAAAATACAGTATCTGATAAGTTAATGGACGACAATATTCCTGCTCCTCGCTTAAGACCAACTTTATGACCAGAGAACGGCCAAAATTATTGGGGCAGCTATTGCTGCCAGTTTAGGGCCTGTGTCAGGAAAAGGAAGTCTTACTCATATACAGTGCCACCCAAGGATAATAAAGGAGGTCAGACTTGCTTCCACTGTGGAAAGCTGGGCCACTTCAGTAGACAGTGTCACAGACGAAAGCCACAGATAGGCAAGGGAGTGGAGAGGAAGCTCCCACTCACTTGCTTTAAGTGTGGCTCTGTAGGACACTTGGCCAAGGTGGCCCACATCAGGTCCTCATGACAGACAGGACTGACACACCCCAGCTCCCAGCTGGAAACAAAGGAGGACGCTTCAATGATTTAGATCCTCCCAGGAGAGCTGTGGGTGAGCATTAACACTACTGGTAAGTATATTAATTTTCTCCTGGACACAGAGCCTATTAATTGGTCCTAAAAGGCTTCTGAGGTCCTACTCTTCTCACTATTTCGTAGTTGTTGGAATGGACGGAAAACCTCATAAGCAGATCCTTACTTCACCTCTACCTTGCATGAGAACCTCCGAGCTGTAAAACAGCCCAGTGGTAGATGGAATTTGCTCCAGGACTTAAGAACCATAAATGACATAGCTGAGCCTCTACATCTTGTGGTTCCTAACCTCTACACTATAAAAGACAAAGTGCTAGTCTATAGGCCTTTTATTGTAAGAACCACCTCCCCTCTGTAACTTGATTTGTGCCACTATTAGAACTTCTACTCGGAATATTATTGCTTTTCAATTTTTGACTCATGTACTTTTAACTTGTTAGTTAAATTTGTGTCTTTTAGGCTGCAACACTTCCATGATACATATTCAAGGATATGAACATGTACGGCCAAGCACAATTGATAACAGTGCATCTAAATTCCAAAATCAATCTGCATAATAGTCTATGTATTTCCTACTGCCAAAGGGGCCCTTTAGAGTAGTGAGAGAAGATCTTCACCCTGAAACCCACAGCGTCCCTTTTCAGCAGGAAGTAGCTAAGAGAATACGCTGTCCCCTTTTCCTTATGAATCAGGGTGAAGTCTCTCTCAAGGAGGAGTGATAGGGAATGGCAAGGGACACACTGACAAAGAGAGATTAATCAGAACTGGCTTTGCCAAGCACTGTGGCAATTGGACAATTAAGACAGACATTGGGGTGTGGGGGAAGAAGAACGAACTGGGGAGGAGGGTGGAGAAAACAGTGCAACAATGAATGAATGAAAACCCAAAATCTCTGTAAATGTTTATTAAAACTAATAAAATTTAATAATAATAATAAAAAATTAAAAATACCAACTTTATCCCTCAAGAATTCCCAAGAGCTCTATGAAAATCACAAGCAGCAAAAGAAGAGAAGTGGCTACACAAGCAAGCAAAGGCACTTAGAGTAATGAATACTGATATTCCTGAATTTTGTGACTTGAAAGAAGAGGAAAAGAACCCAGAATTGTTGAAGGTCAAAGGAAACAAACTATTCGGCAACTATTAATGCATACAATCTGGCTTTGTTGTTGTTATTGTTGATTGCCTTCGAGTCAAACACAACTCGTAGCAACCCTATGAACAAAAGGCCTGAAGCCTTTCTA
The DNA here is from genome assembly GCF_000299155.1 of Elephantulus edwardii. NCBI lineage: Eukaryota > Metazoa > Chordata > Mammalia > Macroscelidea > Macroscelididae > Elephantulus > Elephantulus edwardii. The sequence goes on along the minus strand of NW_006399768.1, from coordinate 6,952,248 downwards.
TACCTTATTGGTATTTATCAAAGTTCATAGAGTTTCTGGAGGCATGTTTTTTAGGAAGTGGATGCCACTCCTGCTTACAATTTGGCCATACAACCAAAAAATAAAATTCCTTTATTGTATTTGAATCGCGACGCTTGCCACCTAACATTAAAAAATCTACATGAGACTACTGAAGATTCTTCTATGGCAGTCAGATTTTGACACCACCTGTTGCAGATAATGCTGATGTAAGTATAAAGGCACATGTAAGAAGACGAACCACGAACAGCATTCTGTCAACAAGATATTTTTTTTTCAATGAGAATTGTATGTAGAAAGCATACTGGATTATTAAATGCAAAAAATATTGATCCATCCAACAAAATTATACAGAGTGATGTGGAAAAGATTCAGAATATAATTCAAGGAACATAACTAAAACCTTAATGACTGCTAGAGGGCAATAAATATTATTATTTTATTTTTAAAAAATAACGGAGATCTCTTGCTGTATTTTAGATGATTATGTAAAATAAACTTCTGTTTAGTATTTTAGTTCTATAGAGGACAAAATATTGTAATTCTAAAGAAAAGAAAGCATTTCTAAACCAATAAATAAAAATATCAATAAATGCTAAACTTTTCCTTTACATTAATACATAATTTATTGTATCTTCTTTTTCTAATTGAATTTTATCTTGTAAATAACAAAGTATGAGTATGGTTATTACCAGGATACTTCCTGATTAATTTTTAAAAATATAACATTTTCTAACAAAATATTATATTTATAAAGTAAGTAAAGAAAAACTACCGAAAAAACAAACAAATCAAATGAACAACAGCAACAAAAACCCCATTGAAACTCTCCAGCCCCTCCACAGGAAAAAGGCGTGGCAACTTGTTTCAGTCAAGATTTATAGCCTGAAAACACTATATAACAATTCTACTTTTGTCTTATGTGGTGGTAATGAATCAGAATTAATTCAACCTTATTTTTTACTTCCTTCTGAAAAAAAATCTCTACTTCAAATATGGATGGAAAAAGCGGAAAACTGATCACAGTCAAATACTCTGTTGTTCAGTGCTATCAAGTCGAGTACATTCTATAGCAATTCTATGAACAACAGATCTGAACCATGTCTTGTCATGTGCCATCTTCACACTACCTTACACATTAGAGCCCACTGTGGTAGTCACCATGTTAATCCACCTAGTCAAGGGTCTTCCTCTTCTTTGCCAATACTCCACCTTTCTGAGCATCATGCCCCTCTCCAAGGACTAGCTCCTTCTAGCAATATGCCTGAAGTGTGTGAGGTGAAACCTTATCATCTTTGCCTCCAAAGAGCATTCTGGTTACCTTCTTTTGAAAACATATTTGTTTGTTCTTTTGGTAATCCATGGGAGAGTCAGTGCTCTCTCCAACACCACAGTTTAAAGGCATCAATTATTCTTTCATTGTTCTTATACATTGTCCAGCTTTCAGATGCATAGCAGTTATTGGAAAAACCATGGCCTGAGTCAGACACATCTTAGTCCTCAAACTGACATCATCACTCTTCAATAATTTGGAGAGGTACCTATCTCCGGGTTTTCCCAGTGCAATACTTTCCTGGTTTTCTGACTGCTAATACCACAGGTATTAATTGTGAATCCAAGTAAGATGAAGTGGTTGACAGTTTCAATTTTTCTTCATCTATCTTGACGCTGCCTATTAAGTCCAGAGGAAAGAATCTTTGTTTTCTTAATATTGAGATGCAATCCACATTGAAGGCTGTATTCTTTGATATTCTTTAGTAAGTGCATCAAGTCTTCCTTACTTTCAGCAAGCAAAGTTGTGCCATCTGCATAACACAGTTTATTGATGAGTCTCCCATTCATCATGGTTCCATATTCCTCGTCATAGATTACAGTTTCTTTGCTTAGCATAGCAATTGAATAGGTATGGCGAGAGAATGCAATCCCTTCTTAATTTTAAACTATGTAGTGTTCCCTTGCTATGTTTGCACAACAGCCTCCAGATCTAGGTCTAGGTTTCTCATGAGCACAATTAAGTGCTTTTTATCCATGAAGAGAGCAGATGGTCATTACAGGGAAACAGGAGAAAGGGGAAAAAAAGGATGTCAAAAGAGACTCTCACTATTGCACTGGAGTATTGAAAAGCAAAAACATGCCTAAGTAAAAGAGCATAACAGAAGATTTCAAAGGGCAGCTTGAATGAGCTGGAAGACATCAAAAGAAGATTGAGGGAGTATACAGAGTCACTGTACCAAAAAGAACTGACTGACTCTGAAAGATTTCAGGAATTAATCTTTCAGAAAAAAATATGAGCAAGAATCAATGGCAATGAAGGACAAATTTGGAGGTGCACTGAAGACACTGGCAAACAGTAAGGCCCCAGAAACCAATGGGATGCCAGAAACCTATTGTCCTGTTTCAATTAATAGATTTAGCCCTGGATGTGCTCACTAGTCTATGTCAGGAAATTTGAAGGACAACTGTTTGGACAATGGATTGGAAGAGGTTCATATTTGTTCCTAGTCCTCAGAAAAGTGATCCAACAGAGTGTGAAACTATAGAACAATATTATTAAAATTACAAGCAAACAAAATAATCCTGAAGACCATTAAAAAAACAGCTAGATGAGTACATAGGGAACTTCCAGAAGTTCAAGAACGATTTAGAAGAGGCTGTGACACTAGGGATATTGTTGCTGAGTCAGATGGATCCTGGATGAAAGTAAAGAATACAAGAAGAAAGAATGTCTGTTTATGTAAAGGCATTTGACTGTGTAGATATAACTAGTTATGCCTAACATTGAGAAGAATGGGAGAAGAATGGTATAATCTATATAGAGTCAATTAGAATATTTTTTAAATGAATGCTTGATTCCAACTTTGCCTTATTAGGGAATATGCCTAAAAGGGAAATTACACAGTCTAAGTTTTTCTGTGTAAAATTTTCTGTTTACTAACCAGGTAGGCAAAGGATGGAAAGACCCTTAATGACATGGATTGACACAGTGATAAGGGGTCATAGTCAACTCAGCAACACCCAACAACCACAACATCAACTGCTATACCATATGAAATATATACTCAAAATTATTATCATGAAAAAAGTAGAATTGATTATTTGTTTAACAACTCAGTAGGTATTAGTGTATCAGATTTCTCCCAGTACAGAAAAGAATCCTAAGGAAACAAAATATATTTTATTATATCCATTGTAAAAGTGTTGGACTATGATAACTTCCTAAAGAAGGAAGTTTGAGTTGGGATGAGTTTATAAGAATGAAGAGGGTAGATATACAAAAAGCAGCAAGATAACAAAAATTATTCTGGAAATGAATCTGATTTTCTTTAATTTCCCTAGAGTCAGCTCTGTGTAAAGATCATTGACAAATAATTTCCTAATATTCTGGACTACTTACTTACATGACTATGAACGCTGACACGAACAATTGCCAAGGTAATAAGAACATTGTTTAGAAGTAGAAGAACACTCAGGCCAGAAACTATCTCCAAAGGAAGAGAATCAATGCCACATCTTCTCCATTCTCCTCCTCTAACCAAAACTGCCAGTCAACAGCTTTCTTGGAAATCTGTCTTACAAGATATTTGAATGACATCTCTGGTTTATTTTCCATCCAAACTGGAACTGATTCAGCTTTATTTGAGGCACGGGGAGAAGCCCACAACCAAGCAGACCAAAACACGTACACACACACACACAAAACCCCACCAGCAACTAACTTCTGCTTATTTCATGGGGTGGAGAGAACAATGATAAAATACTATAATTGGATGCAAACATAAAGTTTGTTCAATTTATTTTTCAATATATTTTAAAATAACACTCAAAAGAGAAGATCAGTTTTCTTCCCATTTTATTGTCTATCTATGATATCTTTCTTTGGTGGCTTTTTTAAAACCCATCAAATAAAATATTGTTTGTGTGGAGGGACACTTACAAATATTTATCAAGTAGCTTTAAAGAAAATCTTTATAGAATCACTTTTATAAGCTGATTTTTAATACAAAGAACATTTTGCAATTCCTTCCTAACTAAAACAAAACAAACAAAATAAAACATAGGAAATATATTAAACTAAAGGATAAAGGGATAAAATTATTGGTTTTCCTAATACCTTGTTTTAAAAATTATAATAGAAAATTCTTTGGTGTTTAGAATTTTTAAAAACCCGAAGCTTTTTACAACTTTTAGAAACAAAGCCCTGCTTTAATCATAGTCTGGTTTATAGATGGATTTCAGAGCAATTAAGCACTTGAAGCAATTAAACAGCAATGAAGCCTCATTTGAACAACAGTACCAATTTGTTAGTAAATTAATGCTAAATTTTATTATTTGTGAGGCTGCAGCTTTTCTACTCTATTTTGTAAATCAGAAAATATTTTCAATTACACTCTAGGATGTCTAGGTTTTAAATCAGTTCATGTTCAGCTGCCTAACCTCTTCCACAGAGATTCTGGCAAAAACAGACTAAGTCTAGAATATTAACATTTATCAACCCATAGGACCTCTAAAATTTTAATTTTTCTCATTAATTCCCATTCTAGAAATTAGTAATGCAATCTAAAAAAATGAAACTTAGAAATCTCTAACTAAAATAGAGCATATCAGAATTTCAGAAGACGAAGACTAACTGAAATTTGTCTATGGATCTCTAATAAGACATTGAAGACACCAAAATGAAGATCCAGAAAGTCTATTTGCTCACATAGAAACCATTAGCCTGCCACTA
>NW_006399768.1:6938978-6946908 GCF_000299155.1 Elephantulus edwardii | reverse complement strand
AACCTCAATCTCTTCTCCATCCATCATGGTGCTGCCAATTGGCTCAGTGGTGAGAATCTTTGTCTTCTTGATGTTGAGCTTCAATCCATATTGAAGATTACAGTCCTTGACCTTCTGCAGCAAGCGCTTCAGGTTTGTCTCAGTTTCAGCAAGCAAGAGAGTTTCATCTGCATATTGTAGGTTTTTGATGAGTCTTCTTCCAATCCTGATGCCACAAGACTCCTCATAATGCCTAACCTCCTTAATGATCTGTTCTGCTTATAGATTGAAAAGGTTTGTACACAAGATGCATCCCTGACACACTCCCTTTCTGATTTTGAACAATGCAGTGTTTCCTTGTTCTGTTCTGAGGACTGCTTCCTGGTCCAAGTATATGTTTACATAAGCATAATCAAGTGTTCTGAGATTCCCATTCTCTTCAAGGTTAACCACAATTTGCTGTGATCGACAGAGTCAAGTGTTTTTGCATATTCAATAAAGCACAGATAGATATCCTTCTAGTGAGTTTTGCTTTCTGTGAAGATCCATTTGACATTAGCAATAATGTCTTTAGTGCCATGACCTCTTTTAAATCTAGCTTGTATTTCTGATAGTTCTCTGTCAATGTACCATTCCAGTCAATTTTGGACAATCTTCGGCAGCATTTGCTTGTGTGTGATATTGTACAATAATTTCCATACTCTGTCAGGTCACCTTTTTTTGGAATGGGAATAAATATGGATGTCTTCCGTCAGTTGACCAGATAGTTGTCCTCCAGATTTCTTGGCACAACCTGCTGAGCACATCTAGGGCAGCATCTGTTTGGTGAGATATGACAATCAATATTCCATCAATTCCTGGGGCTTTTTTCCCCCCAAATCCTTCAGAGCAGCCTAAACTTCCATTTATCAAACAAAATATGTTGATTTAGGTGCCGTTGAGTGGAATATAACTCACAGCAACCCTGTGAACAACAGAGCTAAACATTGTCCTATCCTGTTCCATTTTCATCTCTGAAACACCCTTGAGCTTTTAGCTGCAGTTACTGTGTCAATCCATTTCAATGGATCTTCCTTTTCTTCATTTGCCCTCCATCTTTTCAAGCATGATGTACCTTCCATGAAATTGCTTTTCCCAATAACATCCTCAAAGTATGATAGACAAAATTTCATCATCTTTGCCTCCAAGGATCGCTTAGGATACGTCTTCTCCAAGTTATATCTTCTTGTTCTTTTGGAAGTTTATACTCTTCTCCAACACCACAACTCAATGGCATCAGTTCTTCTGGCAAACTTATTATTGTTCAACTCTCAGATGTGTACCAAATGATTGTAAAAACCATGGCTTGAACAAGGCACATCTTAATCTTCAAATTGACATCATTATTCTTCAATATTTTGGAGAGGTTGCAAATGTAATATATCTCCTGATCTTCTGACTGCTGATACCTGAGGTGTTGATTGTGAATCCAAAAAAGGTGATACCACTGAAAATGCCAATCCTTCCCAGTGGTGAAGATCTTTGCCTTCTTGATGTTGAGATATAAACCTCTATCATCACTAGTATTAGAGGGACTAATTATTAATCATTTCCTTGATCTTCTGGAGTAAGCATGTAAAAGTCCTCCTCATTTTCAACAAGTAAGGTTGTATCATCTACAAACCACGGGTTGTTAATGAGTTTTCCTTTGATACCTATGCCACTTTCTTTTTTTGTAGAGTCCAGCTTCATGATTATATGGTAAACATAAAGATTGACTAGGTATGGACAAAGGATACATCCCTAACATACCCACTTCCTGATTTTAAACCATTCAGTGTTTCCTTGCTCCATTCAGACAACAACCTCTTGAACTAGGAATAGATTTCACATGAGCATAATTAAGTGTTCTGGTATTCCTCTTCACTTCCATTTTAGTCATAGTTTGTTATGATTCACAAAGTGAAGCAAAGTATAGAAGATAGAAATTTTATATTAGAAGCATGTACCATAAGGGAAAGATAAAAGACTAATGATAAGCCTTATACTCTTTGAATAATGGACTAACTACAACAACTCTAACAAAGAGCCCTTCAGCCAAATCACCAAAATAGATGAGCTGTTTATGAACAATTTTAAGAATCAACTCATTTTTGTGGTAAGATAGATGATTTGTAAGTAAATGTGAAAAGCTGACTGAGCCAGGAGATAGCTGGTTGTCCAGGAAAAGAGCCTAGAACTTACCTATAGAAATCAGTAAGTCAAATATAATTTCTATAGCTATTCAAGAGTTTCTCCTCTATTGATCAAGGCTACAACCTTAGAGAGTAAGTAATGTTCAATACTATAGTTGGCTTAAAAGCAGCCATCAGTTAAAATGCTAAAGCTAAAGTACAATTTCATTCTTAATTCAATAAAGCTCACCTAAATCTCAACACCAACATGTAGCATGAGCTCTGTGGGTTAAGACAACACAAAACACTGGGACACTCATGATGTTGATTCTCACACTGAAGCTGCCTTCTGATAGAGATGTGCCTAAGGAAACAGTGATAATCAGCAAATAATAAAAGAATGAGTAAAACATATTTTACTGTTTATGTAATGAAAAACTTATCAGTAAAATCTGTAGGGTGTACATGTAACCATGAGTTCCTCTCCCCTGATTAAATTTTTTAAAAAATTATTTGTTTTGATATAACAATTTGTTTACATTGTTTCATTCATGTACATTGTATTCAACCTTTTATTCACATTGTGTTTCATATATATTCTACTTCTTTTTTTTTAATATTGGTTTACTTGCAAAGCTTATATACATTGTTTTTCCACACTGTTCTTCATTCACATTGTCTTGAGTCGTTCATTCCAGTGTGACATATAGTGGCATAGATGTCATGTAGGAGCAATACCAATACTGGAGCATTCTAGTATTTCATTGAAGAAACAATGTTAGTATGAGTTGCAAGAATAATTTATCCACGCAGATCTTTTATTACAGTGGATACTCTCTGTTAGTCAATAACCCACCTATAAACCATTATGCTATCAATTATTTACCCAACAAAAGAGTGTGCCACAAGAAAGGTTAAAAGAAATTAAAGGAACACGACGTACACAAATTCTACCCATTTTTTAAAAACATCACCTCTATCATCACTAGTATTAGAAGCCCTGCCTGCCCAGTGACATTCATTTATTGGCTAGGACAGACCTATTTGTTCTCTTTGCAGTCCATGCAGTCTTCTCTAGCACTGCAAACTAAAGACATCAATTCTTCTTTTGTTATCCTTAGTTATTGTCTAGCTCTTAGATGCATTGCAAGCAAGTGAGAAGACCATAAACTGGTTCAGGTACACTTTAGTCTTTAGACCGACATCTTTATTCTTTACTTTAGCATTCTGGAAAGATCCTTTTCCTAAAGCAACTAATCTTTTGATTTCCTGTCTACTGGTGCCAAGAGTGTTGATTGTAGATCAGAGGAAAATTAAATTTTTAGTAGCCTCCATCTTCACTCCATGTATCAATGATACTGTCAATTGGCCTGGTGGTAAATAACCTGGTGCAGTAAATAAAATCAAGCCATCAAGACCTATCACTAATTTTAATGAACTAAAAATTTTGGTTGGAGTGATTTGGGGGCAAAACCAAAACCTATGAATAATACTCTACCAAAACACTACAAGACAAAGTCAAAACATCGCACTGAGCCACTAAACTGATGAATGGAACAAGTTTTTCTATGGGTAAGAGCACAGTCCTATTCTGGAGTTCCACCAGGGCTCCTTGTGCAGAATGCTGGTACACATCAAAAACATCCTCAAAGATAACATATCTCTTTAATTTCTCCTCTGATGATTGTTGTTCAATATTATACTATCCCTTACTTTGATAGGGAAACTTTTTTTTTTATTTCTAAGATCAAAGGTGATGTGTTTTGCACTTTGCTGTGGTCAGTTTTGCAGATCTGCCTTTTTAAAAAAAGATTATAGAGATCAAACACCTTTTATTTATGTATATTGTATTTCCCTAAATATTCTAAAGAAAACATGTACAACTTTTGTAATTAAAAAGAAAAAGTATTAATGAATTATTTTTGTTTTATTTAAAGAAACTCACAAAAAGTAGTTTCTCTGAAAACCAATTAATTCAGGCAGAAACAAATAGGAATTTTAAGGACTAATGTAAAATGGTTTTTATTTGACTATACTGGTTTTCTACTTTTCATTCGCCCCACAATAATTTATCCATTACAATTTTAAAGTTTCCATATATACCTATTTACTTCCTTTATCTTTTTCATCTTTACAGAAAAAGCACATATTTTGAGGAGTTTTTCCTTCCATTTTATTTTTAATTTTTCTATTGGTTTGAATACAAAATTTATATGCATGTGTATCATTCATACACATTGCATTTCACACATTTCTACATTCACATTGTGTTTCAAGAGATTTGCTAAGATCACTCATACGCATTGAGTTTTAAAAAAGTAATCACCATTGATAGATCTGTACCTACTATGCTACCTTTCCTTTATGAGGGGTCTCTAGATTGCAGTTCATGCTACCAAAGCAAGACTCAGGTTTGAGAGAGCCTACATATGCTAAGCCTTCTTTCACCAGCATTTCACAAAATTCTTGTATTCTCTGCAGATTTTCTTTATAGCTGAGCCTATGCCTAAATGTCTTGTAGAATTCTGAGATTTTTCCATTCCCTTTGGCTAGATTTCTGGAACTTGGAGGGGATTTTGAGAGAGCAATTTAAAACATTTGCTCTAAGAAAGTACTAACAGAATTCTCTGTTACATAACTATCCCAAACTGTATCTTTAAAGAAGCAAAGCCAATGGATTTGTATCAAGCACAAAGAAAATGCTGGCATTTTCAAAATGTATTACCGTTCCTTTACAGCTTAACTCTTTTCATTGGCAAAATTCTCTCAATAATATCCTCATTCTCTGGAGACAGATTTTTAAATCACAAGCTGATATGTTTTAATTCAAGTAAAGACCGTCCCCATCTGCTGTGGAACCAGCACACAAAAGTAAACTATTTTAAGCCACACCTTTGTATGAAGTTGACAAAAAAGAGGCAGTCAGATCTGTAAGGTTCTGAATTCCACAATGGAACTTGATTCATGGATTCTTATAAAAGTATTTTAATGTTTCTGCCAAGTTGGAAACAAGACTTGCCAGAACATAGAATAGCAAACAAACCTATCCTTTAATGTTCCGTGAAAAAAGAAAACAAGCCCAAGAACAGCAAGAGTTGAATATGAGAGGTTCTCTGAATCTCCTTCTCCTGGTGAAGGTTGGCCAGACCAAGAACAAATAACACACTGTCGTATTGAAGAGTGTTCAGAGCTACTAGCAAGAAGAGAGGATTTCTGGTCACTTGAATGGGTATCTACATAGCAAAGTCCTTGTGTAAATCCTCTTTTAATGTATTTGCTTTTCCCATTAGATTGAGTTTCTGATGATACAAGTAATTTAGGAAAGGAAAGGATTAAGTAGGAGGCCAAACCAAGCCAAGTGACAGATAATAAAAACAAGTAAGTGAAAGGTCAGTTGTAGTTGGCTTTCAGTTTTATTTCTGTACTTGCATGGAGATATAGTGAGTCTGGCATTCTGTAAATTTTCATTTTGGATATAGTAATAAAAGCAGACCTCAGGAACCTGACTCAAAAAAGTCATGAAGCCTCTTTAGTAGTGTCTGCTCAACATACCCTGGTCACCCTGTTCTTTGCAAGAGTTGGTCAACAACACCTCAATAATTATGTGAATTAGTTAAATGGATGTTTGCCCCAAAAAGAGCAAGAAATAATTTAAAGGAATTATGATAAAAATTTAGCAACAATTAACTGTTTCCTAAGCAAGTCAATGGAATAAAATCAATTTTCTTCTCCAAAGATTGTAACTTGTCATACATTTCAGAGATTGTTTCTGAAACTTTTAAATCCCTCACCCATATACATTCCAGTTCTACATCACTAAGTGACTAAATGATGGAAAGCAGACATTTACACAGTAGTTTATTTTTGTTGTTGTTGTTGTTGTTTTTATGTGCTGTCGAGTCACTTGTGATTCATAGCAACTCTGTGTAGGGTCGCCCTAAATCCTGCTCTATCCGGTGCCAAGCTCACCGTCTTTGACACACTTACTCCTACCACCCCAATCACTGAGTTGATCCATCTCATTGAGGGTCTTCCTCTCTTGCACTGTCCCTCTACTCTCCCAACATAATATCCTCTCCAAGGACTGGTCTCTTCTAGCAACAAGCCCAGAGTATGTCAGACTAAGCCTCAGAATCCTTGCCTCCAAGGAGCAACTTGGTTTCATCCTCTTCAGGGCAAACCTGTTTGTTCTCCTTGCAGTCCATGGTATATTCAACATTACAGGAAACCCAAAAAAATATATACATCATGAGACAATGAAACAGCCCAAGAACATTTGTAACCTGGAAGAGAAAATCTTTCTCAGTGTTAAATTTTTGAAATGATGGCAGGAACAAGCCATATTATTTATTTAGTCTACATGTTGTTGTTGTTCTTAAGTGTCATGCAGTTGTAGGCGACTCATAGCAACCCTATGAATGAAAGACCTGAACATTTGTGTAACTTTCATCCTTTCTCCAGGTTCATAGGGTTTCCAGGGGCAAGCTGTTTTGGAAGTGAATGCCACTCCTGCTTCCAAGATTGTTTTAATCAGGAGTTCCACCAAACACTGTCCACCATGAGTAACCACTATCGCATTTGATACGTCAGTGTCACAGTGTTTAGTATCACAGCACCCCTGATTTACCTTTGTACAGCAAGTGGACAGACCATGGTTATACAACCTAGAAGAATGTTTGACCAACCTCAGGCCCTGCCAAATTTAAGAACTAGAGCATGGTTCAAGCTCTATAAGCTCTGTCATTCCAAATTCCTCTGTATTCATGCATTCTCATTGGCTCTCACCACCCAAAAAATGCCCATCTGGGAGCATTCCACTGCTTCTTCAATCTCCTCCTATTCTGATGCCACGTGTTTCTTCATAGAGTCTAATTTCTTTACTGATTTGTGCACCATATAGACTTACACTTAATCTACACAGTCTTTCATTTATGTAAAAAGATGAATATATTTTTCTAACGTCCTTGAAAACAAGAGAAAAAAATACATATTCAATGTTGTTGATGTTGTTATGTACCATCAGATCAGAACTGACCCATAGTTGACCCTCCAGCAGATTTTCAGAGGCAGTAAATCAAGGGCAGATGATTGCCCTTCCTACTTCCATGGAGCAGCTAGTGGATTTGAACTGTGTGCCTTTGCCTTTCAGATTGCAGCAAAGCTTCTCACCACTAGACTACAAATTAAATAGACTTTATTTTCTTTTTAGCCAGTCCCTCTTCAGCACCAACCACTCAGCCAATGAGCCTTAGGAGGTAGAGGTAGTAAAGGAAATAAAAGCTCATTGGAGAGTAAACTTAGTGAAACTGCATCTCATAAATTTGGGGTATATTTTTAGGAGGAGCCATTCCTTGGAGAAGGAAATCATGCTTGGAAAGATGGAAGGTCTACATAGGAGAGGAAGACCCTCAACAAGATAGATTGACAGGGTGACTGGAACAAAGAATTCAAGTATATCAGAGATTATAAGGAGAGCATAGAATAGGGCACAGTTTATACCCATTATTTATAAGTTGTGAGTCACTGTCATCGTCAATTTGATGGTATATGACAACAACAATAATTTTGTTCAGGATGATAAACTAAATGTCAATTTTAGATACATTTGTTATTTCTGTGACAACTTGAGAAAAGATTTTAGTTAACAGTATTTTTCTAGATCTTGAATCCATTTTCCCCATTCATAGACACTTAGATTTATCTATTTAGTTTTATCTCTTATTATTACAGTGATTTTTAATGAAGGAGTTTTTCTTTTGCTTTTCAAGAAAAGGAGCGAACTGGGGGTGGGGGTGGGG
>NW_006399768.1:6934620-6938878 GCF_000299155.1 Elephantulus edwardii | reverse complement strand
ACATGCAAGCAAGATTTTGCTGAAAATTATCCAAAAATGTTTGGAACAATATGTCAACAGGGAACTGCCAGATGTGCAGCCTGGATTTAGAAGAGGTCGTGGTATTAGGGATATTATAGCTAATGTAAGATGGATCTTGGCAGAAAGCAGAAAATACCAGAAGAATGTCTATCTGTGCTTCATTGACTATGCAAAGGCTTTTGACTGTGTGGATCACAGCAAGCTGTGGCTGACTCTGAGAAGAATGACAATCCCAGAATATTTGATTGCGCTAATGCGAAACCTATACTTGGACCAAGAGGCAGCCATCAGAACAGAGCAGGAAGACACTGGATGGTTCAAAATCAAGAAAGGGGTCCGTCAGGGATGTATTTTGTCTCCATACCTTTTCAATCTGTATGCAGAACAGATTATCCCAGACACTGGAAATATGTCATCAGGATTGGTGGAAGAATCATCAACAACCTGCATTATGCAGATGACACAACCCTGCTCACTGAAACTGAGGAGGACCTGAAGTGGTTGCTGCAGAAGGTCAAGGACTGCAGCCTTCAATATGGATTGAAGCTCAATATAAAAAAAAAACAACAAAGATTCTCACCACTAGGCCAATTGGCAGCATCAGTTTGGATGGTGAAGAGATTGAGATGGTTAATAGTTTTCATTTACTTGGTTCCACAGTCAGCACTCTTGGTAAGAACAATCAGGAAATCAGGAGACGAATTGCATTGGAAAAGTCAGCTGTGAGGGACCTCTCAAGAGTACTGAAGAGCAACGACATCAGGTGGGAGACTAAGGTGCACCTGATCCGGGCTATAGTCCTTACAATTACGTGCTATGCATCAGAGAGTTGGACAGTGAATAGGGATGATAGAAAGAGAATTGACGCCTTTGAGTTGTGGTGCTGGAGAAGAGTGTTGAATATAACATGGACCGCTAGGAGAACAAACAGGTTTGTCTTGGAGAGGGTGAAGCCAGAATGTCAAGGATTCTGAAGCTTCGTCTGACATATTTTGGGCATGTTGCAAGGAGGGACTGGTCCTTGGAGAGGGACATCATGTTTGGGAGAATGGAGGGATGGCGCAGGAGAGGAATACCCTCCATGAGATGCATCGAATCTGTGACTGGAGTGGTGGGAATGAATGTGTTTGAGACAGTGAAGTTGGCACAGGATAGAATGGCATTTAGGGCTCTTGTACATAGGGTTGCTATGAGTCGCCAGACTTGATGGCACGTAACAACAAACAACAACAACTCTTTTCCAGAACAAAAGCTCAAAATCTTTGCTTTTTCTTCTGTCATCCTTTGTCATTGTTCAGCTCTCTTATGCATAGCAAGTAATTGTGAAGAAAATTACTGGATCAGGCACACCTTACTCCCTAGACTTACATCATTACTCTTTAGCACTTTAGGGAGGTCCCTGACAGCAGAGTGTTTAAAGTATATTTAACCCTTTGGCTATCTATCTAAAATATATACCTTTAACATATTTATACTGCATTTTTAATCTCAAAATACTGTTTTGTAAATTTTATTCTTTTTTTAATTACTTGTGTTTATCTCTGATGTGTATATTGCTCCTGCTCTTGCTTGAGTGATACTATTCTGAACACTCCTTATTTCCATTCTACATTGACTCTTCTGACTCCAAGATGAAGTTATAAATTCTTCCACTGGGGACACCCAGTTTACCTGTTTAGATAGATACTATACAATTAAAGAGCAAATTTCTGAATTACTTTTGTATATTTTAGTTAAATAATAAACTCAGAAACTCTAAATAATACTGAGCTTCAAATAGAAAAGGGAAGTTGTATCCTTTAGGAGTTACTTTAGGAGAACTTGGGCATGCTTTATATGGTATATGTCTCGGTGCCAGAGATTGCATGCCTAGGTAAGCAAGTCTTCATCTTGACTTGCTTATTCATAATTGAGTCTTTCTTTCTATTTTAATTAAAGCATGGTCTTCATAATATATCGTGTACTAAATGCTCTAGGATACTGTTTTCAAATATATTGGATAGGAGATTACCTCAAAGGCTAGAACTTCACGTAACTACAGCAATAAATCATATAAACATTTCAGTCTTTGTTTAAAAGAAGTCTTTTTATTATATTCCTACCCCTGACTGGAGAGCCTTTCGTTGCTCTGCTTTCCATCTTTTTTTCCAATAGCAGTTTTCTTCAGCTTATAACTTACACATTGACTTGACATGAAGTTGTTTCTTTCTACATCAGCAAAAGAAAATATGTCATGTATTATTATTCTTTTTTATTAAACCATCTGGACATCTGGAATCAGAGCCCAAACCCGTCAGTCTCTCGTGATATAAAGCAAATATGCATTGCTTTATGGAGGAAACTAAAATAGAGGTGTTCTCTCCTCATCTCTGTGCCTCATGGGGAAAAATAATTTATGGGGATTTCTGTGAAGGACAATTTGCATCAGAGGGGAAGGGCATAGCAATTACCTTGCAAAAGAAAAACTAAAGAGACTAAAACACCCATAGTTTCAGTACAAAGCAACCAAACACTTCCCAGTTCTTTCAAACTTCCTGATTCTCCTCGATTTTGACGAGGCTTTAGATAGTAAATAGGAAGGGTAGGAAATATTTCCAAGTTCAAAATATTCTTAGTTGACGACAGCTAAAGGATGAAACAATGATGGGTTGTTTTTCAGTCTCTCAGTCCAACTTGCACTCTAAAACTTAATAAACACGGTGTGTTTACAGCATACAGTGGCTGTGAGATGTGCCAGGTGGAGTGTTAAGTGCACTCAAATATAGCTTAGGTGTTCCATTTCCTAATTTACCCTCTCCAAATAACCTGGGTTGCAACCTGGCACCAGTGCCGCTGAGCAATTAAGAGCAACAGATAGACACTGCGGAGTTAATAGGATTTAACTTGTGTTTTCAGTCAGCTGCTATTACACAACTAAGAAAAAAAAATGCATTCCTGGGTAATCTGATACTAAAGGGACTTAATATATATTAATCATTTAACCTACCCACTAAATCCACAGCCCAAAAATCAAAATATAAAAAAATCAGAAATAGGAGTTAAAAAATAGCAAATGCTTATCCTTCTCTGTTTTAAAATAGACATTCTTAACCATAAACAAGATCTAAAATATATTCTTATTTAAAGATTAAAAAAAATCAATAGCATTTTCATAAACAATAAAACCGAGACTATACTGTTGAGTCAGAACTTTGGTTTTGTGTTTTGACACAGCTCACCCTCTGGCAGGTTTTCAGAGGCAGTTAATTACACAGGAGGTGATTATCTATCCTTCTTTTGCGGAACACCTGGTGGATTTGAACCACATGTCTTTGGGATTGCAGCTTAGCTTCTTGTCAGTAGGCCACCTATCTAAAATATACTTTTATATAAAGACTAAAAAAACACAATAGCATTTTTATAAACAATGAAATTGAGACTAGTTTTATGCTGGAGAGTAATATTCATACATATTACATAAACAAAGATGTGAATACCTACCAGTCTTCAAACAATGTTATTAAACAATATTTATCAGGATACATCTATGATGCTCAGAGTTGACTTAAAATTCTTATTCTACCCTATCACTTTGTATTCCTACAGAATAATGCTCAACTAAAAACCTCACTGTCTTCAAGTCTATTCCATCTCAGAGAGATCCTTTGTAAAAAATAGAAACTGCCCCATAGATTTTCCTGATTTAATCTTTTCAGAAAAACATTGTCATATGTTTCATGTTTGGAGCAGCTGCTGAGTTCAAACCATTAAATTTTCACTTAGCAGTCAAGCACTCTAACTCATAAAAACATAGTTCAAGGTAAACCCATATGGTGGAAAACAATGGGCTGTATTTTCTAAACAAGCACATTAGCAGACGGTTCCATAAAACTGGAGACTAAAAGAGGATCTAATAAGAGTACAGAGCTAAGTTGAATTAGGCCTGGAAGCATACACACTCTGCCTGTCATGCTCAAATATCTATAAAAATTAACTACATTTTAATTTATTTGATATGAGAGGAGACATGCTATAACATGGTAAGCATAATAGAAAGGGTGCTTGGACATTATAGCGCAGCATGTTGTTGTTGTTGTTGTTATGTGCCATCGAGTCGTTTACGACTAATAGTGACTCTGTGTACAACAGCCCTAAAACCTGCTCTATCCTGTGCCAACAGCACTGTCTCTGACACATCCATCCTGATTGCCCCAGTCCCTGAATCAATCCATCTCATAGAGGGTCTTCCCCTCTTGTG
>NW_006399768.1:6927558-6934520 GCF_000299155.1 Elephantulus edwardii | reverse complement strand
CAACCTAAATGCCCATCAACAAACGAATGGGTAGAGAAGCTGTGGTATATTCGCACAATGGAATACTATGCTGCATTGAAAAACAAGGAACTCATGTAATAATTCTTCATTCTTATAGCCTAAATATCTGGGCTTAATTTCTAGAAAATATGTGAAATAGTGAAGAAAGAATTTCTGAAAATGGCAAGAGAAAACCTCGACTTTACTCTGAAAATATCTACTACAGAAACAAAAGCATTGATTATCTAAGCAGCAGTATTAGAATATAGAATTAACTGAAGTCTTGTTGTTAATTGCAGTCAAGTTGAGCACCACTCATAGTGACTCTATGAACAAAATGCCTGAAGCCTTTCTATAACTATCGCCATTTATCAACGTTCATGGGGTTTCCAGAAGCATGTTGCTTAGGAAATGGATGCCACTCCTGCTTCAAAGCAGTAAATTAGTAAGTTATTCAGTGTGCCTTCTAAGCCTTCTTCACATTTTTGAGGCAGAAGAAAGTAATGGGAAACTATTATTAAAAAATGCTGACTATATATTTTTTAAAAAATATATTCTGATAATAAAATTTTCATATTATACTTAAGAAAAATCGCTATTGAGTAGATTGCAACTCATAGCAATCCCATGCGTTATAGCATAGAACTTCTCTGTAAGGATTTTTTGGCTGTTGTCTTTAAAGAAGCAGGTCACCTTTATCTCATGGCTCCACTGACTAGGTTTGAACTGTTAACTTTTCCATTGGTATCCAAGTATAAATAGTTTGGACACCCCAGACAACTTCCAGCTACTCCAAAATTTTATTCTTTGTCTAAACATGTTGTTTGGGCCATTGAGTCACCTGTGATTCATAGCTACTGTGTCCTGAACCCAACCTTATCCTGAGCCAAGCTCATTGTCTCTGACAGACCTAATTCCAATGCTCTAGTCACTGAGTAAGTCCATCTCATCCTCTCCTGCACTGTCTCTCCACCCTTCCAAGCATGATGTCCTTCTCTAAGAACTGTTCCCTCCTGGCCACATGCCCAAAGTATGTAATATGGAGCCTCAAAATCTTTGCCTTCAGGGAGCAGCATGGTTTCACCCTCTCTAGGACAGAATCTGTTTGTACTCCTTGCAGTTCATGGTGTGTTTGACATTCTTCTACAGAACCATAATTCAAAGGCATAGATCCTTATTCTACAATCATTATTTAATGTCCAACTCTCTGATGCATAGCAAGTAATTACTAAAGACTATACTCTCCAGACTGACACTATTGCTCTTCAGTACTGTAGAGAGGT
Source organism: Elephantulus edwardii (assembly GCF_000299155.1). Lineage (NCBI taxonomy): Eukaryota > Metazoa > Chordata > Mammalia > Macroscelidea > Macroscelididae > Elephantulus > Elephantulus edwardii. Next base: position 6,933,237 of record NW_006399768.1, on the reverse strand, counting down.
CCCTGACAGCCGATTTTCTCAATCCTATTAGTCTTTGGTAATAAAAATATATAACTCAGTTGCACGTACCAGCTTTGAAATACAAAGCATGAAAAGAACTAAATAGATAAATTATCTTTCTTTTTTTCTTTCTTATTATTCTGGGTATTTACAAAGTTAGAATACATTGTTTTTCACATAGGATCTTTCGCATTTCCTTCACCCCACCCCCTGCCCACCGATCAAACTGTACAACCCTATGATTAATTGTACCTTCTACCCCCAGCCCATCCTTACCCCTCTGCTTCCACCCGACCCCACCCCTTAAATTCTTATACTCATTCTACAAAAATGGTTTTATACAGTTTTTGTCCTTATAGGACTGAGTTCGTTCACTCAGCATAATGCTTTAAAGTCCCTCTCAAGTGAGGTAGTAATTTACAAAATAATTGATCCTCCATACTGCTTAGTATTCCATAGTGTTAATGTACCATAATTTCTCACTCTATTTGATTGTGGTTGGACATTCGGAGTGTTTCCATGCTCTTGTGATGGTGAATAACACTGCTATGGACATTGGTGTATAAGCCTCCATTTGTGCCTCAGTTCTCATTTTCTCAGGGTATATTCCAAGCACTGGAACAGCTGGGTCATATGAAATTTCTGTGTTCAGCTTTTTGAGGAAGCGCTAAACTGTCTTCCAGAGTGGTTGTATCATTTTACAGTCTCATAAACAATGTATAAGAGTTCCTTTCTCACCACATCCTCTCCAACATTTACTACTGGTTGTCCTGTTAAACTTTGCCACTGCTACTGAAGTGAGATGGTATCTCATTGTGGTTTTGATTTGCATCTCTCTTATTGCCAGTGATTTTGAGAATTTCTTTATGTGTCTGTTGGCCATTCAAATATATTCCTCTGTGAAAATTATTTCCATGTCTTTGCCTATATTGTGATTGGGTTATCAGGTTTTTTTTTTTCTTTTAGAGGCCCAGGAGTATACTGTAAACTTCAGTTATGAGACTCTAGTCTGAGATGGTATTGCCAAATGCTTGTTTCCAGTCAGTAGGTATTCTTTTCACTCTATTGGGAAAAGGTTTTGATGTGCACAAAGATTTAATCTTTAGAAAGTCCCATTCATCAATTTTATCCTCTTCAGATTTTACATTTCTGGCTGTATTTGGCCGTGTTTTTATATCATAGACTAGGTGTCTTAAGCTTAATTCTGTTTGTCTCTGATGAACTTTGTGGTTTTAGGCTTTACTCCAGGTCTCTGATCCATCCTGAGTTGATTTTTGTTTATTGTGTGAAATGTGGGTCCTGTTTAAACTTTCTGGAGGCAGCAGTCCAGTTTTGGCTGCACCATTTGTTGAAAAGGTTATCATTTTTGCATTTCATAGGTTTCATTTTCTTGTCGAGTATCAGTTGACCAAGATAGCTGAGTCTATTTCTATATTCTTAATTTTATTCCATTGGTCTATGTACCTGTAATTATACCAGTGCCATGCTATACTACTGTTTTGAGTTTATGGCATGCTATGCCTCCCATTTAATTTTTTTTTTCTCACAAGTGTTTTACTCATTTGGGGTCTCTTTTCTCTGCAAATAAACTTGATAATTTCCCTTTCATTCTCCTTGAAAAGTGAATATGATATCTGTATTGGGATCACATTGAACTTTCATTAACTTATTTTGCAAGTTCCTGGGTAGCATAAATATTTAAATATGAGCCTATTAACCATAAGACTGGCAATTTGAATGAATCCAATTCAGAGATACCTTAGAAAAAGACCTTGCAATATGTCTCCAAAAGATCATTGTTATTATTATAAGTGGTCATCAAGTTGACTACAGCGCCTAGTGATTCAATGTACCCTTACCCTATTCTGTGCCATCCTTGTCCTCAATATACTTGAGGACTATGTCAATCTGTCAAGGGTCTCTCTCTTTTTCACTGACCCTCTACATTTCCAAGCAGGATGTCTTTTTCCAAAGACTGGTCTCTCCTAACAATGTACTCCAAATATGTGCCACGAAACTTAGAGTGCCTCTAGGGAGTACTCTGGATGCACTTTCTCAAGAAAGTTTAGGGTTTTGGCAGTCCAAGGGATATTAAGTAGCCACTGAAAATCTTATAAAGCTCTACTTTGACACACCATGAGTTGGGATTGTTTTGCTGACAGTCTGATGTCTATGGTTTGTTCTATTCTGAGGCTCAGCAATCTAGATTCTACTTCTTTTCCATTCATTCATTGTTGAACACACTTACAAGGAAACATACCGACATATCCACAGAATAGTGAAAAAAAAAAACCAAACTCAAGAAGGAATATTTTAGGACTGTAGCAATGAGTTGTTGTTTTGGTTTTTTTGTTTGTTTGTTTGTTTGTTTTTTGTTCTTCCAAAATAATGAGTTCTGGTGGCCTAGTGGCAAGAAGCTGCGCTATAATCCCAAAGGCACGCTATTGGAGGAAACCAGCTTTTCAGAGGGAGAAGGATGGGAAATCTCCTCCCATGCAATTAACTGCCTCTGAAAACCTTCTGGCTAGTCAGTTATGGGTTGTTCCCAACTCTACAATACACAACGACACCAATCCCAAAGTAATGATATTATCTTGAGCTAACAATTTCTTTCGTTTAGAACAGTTAAGCAAACTATCTTTTTTGTGTGTGTTTAATACATTATCCACTATTATCTTGACATACTGAAAGTCAGTGAAAGTCAACTTATCATTTGTTGAGTTAGGACTAAGACCTAAACCTCTCCTTGTTATTGTTGATGTGTACTGTGCCATCAAGTCAGAACTGACTCATAGTTGGCCCTCCAGTGGGTTTTCAGAGGCAGTAAATTGCACAGGAGGAAACTGCCCCTCCTTCTCCTGCGGAGCAGCTGATGGATTTGAATCACATTCCTTTGGGATTGTAATGCAGTTTATTATTAGGCCACCAGAGCTCCTTAAACCTCACATATCCATATGCAAAGACCATACCACTGGATTATAATTTGGCCCCATTCATGAATATCTCATAGCAGTGACAGAACCCAAAGACCTCTGAACACTAGCTTAAGGTCACACTAGTTAATGTCATGATATATACCAAGAAAACAAATAGGTCTGTCTTGGAGATGGTGAAACCAAGTTTCTTCTTGGAGGCTAGGATTTTGAAGCTCTGTCTCATATACTTTGGGCACGTGGCCAGGAGAGATAAGTCCTTGGAGAAGGACATCGTTCTCAGAAGGGTGGACAGACAGTGCAGGAGAGGAAGATCCTGGATGAGATGGATTGATATAGTAACTGGGGCAATGGGGGCATAAGCAGTGAAACTGATTCAGGCAGGACAGGGCAGACTTCAGAGCTACTATAAATAGTGCCACTATGGGTCACAGGTGACTGACTCAAAGGCACATAACAACAACAACAACAAACTCTATTCTTCTATAGTAGAGACTATTTCTACTTGTAAATTAGCTCTTTTTTTCCCCTATATAATTATGACTTGAAGAAAAAATTCTCCTAGCTGTTGCTTTTATGGATTCTTTTGCCTGCAGGACTTTAAGCTTCCAAATTTCCGTATACTTCTTACTTTACAAATAGTAAGGACTTGCTCTGCCAACCCAAAGGCATACAGCTCTGATCTGCCAGCTACTCCATGGAAGATGAGCTATCCTCTTTCAAGTGATTTACAGCTTTTAAAAAAATGTATTTTTTAATCTTTTTTAAAAATTAATTTTAATGAAAATTTACAGACTTTGGATTTCCATCATTCATTGTTGAACTTTTCTCCCTGCCCCCCCTTTTCTTTGAAAAGTAAAAGTTCACCCACTGTTTTACAATCCCTCCCAGTCAATTATACATAAAAATATAGAACGCTTCATGAATTTACTTGTCATCCTTGCGCAGGGGCCACGCTAATATTCTTCGCTATATCATTCCAATTTTAGTATATGTGCTGCTGTAGCTAGCACGATTTACAGCTTCTGAAAATCCACTGGAAGGGACAGCGATGAGTAAGCTCTAACTTCATGGCGTGGAACAACATACATGTGAGGAGGAGGATCATAGCAAAATCAAGAGGCCAGATCTTGGTGGTGATGAATGCTTGCGTTTCCATTAATTATAAGAAATTGATTTATGCTTATCCCAATTATTTTAATATAAAAAAACTTGAGAAAAGAAATTTCACACAAGTCTTATAGAAATATTGTTGTACATTTTAGAACAGTTTGAGGTCATTTTTAACAGTTTCTGAACTTTATCTGTAATTATCATAGTATCAATGCTGAGTCAAAAAAATGCTAGCCAATTATCTGCCAGGTCTGTAGTCCAGCCTGCCTGAATCTTTTCTAACACATCCACTCACCCTTCCTCCAAAATCAGTTAAAAAAATTTTAAAAATCAGCTAGCAGATTTACTTTGATAATCACATAAAAATGTCCCTGTAAAAATTGTTCGTCTTTCCCCCCCCCCCCATTTAACCGTCAGGATATTCTGGTGGAGGTCTACGCATATCTATACAACAGAACAAAACACCGTCTCATCCTGTGTTATCCATACAATCTTTGCTATGTTTGAGCGGATTGTTTCAGGCACTGTGCCAATTAATCTCCTTAAGGACCTTCTCAGGCCTCTCTGGAGACATGCCTAGAGTGTGTGAGGTGAAGACTCACCATCCTTGCTTGTAAGGTGTCCTCCGGCTGTACTTCATCCAAGACAGTTTGTTGATTCCTTTGCAGTCCCTAGAACAGTCAATATTCTTAACCAATACCACACCTCAAAGGCATTAATTTTGTGCATCCTTCATTATTCCTTGGTGGCACAAATGGTTAAATGCTAGAGTAAAAAAAGCTGGCAGTTAAAAGCCATTAAGAGGAACCTTGGAAGATAAGTCTGGCAATCTACTTCCAAAAGGTCACAGCCTCAGAAACCCCAGGGAACAGTCTGCACTGCACACATGAGGTTAGCGTGAGTCAGAATTGACTCCACAGCAACTTATATGAAAAACATGAAATGAAACATTCTCTATAAATCATCAAGAACTAAGAGAGTTCACTAGTAGTGTCATGAATATACTATTCCTTGCAAAAGGTGATCATGATAAGGAAATAAACATTTACCTAGGTTGTAGGGATTGTTGTTGTTATGTGCCATTGAGTCACTTTGCAACTCATAGTGCCCTATCCTGAGCAAGTTTCACTGACTCTGACACATCTACTCCTACTAATTCTGTTACTGTGTCAATACATCTCATCCGGGCTCATCCTCTCCTGCACTGCCCCTTTACCCTTCCAGGCATGATGTCCTTCTCCCTTCTGGCCACATGACCAAAGTTTGTGAGACGCATCTTCAAAACCTTTGCCTCCAAGGAGAAACTTGTTTTCACTCCAAATAGACCTGTTTGTTCTCTTGGTGGTGCGTATTATATTTCTTACTCTTTTCCATCATGAAAAAATTAGTTTTGGGTCCGAGGGCAGGGCCAAGAAATAAAAGTTGTACACTGCTCCTGGAGAACACATTCTCTCTACTGGGAAGCCATCCGCTTGCATCAGCACTGGGTTGCAAATGGAAGACAAGTGGTATTAACCCACAAGAAGTCAATCCTGGAGTGGAAGTTTAAGCGGCATTTTTCTCAGGAACTTCCAGGAAAAGAAGCTGTACATGACAGTTGTACTTAAGAACTTTAAATTGAAGTCATACTGAC
>NW_006399768.1:6920801-6926583 GCF_000299155.1 Elephantulus edwardii | reverse complement strand
CTTTTCAATTTGTTTAGGTGATGAACTAAAGAGTGAATATAAATACTTGGAAAGTTCTTCATTAGAAAATGTTTTCTTTTATGTAGAGTTTCCTCATGAAGACAGATAAGTTTAAACAATACTAATTTGGAGACTTGGCTAACATCTGGATATGGAAAGAAGGGCTTTGTTGCCAAGTTTTTGAGTTGTTTGCACAATACTAAATAATTCAATTATATAAGTTGCAAAAAGTGGCAAACAACAGTTATATAAATCAAATTCTGAAAAATATTATATCAAGAGACACTCTAGATTAAAAAAGTATCCCTCTTTTTAATTAAAGAAGGAAATTATCTTTACTTTTATTATAAATTTCTATAAAGCAAGTAATGTAAGGTTAAAATTAGAAAACTACTCATTTTATAATTGACATTTTATCTTATGTCTTAGTGAAGAAAGGAGAATTAATGTTAACTAAGTACAAGTTTATCAGCCCAGCTTAACTCAAATTGGCATCTTTGCCCAACATGAAAAATATTTGCTCAGAAAAAGTAGGTTAAAGAGAGTAGAAGCACATATAACCACATATCCATAATCCAACAGTAGATAGACAAAAAGCAGAAAGAAATTCAAACGCTCCCTGTCATAGTTGCATAAATGAAGCCTGGAACTATGAATCATAAATACAAAGTCAAAACAAATAGAACAGCTTGCATCAAAAAGAGCAACACGATTTCTATAATGCAATGAGGACTTAACAATGATATTAAAGAAACATGTTATTAACTAGAAAAAAAATGTTCATGATTTTAAAAACTATTTCATTTTTTTTCAAAAGTTCAATCCAGAGACTAAAAAATGTGTGTCATCAATTTAAAAAAAAAAACCAACCATACCAACTGTTTCATTATCCATTTGTGCTGTGACAGAAATACAACAGTTGTATGATGTTAAAAAAAGGAATGTATTCTCTCATAGTTTAGGAGTCTAGAAATGTGAATTAAGGGCTCAGCTCTAAAGAAAAGCTTTCTCTCCCCTTCTGTCTCAATTGTTTTGCTATTCCATAGAGATCTCCATGTGGTTGCTTCATCTCTTCTATATATCAAGAAAGTATTTTTTAAAAAGATAATTTGACTCAAGACACACCCAACCCTAAGGACATTTTCTTTACATCTATCAATTATTGAAATACTAAATGAAGGGGAAAAGACTGCAATATAGAGTATTGTTCAATGTCAAGAAAAAAAGAAAACTTCATAATTGGACCAATAAAAAGTAAAAAGCATCATGCAAAGTGGAAGAAAGAATGAAGTTTTATTCTACGTGGATCCACAAAACAACAACAACAAAACCAAAACCCAACTCTTGGAAGCAGCGCTCAAGAAACCAAAAGACACATTGAAATGGGAAAATCTGCTCTCTTGAATCTCCCTCCAATCTTGATGCCATATTCCTTCTCACAGAACCCAGCCTCTTAGATGATCTGTTCTGCATATAGATTGAAAAGGTATGGAGATAGGACACATCCCTATCCCTAGGCGTCCACACTTTCAGATTTTAAACCATGCAGTGTTTTCTTGCACTGTCTGATGATTGCCTCTTGGTTCAAGTATGGGTTTTGCAAAAGCACAATCAAGTATTCTGGGATTCCCATTCTACTCAGAGTTAGCCACAATTTGTTGTAATCCACACAGTCAAATGCCTTTGCATAATCAATGCAGTAACTCTCTCCTTTCAGTCAATATCCATCTAACATCAGTTATAATTTTCCTAGCACCAGGGCCTCTTCTAAACCTATCCCACACATCTGGCAGTTCTCTGTTGATGTGTTGATTCAGTTATATTTGGATAATTTTCAGCCGAATCTTGATTGCATGTGATATTAATGATATTGTTTGATAATTTTCATACTCTATTGGGTCACCTTTCTTTGGGATGGGAACAAGTACAGATTTCGTCCAGTTAGTAGGTCAGGTGGTTGTCCTCCAAATTTCTTGGCACAACTTGGTGAGCACAACCAGGGAAGCATCTTTTTGTTGAAATATGTCAATTCATATGCAGTCAATTCCTGAGGCCTAGTTATTTTGCCAATTTCTTCATAACAGCTTGAATTTCTTCCTTCATCACCCCAGTTCTTGCTCATATGTTGTTTCATGAAATTCTTCTGTGTCTGCCAATTCTTTTTGGTACAGAGTATACTCCTTCCATCTTCTTTTAATGTTTACTGGATCTTTTAATATTCTGCCCAGAACATCTTTAAGTATTGCAAATTGAGACTTGAAATTGTTTTTTAGTTACTTCAGCTTAAGATATACTGAGCAAGTTTGGGCCTTTTGATTTTCTGACTCCAGCTCTTTGCACATTTCACACTACTTTGCTTTGTCTTCCAGTGCTGCCCTTTGAAATCTTCTGTTAAGCTCCTTAATTTATAGAAAGTCAAGGACTGCCTTCAATATGGATTGAAGCTCAGCATCAAGAAAACAAAGATTCTCACCACTGGGCCAATTGGCAGCATCATGGTGAATATATTGAGATTGTTAACAGTGTTTGTTTGCTTGGCTCCATAATCAACACTCATTGCGAGAGCAGTCAGGAAATCAAAAGACAGATTGCATTGAGAAATTTGCTGTCAGGGACCTCTCCAGAGTACCGAAGAGCAATGATATAAATCTGGAGACTAAGGTACACCTGAACCAGGCTATGGTCTTCACAATTACATGCTATGCATCAGAGAGATGAACAATGACTAGAGATGATAGAAAGAGAATTTATGCTTTTGAGGTGTGGTTCTGGAGAAGAGTATTGAATATAGCATGGACTTCTTAGAGAACAAACGGGTTCATTCTGGAGAGGGTGAAACAAGGCTGCTCCTTAGAGGTAAGGATTCTGAAGCTCCATCTGGCATACTTTGGGTGTGTTGCAAAGAGGGACCAGAACTTGGAAAGGGACATGATGCCTGGGAGGGTGGAGGAACAAAATAAGAGAGAAATAATCTTGATGAGATGGATTGACTCAGTGACTAAAGTAATAGAGGTAGATGTGTCAGAGAAAATAAGGTTGTCTCAAGATAGAGCAGGGTTCAGAGCTGTTGTACCCTGGGTAAAAGAGGTGCAGGTGACTTGACAGCACATAACCACAACAACAATAACATCACGATTTTGCCTACTGATATGAATTTTTTATTTCTTGATGTGGTTTCCCCAGCATAGTGACAGCAGGGCCACAGCAGAGATCAGAGTCCAGACAGGACTGAGCACCCTCTGCAAACAGAGAATTTTGCCCAGTCTCCCACCCGAGGGGACACCGTGTCTGAGCTTTGGTCTTAGTTTAAACCTTAAGCTTACCCATTGTTTTGTTGGCAACACTTAAAATAAGGAAAAATATAGTCTCCAGAGATAGAATTTTTTTAGGATGATTGGCTGAAACTAAAGAAAAACCATAGGGAGACTAAGAAAGAGGTCTTTTCACAGTGCCATGCTGTGAGAGGACCTCTGGCCTGGCCTTCCCTCTTTTTCTGAACTCATTTCCCCATGTCCCTGCTTTCTTTCTGTATCCAGTTTGCAGCATCTTGGTATTGAGCTGTAATCCAAAATGAAGCTTGTAATCCTTGATTTTCTGTACTGCTTCTTTAAAGCCTTCCTCACTTTCTGCAAGCAAGGTTATGCCATCTGCATAATGTAGATTATTGACGAGTGCTTCTCCAATTCTGATGCCACATTATTCTTCATATAGTTTAGCTTCTCAAATTAATTTTTCAGTTTACAGATTAAAAATGTCTAACTGACTGGAAGAGATCCATATTTGCTCCCATTCCTAAGAAAGGAGATCCAAAAGAGTGTGGATATTATATTTTAAAAAATTGTTAATATCATATGCAAGCAAAATAGTGCTGAAGATCATTGAAAATTAGTTAGAGCATTACATAGAGAATTACCAGAAGTACAAGCTGTATTTAGAAGAGGCTGTGACATCAGAGATACACTGCTCATGTGAGATCAATCCTGGATGCAAACAAATAATACCAGAATAATATCTGTTTGTGCTTTATTGACTATGCAAAAAGCATTTGACTTGGGGATCATAAAACCATACAGCTAGCATTGAGAAGGATGAGAATCCAAGAACATTTAAATTGTGCTCATGTGAAAGCTATACCTATACCAAGAGGCTGTTTTGTGAACAGAACAAGGAAACACATGGTTTAAAATTAAGGAACAAGTATGACAAAGTTGTATCCATTCTCCATATCTAATTAAAATTTTTCAATAAGCTGGACCTTATGTGGAATATGGCATCAGGATTGGAGGAAGACTAATCAATCACCTTCACTATGAAGATGACGCAACATAGTTTGCTCAAAATTAGGAGGACTCGAAGTGCTTGTTTACTTCAGAAGTTCAAAAACTACAGCTTTCAATATGGATTGCCTCTCAACATCAAGAAAACAAAAATCCAGACCACTGACCAGATAGGCAACATTGTAATAGGTGGAGAAAAGAGTGACATGGTCAACAACTTTATCTTACTTGGATCCACAATCAATACATTTGGTACCAGCAGTCAAGCAAACAGGAGACATATTGTACTGTGAATGTCTGCAGTCAGGGAACTCTCCACATTATTGAAGAACAGCGGTGTTAGTTTGAAGACTAAGATGTGCCTAATTCAGGCAATGGTCTTTTCAATCACTTACTATGAATCTGAAATCTTGACAATGAATAAAATGAGAACAGAAGAATTGATGTCTTTAAGTTATAGACTGCCAAAAGAACAAGCAGATATGTCTTAGAGAAGGTGCAGACAGAGTATATATTGGAGCCAAAGATGATAATACTTCATCTGACTTACTTTGGGCATGATGCTGTTGTTGTAAAGTACCGTCGAGTATAACTCATAGCAACCTATGAACGACTGCTGAACACTGTCCTATCCTGTTCCATCCTCACAACCTCTGACACACTCAAGCCCATTGTTACAATCATGTCAACATGGTTGTTGAGGGTCTTGCTCTTTTTATTCACTCTTCCACCTTTCCAAGTATAATGTCCCTCTCCAATGAATAATCTCTCCCAGCAAAATGCCCAAAGTATGTAAGAGTAAGCTTCATCATCTTTGCCTCCGAGGAGCACGCTGATTGCACCCTCTTCAAAACATATCTGTTTGTCCTTTTGCCAGTCCATGGGATCTTCAGCACTCTTCTGCAACACCACAATTCAAAGGTATCAGTTATTATTCTGGCATCTTTATTCATTGTCCAGCTCTCAGATACATAGCAAGTGATAGAAAAGACCATGATCTGAATCTGGTACATCTTAGTCCTCAAACTGACATCATTACTCCTCAATAATTTGGAGAGGTTCCTGAATACATACTTTCACAATGAAATACATCTCCTCATCTCCTGACTGCTGGTACTACATGTGATGACTGTGGATCCAATAAGATGAAATCATTGACAATCTCAATTCTTTCACCATCTATTATTATATTACCTATGGTCCAGTGGTTAGGATATTTCTTTTCTTGTTGTTGAGATACAATTCATATTGAAAGCTGTGTTATTTGATCTTAAGTATGTGCTTCAAGTCCTCCTCACTTCCAGCAAGCAATGTTCTGTTATCTGCATAACGAAGGTTATTGGTAAGTCTTTCTCCAATCCTGATGTCACATTATACATTATAGAATCCAGCTTCTTGATTAATTTGTTCAGTATACAGATTCAATAGGCATAAAAAGAGAATACAATACTGATGCACACCTTTCCTAATTTTAAACCATGCAATATATATTCCCTTGCTCTGTT
>NW_006399768.1:6919119-6920406 GCF_000299155.1 Elephantulus edwardii | reverse complement strand
ACCCACCACCAATATACATCTCTTCCAGTCAGTCAGCCAGGTAGCTGTCCTCCAAATTTCCTAGCATAGACTGGTGAGCACACCCATGGCTGCATTTGTCATTTGAAACATGTCAATTGATATCTCATTGATTCCTGGGGATTTGTTTTTTTTTTCATAATGCCTTCAGTGCAGTTTGAACTATTTCTTTACAATTGGATCTAGAATACATGGTATTTCCTGAAATATTTCAGTGTCAATAAATTATTTCTGATACAGTGACTTTTTGTATTCCCTCCATCTACTTTTGATGTTTTCCTGGACCATTTAAAATTTTACCAATAGCATCCCTAAGTATTACAACTCGAGACTTGAATTTGTTTTCCAGCTCTTTCAACTTGAGAAATGCTGAGCAAATTCTTCCCTTTTTAACTCTCCACTTCTAGGTCTCTTCATAGTCTTTTATAGTATTTTTCTTTATCTTCCCAAACTGTCTTTTGAAATATTTTTACTTAGATCTTTTATTTCAGCAGCTCTTTCCTTTGTTTTGAACATCTTCTTGATGTTCTAGTGAAATTTTTAGGGTCTCCTCTAGCATCCATTATTGTCTTTTGTCTCTCCTCTGTCTTATTAGACTTTTTTGCTCTCTTCGTGAATGGCAGTTCATCTGGTTTTTGTTCATTGGTGTTCGATTCTTAAACCTAAGATGCTTTGGAAATTCAGGTAAGATTAAAGATCATACTTTTATTTTTTTTTTGCGGATTTGTTTTCATTTTCTTTTGCTTCAATTTGAACTAGTACCTAAGTAACTGATGGTCTGTTTCACAGTCAGAACCTGGCCTGGTTTAACTGCTGATATTAATCTTCCCCAATGATTTCTGTCCCAGTCGTTTTTGGATAATCTTCAGTAGAATCTTGCTTGCATGTGAACTCAATGATCTTGTTCTATAGTTTCCACACTCTGTTGGTCACCCTTCTTTGGAATGAGAACAAATATAGATCTCTTCCAGTCAGCTGGCCAAGTGGTTGCTCTCCAGATTTCTTGGCACAACTTGGTGAGTACATTCAGGGCCACATCTATTAGCTGAAATACGTTAATTGGTATACCAACTATTCCTGGGGCCTTATTTTTTGGTATTTCTTTCAAAGCAGCTTGTACTTCTTCATTCATCATAATAGGCTCTTGATCATATGTTATTTCATTAAATTCTTCTGTGTCTGCCAATTCCTTTTGATACAGTGACTCAGTATATTCCTTCCATCTTCTTTTAATACTTCCTGGATCATTTAATATTCTGCCTAAAGCAT
>NW_006399768.1:6912696-6917119 GCF_000299155.1 Elephantulus edwardii | reverse complement strand
CACAGGATAGAGCAGGATTTAAGGCTGCTGTACATAGGGTCGCTATGAGTCGCAAGAGACTCGACGGCACATAAAACAACAACAATGATTGCTTCCCCATATGTAGTCAATGTGGGTTCCACATAGTCAGTCTGGTGATGTCCAGGTGCAAAGTTGCCACTTGTGGTTTTTAAAAAAGTGGTTTGGGATGAATAAATCATTGAACGTACAAAACTCAGTCATTCTATTTCCATCCTAATTTCCATAACAAGTCTGTACTTTCCAACTACCTTTCCTTCTTCATTGTTTCCGACTTTTGCATTCCAATCCCTAATTATAATTAATGCATCTTGTTTGCACGTTTGGTCAATTTTAGAAACAACTTTAGTAAAAAATATTCCATTTGTTCCTCTTTGGCTCATTACAGAGGATTATTAGCTTTTCTAAGGTAATGGTTGGTTCTATGGAACCAACTGCTGGGCCTGTCAAAATTCTAGGGAAAATAAAGCAAGTCTGGCAATAATAAGTACAGAGCCCACAGAAAATAGTGCAAAATTTAATGCTTTTGTCTTTCAGTTTTAAAAGTAATGACTGTTTCCATAAAAACTACAGTGTGGCCAAATTTTCAAATATATGCTGTATGACATTGAAATTAGGCTAGATAAAGAGAAGTTGGGAAATAAAATAAAAGTAGGGGAGGAAATGAAGAGAGGAGGAAGAGGAAAAAATAATAGGAAAGTAGAGATTCTTCATTTGCTCTTTTTGGCTCACTCCCAGAGATCTCTAAATTTAGATTACAGATGAAAGGAAAATAAGTAGACCTGGCTGATTATATTAGCCATTATATACACTGAGAATTCTTTCTAAGTTCTGCCAAAGCCTTCCAATGTACTGTCTTTTAACTGTGTCTGACAAGTTCGCTTAAGCTAGAAACGTTAGTGGAACATTCTGAAGGTGCATATTTACCTCTTCTTTACAGTAATCGGTTTGTTATGCTAGAAATATATTTATGTACAAAACATTCTTTTTGAAACTCAGTACCAGAAAATGTTAGAATTTTAAAAATTACAAAAACATGGAAGGCACAGTCATACAGATCCATGTAAGAAAAAAAAGTATTTCCAACTTTGTATATATGATACAAATAGCTTAAGAAAATAACAAATAAATTATTGAAGAAATATAGATATATGTATGTTATTTTGTACTGTTGAGTTGGCTTCTGTCAGTTTTTCAGAAGCAGTAATCTCACGGTAGCAGAATGCCTACCTTTCTCCTGTGAACAGCCGGTGGATTTTAACCATGTGTCAGCACAATGCCTTCCTACTAAGTCACCAGGGTATAAGATGGGGAAAACTCAAAAAGAATACAATATAAAATCTTATGATCACTATAACTAATAGAAAAAACAATACGGGGGAAGCCCCTTTAGAATGTTGTTGTTAAGTGCCACCTATGAGGTTAGGGATACTCTTAGCAACTCTGAACCACCAATCTTAACACTGCCCTATCCCATGCCATCCTCACAATCTGTGACATATTCAAGCCCTTTCCTGAAGTCACTGTGTCATCCTATCTGGTTGAGTGTCTTCCTCTCTTTCGCGTTTATAATTGTTGTGTCTTTATGTGCTGTCATATAAAGTATGACAGTGACCATAAGAACAGTAAACCTGAATCCTGCCCTATCTTGTGCCATCCTCATCATCTCCAGCACACTTGAGCCCATTGCTAAAGTCACCAGACCAATATCACTGGAGGGCTTTCTCTCCTTCACTCACCCTCCTTCTTTCCAAATATGAGGTCCCTTTCCAAGTAATAGCTGTGTGTCCAAAGTATGAAAAATGAAGCTTCGCCATTCTTGCTTCCAAGGAGTGCTCTGGCTGCATCCTCTCCAAGACTTAGCTATATATATTTTTGGCACTGCCATCTATACCTTTTAAAATAAATGTGACTTAATCATAAACTTGAAAGAGCAGAACATGATTTTGAGTAGGCATTTTAATGAGGCTAAGGAATCAACATATATGTTTTGGGAGAAAGTGTGTTCAGAGTGCTTCTTAGATGCAAGGATGATCAAACTGTCACACATACTTTGGGCATGTTTTTAGACACTTCATGCAAAGAGATATCATGGTTGGAAAGGTCAGCTGAAGAGAAGAAGATCCTCACCTAGATGGACTGTCCCAGTGACTGAAGCAATGAGCTCCAGCATGTCAGAAATGATAAGGATGGCACAGGATAGGATAGGCTCCAGATCTTTTGTTCATAGGGTCACTATGAGTTATACTTAACTCAATGGCACCTAAAAACAACAATTAAAAAATGACATTTGGATTTCCAGAGTAGCCTAACTTACTAACCTAAAGAGTGGAAGTTTAATTCTGGAAATCTACTTTGAAATGACCACAACCTATGAAAATTTCATTGAAAGATATTGTTGCTTTGACACACATGAGTAACAACAAAACAGAATTGACTCAATGGCAATTGGTGGTTTTCAATTACTTTAAGTATATGAGGAAAAGAGAAAATCAAATAAATCTATTAATAGAAACCTACCACTCAGATATCAATTTATCTTACTATAGTGACTTATGTGCAGCTATTAGAAGTTATACTATCGTTATTTCAAATGATAGCAGGTTCACCCATGGTGGACCAGTTCGAATGGAGCTTCCAGATTAAGTCAGACTAAGACATAGGTCTCACCATCCTCATTTGAAATAACAGGATTTTGAAAAATCTTATGAACAATTATAGAACATTGTCAGATTTAGTTTGGAAAGATGAGCTCCTCAGATTAGAAATCACTGAAATTGTGACTAGGAAAGAGCTGTCTCCTCAAAGTAGACTCTGCCATAATAATATGGATAGAGTAAACTTTTTACCCAATGAGAGACATTCATTTACTTGTGTAGCAAGGCTCAAAATGAGAACCAGCTATAAATATTCATTAACAATTAGAACACAGAATCTAAGTAGTACTAATCTAGGTAAATTGAAAGTTGTAAAAAATTAAATGGAACACATAAAGACTGACATCCTAGAAATTAGTAATCTAAGATAGACTGGTATTGGCCATTTTGAATGAGACTATCACATGCTTTACTTACTATGCTGGAAATGACAAATTGAGGAAGAATTGGATGACATTCATTGCCAAAATGATCAATACAAGATTCATCCTGAAGTACAATGTGAATTATAGACTATTATCCATATCCCTAGAAGGAAATGCTATTAATACGAGTATTATTCAAATACACACACAAACCGTTAAAGCCAAAGATGAAGAAGTTGATAATATCTAAACAGATTTGCAGCATGAGGTTTATTGCAGATGCAATCAAAATGCACTAGTAATTAATACTTGGTGACTGAAATGCAAAAGTTGAAAACAAAGAAGGACTTACATGATAATATGTTAGAAAATAGGGCCTTAGCAACAGAAATGAGGATGGAGATTGCATGATAGAATTTTGTACAATGAATGTGTTTCAAATGCATGCAGTCCAAAGGATAGAATTGTGTACAATGAATGATTACACAGAGTTTTTATCAATCATCTGTTTCTTGGGATAAAGATGGGCAATCACCTCCTGTGAAATTTACTGCCTATGAAAAACATGCTGGAGTTTCGACCATAAGTTGGTTAGGACTCAACATCACATACCAACAACAACCAAAATGTGTAGAACAAAAAATTGGAGAAGCTCAGTATCAGCAGTCATAACCAGTCAAGAGTAGAACTCCTCTCAACGACTCATCTAACTGAACATAATTTTTAAAAGCTCACTAAAACCAAAATATGACCTAATGTGCATCTTAACTAATTTTACAAACCATCACAAGAATAGATTTACCTCGTTGGATACTGAAGACCACTGGGTAAATTGTGGAATGACATTGTTGTTGTTGTTGTTATGTGCTGTCAAGTCGTTTGCGACTCATAGTGACCCTATGTACAACAGCCGTAAACACTGCTCTATCCTGTACCAATCGCATTGTCTCTGACACACCCATCCCGATTACCCAAGTCACTGAATCAATCCACCTCATAGAGGGTCTTCCCCTCCTGCACTGTCCCACTACTCTACCTAGCATGATGTCGCTCTCTAAAGACCTGTCTCTCCTTACAACATGTCCAAAGTATGTCAGACAAAGCCCCAGAATCCTTGCCTCCAAGGAGTATCCTGGTTTAACCCTTGCTAGGATGAATCTGTTTGTTTTCTTGGCTGTCCATGGAACATTCAATACTCTTCTCCAGCACAACAGCTCAAAGGCGTCAATTCTCCTCCTATCCTCCCTTAGTCATTGTCCAACTCTCTGATGCATAACAAGTGATGGCAAAGACCATGGCCTGTATCAGGTGGACCTTAGGCTCCAAAGAGACACCGTTGCTCTTGAGTACTTTAGAGAGGTCCCTAACAGCAGACTTTCCCAT
>NW_006399768.1:6905949-6907537 GCF_000299155.1 Elephantulus edwardii | reverse complement strand
AATATCACTAATATCACACACAAGCAAAATCCTGCTAAAGATTATCCAAAACCAACTGGAACAGTGCATTGACAAAGAACTCCCAGAAATACAAGCTGGTTTTAGAAGAGGCCATGACAATAGAGACTTTATTATTATTGTTAGATGTGTGCTGACTGAAAGCAAAGAGTACCAGAAGTATGTCTATCTGTGCTTCATTGACTATACAAAGGCATTTGAGTATGGATGGCACAACACATTTTGGCTAACTTTGAGAAGAATGGGAATCCTAGAACAGTTCAATGTGCTCATTCAAAACCTATACTTAGGCCAGGAGGCTGTCATCAGAACAGAGCAAGCAAATGCTGCACGATTCAAAATTTGGAAGGGAGTACATCAGGATGTGCCCTGTCTCCATACCTTTTCGAAGTATTTGCTGAACAGACCATTCAGGAGGCTGGACTTTATGAAGAGGAGTGTGGCATCAGGATTGGAGGAAGACTCATCAACAACCTGCATTATGCAATTTATACAGCCTTACTTTCCAAAACTGAGGAGGACCGGAAGTGTTTGGTGCATAAGGTCAAGGACAGTAATCTTCAGTATAGATTAAAGCTTACATCTAGAAGACAAGGATTCTTACCATTGAGTGTCAATTGGCAGAAACATAATGAATGGAAAAGAGATTGAGGTTGTTAACAATTTAGCTTTCTTGGCTCCATAAACAACATTCTTTGCACCAGCAGTCAAGAAATCCAAAGATGAATTACATTGAGGAAGTCTGCTCTCAGGGACCTCTCCAAAATGCTGAAGAGCAATACTTCATTCTAGAGACAAACATGTGCCTGACCCAGCCCATAGTCTTCACAACTGCTTGTTATGCATCACCAAGCTGAGCACTGACTAAGGGTGACAGGAGGACTGATGCCTTTGGCTGTGGTGCTGAAGAATAGTATTGAGCATACCATGGACTGCTAGGAGAACAAATAAGCACATATTGGAGAGAGTGAAGCCAAGTTTCTCCTTAGAGGCAAGGGTTTTGAAGCTTTGTCTCATACTTTGGGCATATAGCCAAGAGAAATCAGTCCTTGGAGAATGACATTATTCTTGGAAGGGTGGAGGGATAGCACAGAAGAAGATGACCCTGGATGAAATGGATTGACAGAGCACCTAGGGCAATGAAATTAGGTATGTCAGATTAAACGAGACTAGCTCAGGATAGAACATGATTCAGCGCTATTGTACATAGAGCTGTTATGGGTTGCAAGTGACTTAACGGCACATAACATCAACAACTTGTTTCTTAATTATAAACCATGTAGTGTTCCCTTGCTCCTATTGCACAACAGCCTCTTTTTCTAGGTACAGGTCTTACATGAGCACAATTTAAGTGTTCTGGGATTTCCATTCTTCTCAATTTTAGCCATAATTAGCTATGACTCACACAGCCAAATGTGTTTTCAAAGTCAATAAAACACAAACAGACATTGTTTGATATTCTAATA
Organism: Elephantulus edwardii; assembly: GCF_000299155.1. Lineage (NCBI taxonomy): Eukaryota > Metazoa > Chordata > Mammalia > Macroscelidea > Macroscelididae > Elephantulus > Elephantulus edwardii. The sequence goes on along the minus strand of NW_006399768.1, from coordinate 6,906,053 downwards.
TTTCAGCCATGATCCATCTGATATTAGCAATGGTATTCCTGGTGCCAAGCTCTCTTCTAAATTCGGCTTGAACTTCTGATAGTTCCCTATCTATGTACTGTTCT
>NW_006399768.1:6899208-6905664 GCF_000299155.1 Elephantulus edwardii | reverse complement strand
TGCTCATATGTTACTTCCTTAAATTTTTCAGTGTCAGTTAATTCTGTTTGGTGCAGTGATTCTGTGTATTCCTTCCATCTTCTCTTGATGCTTCCTGTATCATTCAACATATTGCCCAGAGCATCTTTCAGTATTATGACTTGGGACCTAAATTTGTTTTTAAGTTTTCTTAGCTTGAGAAATGTGAAATGAGTTCCTCCTTTTTTATTCTGTAATTCCAACTATCTGCACATCCCATTATAATACTTTACTTTGTCTTCTCGACCTGTCCTTTGAAATCTTGTGTTCAGCTCTTTGACTTCAGCATATTTTCCCTTTGTTTTGCCTTCTAGATACTCTAGTGCAATTTTTAAAGTGTCTTCTGGCATCCATTTCAGCTGTTTCTTTCTCCTCTGGCTTTGTAATGATTTTTCGCTCTTTTTGTGTACGATATCTTTGGTGTCATCACAAAATTCATCTGATCTTCAATCATCATCTTTAAATGGTGTTTAATGTTTCAAACTTTCTCTTAAAATTATTTTCAAATTCAGGTGGAATAGACTTAACAACATGTTTTGGTTGTCAAGGACTTGTTTTAATTTTCTTCAGCCTTAATTTGAACCTGAATATGAGTAATTGAGGAGAGCATGGCCCGTCCGCCCCTGACGTAGTTTTGACTGCTGATATTGAGCTTCTCTAAAGATTCATTCTAAGATGTAGTCAATCTGATTCCTATGCAGTCCATTCATCATTTTTTTGTGTTTTTAAAAGATAATTTTACTGAATAATTCATTGAATATATAAAATTCAATTCTTTTCTTTTCAGCTTCATTTCAGCTACCAAGTTAGTATTTTCTGTCTACCATTCCTTCTTCATTGTTTCCAACTTTTGCATTTCAGTCACCAAGTATCATTAATGCATCTTGATTGCATATTTGGTCTATTTTTGACTACAAATTTGGTAAAAATTTTCTATCCATTTCCACTCCTTTGAATTTAGCTGTAGGAATATATCTTCAAGTAATAGTCATATTAACAGGTCTTCCTTGAATGTGTATGGGTAATATACTGCCACTCACAATATTGTAGCTCAAGATAGAACTTGAAATTGACTTTTTTACTATGAATGCAACACCATTTTTACTCTATTTTTAATTCTTAGCACAGTATATTGCTGTTGTCATTATGCACCATTGAGTCACTTGTGACTCATAGCCATCCTAGGTGCAATAGCTCTGAACTCCACCGTATCCTAAGTCTGACTGACTCCAACACACCCATCCCTATTACTTCAGTTACTGAGCCAATCCATCTCAACCAGGGCCTTTCTTTCTTCCTCTGTCCTTTCACTGTTCCAAGTATGATGTTCTCCAAGGGCTGATCCCTCCTAGTAACATGCCCAAAGTATGTGAGACAGAGCTTCAACATCCTTGTCTCCAAGGAACAGCTAAGTTTCACCCTCTCTAGGATAGAACTTTTTGTTCTCTTGTATACTCTTCTCAAGCTCCACAATTCAAATCAATTATTCTATCCTTAGACATTGTTCAGCTCTCTGATGCATAGCAAGTAATTGCAAAGACCATGACCTGGATCAGGCTCACCTTTAGTCTCTAAACTGAAATTGTTTCTTTTCAGTACTCTGGAGAGGTCCCTAACAGCAGATTTTCCCAATGCAATTCAAGTTTTTATTTCCTGACTCTTGGTGCCAAGAGTGTAGATTGTGGAACAAAGCAAGCTGAAGTTGTTAACAATCTCAGTCTCTTCTCTATTATGATGCTGCCAATTGACAGCATGATATACTATGTGAATATATGATTTAAAGTGACAAAGACAGTCCATCTCAAAGCACTAATACCTAGAATATCAATGTATATATGTTCCATTTCATCTTTCAGAATTTATAGTTTCCTAGCATTCATACTTCGTGCATTTTATGTTCCAATTATTAAAGGATATTTACCACAATTTTTCCTAATTTTTATTGATTTCCAATCTGGGCTCTACCTCTAATACTACAACTATCTGTGTTCCTTTACTGTTCATAGGGTTTTCAGAGGCTCATTATTTAATAAGTGAGTGGTCAATCTTGTTTCTTAGTCTATCTTAATCTGGGAGCTCTACTAAGACTGTTTGCCATGGCTGATCCTTGTGTCATTTGAAACACCAGTGGTATGTATAGCTTTCAGTATCACGGCAGTCCACAAATTACCTCAGCAAACTGATAGACAAGTGCTGTACTAATTAGAACAACGTATTCCCCCAATATATCAAACTGAAAATTTAGTCTTGTACCTTCAATAGTGATATCAATTGATAATTTTCACACTCTCTTAGGTCACCTTTTGTTTAGAATGAGAATAAATACATATCTCTTCCAATTAGTTGGCGAAAGTGTTGTTCTCCAGATTTTTTGGCATAACATGGTGAGTGAATCCAGGGCAGCATTGATTTGATGAAATATTTCAACTGGTATATCATTCATTCCTGTGGCTTTCTTTTTTTGCCAGTTCTTTTAGCGCAAATTCAACTTCTTCCTTCATCACCATATGCTCTTGATCATACATTGTTTCATGAAATTCTTTTGTGCCAGTCAGTTATTTTTGGTATGGTGTCTCTGTATACTCCTTCCATTTTCTTTTGACGCTTTCTGGTCATTCAAAATTCAGCAACTCTAGGATTGAATTTGTTCATCACTTCCTTCAGCTTAAAAAATACAAGGTGAGTTCATCCATTTTGATTTCCCAACTCCATCTCCTTGCATATTTCATTATAATACTTTGCTTTGTCTTCTTGTGTTGACTTTTGAAATCTACTGTTTACTTCATTAAGTGCTTGATTTCTTCCCTTTGTATTGGCTTCTTAGCATTATAGTGCAAAATGCAGAGTCTCTTCTGACATCCATCATTGTCTTTTCTTTCTCTTCTGTCTTTACAGTGACTTTTTTTTAACCATACAACCAAGTCTTTTATTACACATCCGTTTTTCAAATTATTTCCTTAATCTCTCTGTTCACAGGCATTAGTAAGTGTACTGCTTAACATATTCAAACTTAAAAATCTGATAGTTGTTTAAAGAAGGGGAAATATTCCTAAAGCAAAATTAACCAGGCGGCCAATGCATCTGCCGGCTTCCAAGAACATGGAGATGAACATGAGAAACATACTGTCCCCCATCTGAACCTTCATTCACCACCATTCAATATCCCTTTTGCAGGCCTAGATCAGCAGCACATTTCTTGCCAACAATTATGAGATGTCTGAGAAGACTTTCATCATCATCTTCTGCTACAGAAATCTGGGTTATAGATTTCTTAGGTATCACAAAAAATGTATTGGTGCTTGAGGTGAAATGTCATGAAAAGCGAGGCACCGCTCATCCTCAAAAATGATTTTGACTGGGACTTCTTTCCGGATTATCTTCCGGAAGATTGTATCGCCAGCAGGCCTGGCGGTCTGAGCCTTGGCGATCTCATCTTGGTCTCCCTCCTGCGCCACAACTCCAGGAGAAGCACAGGAGGAGGAAGGAGCAGGAGAGTCTGAAGGCCCAGTGACTTTTTGCATTCTTCATGGGTGACATTCTTGATATCCTTTCACGGTTCTTCTGGCCTTTGCTCATTAGTGCTTAAGGCTGTTCTTGAAATGGACTACCTATACTGTGAACTGCCAGGAGAAGAAATAGGTCTGTTCTGGAGAGGGTGAAAGCAGGCTTTTCCCTGGAGATGAGGATTTTGAAGCTCTATCTCACATACTTTGGGCATGTGGCTAGGAGGGATCAGTCATTGCAGATGGAATTGGAAGGGTGGAGGGGAAGTGTAGGAGAAGAAGGCCCTAGATAGGACGGATGGACTCAGTGACTGGAGGAATGGGATTAGGTCTGTTGCAGATGATGAGATCATCTCAGGATAGAACAGGTTTCAGAGCTAATGTACATATGGTTGCTATGAGTCACAAGCAACTGAATGGCACTATAACAACAATCTTTCCTAACAAATCAGGCACACAAATATGTTGCAAGATTCAGTTCAAGTTTGCATAAATGTGGCAAGATGTAGTCTTGGGAGAGTGCTAAAGTGTTCTTGTTGAGACTCATGGCTGGCACTCTGGGATAAGGTTCTATATGTTAATATTAAGGTCACATAGAAGTTTCAACTGACTCTTTCTTGCTAGTGCTTTACACAACCAACTGTTAATTAAAACAGTTTGCCTTCCTGGCATCAACTCCTTTAAATAAGAGGCTCCCAGGCTCCAATTAACTATTAATCAAAAAGACCCACCTTCCAGGTCCCAACTGCTTTAAAATGACATGTCATTTCTACCGTGTGTTACACAGAGTAAGAAGATATAAAGGAGTCTACAAAATTATGCTTCCTCTCCTTATTCACTGTTGGTGGGAGTGTAAAATGGTGCAACCACTGTGGAAGGTGGTATGGCACTTTCTCAAAAATTTGCAAATAGAGATACCATTTGACCCAGCAATTCCACTACTGGGAATATACCCCAAAGAGACCATAACTGACATCCAAGCAGATATATGCACACTTATGTTTATCATGCATTTGTTCACAATAGCAAGGAGTTGGAAACAATCTAACTCCCCATCAACAAATGAATGGATAGAGAAGCTGTGGTATAGTCACACAATGGAATACTATGCTGAATTGAAAAACAAGGAACTCATGCAATATTATTCAAAATGGGTGACCCTGGAGGACATTATGCTGAGTGAATTATCTCAGTCACAAAAGGACAAACACCTCATGGTGCCACTGTTGTAAAACAGGACTGACCTCAGGGTTGGGGTGAGACTGAGAAAGATGGGTTCAAAATTGTATACTGCATTGAAACAGATGAGGGAGAAAACTGTTTAAGAGGGATATGTTATTACATATTTTTGTCATGACAGGAGTCCAGAGCGAAGGCTTTATAGTGGAATGGACCTGGGGGTAGGGTTTGTAAAACAATGAAAGAATTTTACTTTTCCAAGAGGGTAGTGTACTAGGCGGAAGGGATGGGAGGGGAGAAAAGTGAAACAGTGAATGAATGGAAATCCAAAGTCTCTGTAAATTATCGTTGAAATTAATAATAAATTTAACAATCAAAAAAAATTATGGTTCCTCTCAATGATGAAGAGTCTTTTATGTCATCTTCTTAAAAATTATTATTAATTTTAATGAAAATTGATAGAGATGTTGAATTTCCATTCATTCATTGTTGCACTTCTCTCTCTGCCCACCCCTCCCCCTCAGTTCATTCTTCTCTTTTAAAAGTTAAAGAAAAATTATTTCATTGTTATACAATACCTCCCTCCAAGTCCAGTCTACTATGTAGCCTTCAATCTAGACTCCTGTCATGACAATAATACCTAATCACATATCCCTTTTAAACAGTTTTCTCCCTCATCTGATTCAATGTGGTATACATTATTTATCTCATCTTTCTCATATTTTAGTATTAAATATTTCATAGAACAAATGAACATATGTTGAACAAATTTTGTAAGATAGAGAAAGAACTGAAGGAAATAAAAAATAAATTTTTATTAGAGGTTGTTTTATAATGCTAAAAAAATTAACTTCATGAATATGAAAGTATTCACTTTTATGATTTTGAAAACATAAATTTATAATATTGAGAATGCATAAGGAAGAAAATTCATAGTGGTCAGTGTAGATCAACTCATAGAAGAAAACAAAAAGAAAGTTAAACTATTTAGAGTATATTTAAAATATTTAGAGTACAAGTCACAGTGGTGATGCTGTTGTTAGATGCATCTATGATTCGTAGCAGCCCTATGAAAACAAATCTGATCCTTTTCCTATTCTGCACCATCTTCACAATCTAAAATCAATGAAAGCAAGACTAGACTATGATTGTGAAATTGGAAACAAATGCACTCCAGGAAATATTTCTGTGAAGAAAGAGTTGGCATGGAGATCAGACAATAGATGACCAACAGAGGAGACACGAGTTGCTACTGACAGTTATATCATGACCTTAGAGTAGTGGTTTCAGACTTTACACAGACATGTTGTGGTCAAGAAAGGTATGAGGATGCTTGCATTGGAATGAGAATGTAGGACATACAGGTTTGACAAGAAAGAAGTTAGCTTGACAAGCTACTTTCTTTCTTCTCTTTCCACTAGATAGAGCAGTATTCATTTCATTGTATCTTTCCAATAACAAATAGCTATATTTCCTTGCATGTAGAATATTAATTCCCACACTTCCCAAAAGCAGAAAAGTTCCAAGTGCTCTACTGGCAGAGTCCCATAAAGAATAATAGAAGCACTCACAATCTTTGAGGAAACTCCCTTCAATGCTGCCAATTTTCTTTTTTTCAAAAAGTCAAATATAAAACAACTATGAGATATCATCTCACTCCAGTCAAAATAGCAAAATTTAACAGAACAGCAAGCAACAAATGCTGGCGAGGTTGTGGAGAAACTGGAACCCTGATTCACTGTTGGTGGGAGTGTAA
>NW_006399768.1:6889896-6898093 GCF_000299155.1 Elephantulus edwardii | reverse complement strand
CAGTGCTGATTTCAGATAGATCATAACTGAAAGCAAAGAGTATCAGAAGAATATTTGTGTTTTATGGACTATGAAAATTCATTTTACTATGTGGATCACAACAAAATCTGACTTACCTTGAAAGAGTTGAATATCAGATCTCTTGATTGTCCTCATGTGAAATCTATTCATAGACCAAGAAGGTGCTACAAGAGGATACTACATTTTCAAAATCAAGAAAGGAGTGCAACAGGGATGTATCTTTCTCCATACCTTTCCAATCTGAACAACTAAATAGATCACTCAAGAGGCTGCACTTTATGAAGAAAAAAGGGTATCAGGATTCAAGGAAGACTCATCAGCAACCTGTATTATGCAGATGACACAGCCTTGCTTGCTGAAACTGAGGAGGACTTTAAGCTCTTCTGGAAAAAGTTCCTTCGAAGGAATACAGCAGGACTGGGAAGAGTCTTCGTCCTCTCTCAACCCAACCACATCCCTTAGTGCAATCATTCGAACGGCCAAATGCTATCATATCTCATCCCTGAATGAAAACGCTGCCAAGTGCCTGTGTCGCAGGTATTCTCAGAAACTGATCCAGCACACCACCTGCCAGCTGCTGAGGACGTATCCCGCAGCCATTCGCATCGACTCGTCCAACCCCAACCCCCTCATGTTCTGGTTCCATGGGATCCAGCTTGTGGCCCTCAACTACCAAACAGATGGTAAGGGTCCCGCTTTGCCTGGAATGAGCCATCTTGGCCTTCTTGTTTATGTCCTTCATTTCAATAAAATTAGTCGGATAAACAACAACAACCAAAAAAAGCCACACAAAAAAAGCTCTTGCTGCAAAAGATCAAGGACTGTAGCCTTCAATATGGCTTGTATCTAAACATCAAGAGTACAAATAGCCTCACTACTGGGCGTATAGGCAGCATTATGATAGATGGAGAAAAGATTGAAATTTTTGATGACTTCTTCTTGCTCAGATCCACAATCAACACCCGTGGCACCAGCAGTCAGGATATCAAAAGACATATTGCAGTGGGGAAAGTGTTGTCAAGGACCTCCAGAGTGTTAAAGAGCAATGATATCAGTCTAAAGACAAAGGTGCACTTGATCCAAGTCATGGTATTCTCAATTTCTTGCTATACATCTGAGTGCTGGACAATGACTAAGGATGACAGAGAAGAATCAATGCCTTTGAGTTGTGATACTAGAGAAGAGTTCTGAACATACCATTAACTGCCCAGGGGGAAAAATAAGTCTGTCCTAGAGAGGGCGAAACCAGGTTGTATCTTGCAGGCAAGGATTTTGAAACTACATCTCACATACTTTGGGCATGTTGTCAGGAGGGGCCAGTCCTTAGAAAAGGGCATCATACTGGAAAGGACAGGTTAGTGCAAGAGCGGAAGAGATTTTGGAAGAGTTGGATTGAAGCAGTGAGTGTGGCAATGGGATGTTAGAAACTGTGAGGTTGGCTCAGGATTGGACAGGTTTCAGAGTTATTGTTCATAGGGTTGCTATGAAATGTATTTGACTCAACGACACATAACAATAACAGCAACAACTGTCATAGGTGTTAATTGTGGATCCAGGTAAAATTAAATTTATGATAACTTCATTTTATTTTCTCCATTTATAAAGGTGCTGCTTATTGGTCTTGATGTTGAGATGTAGCCCATATTAAAGGCTGTAGTCTTTGACCTTCTACAGGTAAGGGTTTCAAGTTTTCTTCACTTTCTCCAAAGTTATAGCATCTGCATACAGTAGGCCATTGAATCTTTCTCCAATCCTGATGTTACATTCTTCTTCTTTGTTTAGCATTCAAATTGGGTAAGTATGGAGAAAAGAAACACAATTTTCCTGACCTTAAACCATTAACTTCTCTTTGTACAACAGCTACTTGATCTAGGTATAGATTTCTCCTAAGTACAATTAAGCATTCCAGGATATCCATTTATTTATTTTCTTTAATTGAAATGAAATTTTTATTTTATACCACCTTACTTACAAAGTTTGTATACATTGCTTTACACACTGGATCTTTTCCATTTCCTTTTACCCACCCCTTCCTCCACTCATCAAATTGCGTGACCCTATGATTAACAACCGCCTGCCCTGCCCTGCCACACATTCTCACCTTTCTGCTCCCAATCTCCCTTCCTTGGATCCTCATACATATTCTACAATAATGGTCTTATACAGTAATTGTCTTAACGGGACTGAGTTAATTCACTTAACATAATGCTCTCCAGTCCCTCCGAAATTAGGTAGTAATTTACAAAATCATCGCTCCTGCACGCTGCGTAGTAGTCCATCATGTGAATGTACCATAGTGTCTCAATCCATTTGATTGTGGTTGCACATCTGGGCTGTTTCCGTGTTCTTGTGATTTACGCTGCTGTTAACGTTGGTGTACAAGTCTCTGTGCCTCAGTTCTCATTTTCTTGGGGTATATTCCCCACAGTGGAATAGCTGGGTTATATGGAATATCTATGTGAAGCTTTTTGAGGAAAAACCACAGAGTGGTTGTACAATTTTACAATCCCATCAACAATGTATAAGAAAATGTATCTTGCCACATCCTCTCCTACATTTATTACTTACTGTCCTGTCAGATTTGTCACTGTTACTGGAGTAAGATTGTATCACATTGTGGTTTTGATTTGCTTCTCTCTTATCGTCAGTGATTTTGAGTATCTCTTTATGTGTCTGTTGGCCATGTTAATGTCTTCCTCTGTGAAAAGCCTTTCCATGTCTTTTGCCCATTTTGTAATTGGGTTATCACTCTTTTTCTTCTGGAGAGCCAGAACTATTCTGTAAACTTTTGTTATGAGACCCTTGTCTGAGATGGTATTACCAAAAGTTTGTTTACAGTCAGTAAGTTTTATTTTCACCTTGTTGAGAAAATATTTTTTATGAGAACAGAGATTTAATCTTTAGGAGACCTCATTAATCAATTTTATCTTCTTCAGAGTATGCATTTTTTTACTGTACTTGGCAATTCTTTAAACTATAGACTAGGTTATCTAAGCTTGATCCCAGTTTGTCTCTAATGGTTTGGGGCTTTATTCACAGGTCTATGATCCATCTTGAGTTGACTTTTGTATATGGTGTGAGATATGGATCCTGTTTCAGCTTTCTGCAGGTAGCAGTTCAGTTTTGCCAGCCCTGTTTGTTGAAGAGGCTGTCATTTCCCTATTTGTTAAGTTTTATTTCCTTGTTGAACATCAGTTGATCATAAACAGCTGGGTTCATTTCTGGTTTTTCAATTCTGTTCCATTGGTCTATGCACCAGTATCATGTTGTTTTGATAGTAGGTATTTTGCTGTGTAGTAGATATTGAGGTCAGAGAATGCTATGCTTCCCAATTCATTTCTGTTTTTCAGGGGTACTTTGCTTATTCAGGATCTTTTTTCTCTCCAAATAAACTTGACAATTCCCCTTTTGATCTCCTTTCAAAAATGACTTTAGCATCTCTATTGGGATTGTGTTAAAGATGTAGATTGGTTTTGGTAGGATTGTCATTTTCACAACTAAAAGGCATCAATTTTTCTGTAATCCTTGGTCATTGTCCAGCTCTCTGAAGCATAAGAAGTAATTGCAAAGAAGACTATGGCCTGGATTAGATTCACTTTAGTTTGCAGTCTGTAGACTAAGTGTTGCTTTTCAACACTCTGGAGAGGTTCCTGACAACAGATTTTCCTAGTGCAATTCATCTTTTTATTTCCTGCCTGCTGGTATTAAGACTGCGGATAGTGGAACTGAGCAAGGTGTAATTGCTAACAACCTCAATCTCTTCTCCATCTACTATGGTGCTGCAAATTGGCCGGGTGGTGAGAATCTTAGTCTTGATGTTGAGCTTCAATCTGTATTGAACACTACAGTCCTTGACCTTCTGCAGCAAGTGCTTCAGGTAGTCTTTAATACTGTTTTAGTTATTTTTAATAATCTTCAATGGGATATTTGCATGTGATGTTAATTATGTTGTTGTTGTTATGTGCCTTTGAGTTGTAAATGACTTATTATTGACTCTCTAATAGGTTTTCAGAGGCTGTAACTCACACAATATTAAAAGATGAAATATAAGCAATTTCCTCCCGTCTAATTAACAGTCTTAGAAACCTAATGGTAGGGAATGTTGTTGGCCTAGGACTAAAAATCTGAGCTGCAATCCCAGTCAGGTGGTTCCAACCCACTAGATGCTCTGTGTAGAAGGACAATCTACTCCGAAGCAATTTACTGCCTCTGAAAACCCTCTGAAGCATCAACTGCAGGTGAGTTCCAAGTCAACAGTACACAACAACAGCAAAAACATGATGGAGGATCAGTTCAGATTCTATGGCAGTGAGGAATGTACTTCACAGTTGTTTTTATTTTCAGTACTTGGAACACATGTAGTGACAAGTAAATGTTGTGGGAAATGTATAAAAAGGAGATTAAATTTACAAAAGTTGCCATTAGTAATCTGACTTAGTCTTGGTCATAGAATAGGCAAGGAAGACAAAGAAAAACTTCTATGTTTTAATAATATTTCAAAAGTGTTCTTTTAGTTGAGAAGGACCATCCAAAGAGATCTCCTTATTAGGCTGAAGCTCTTTAAGTTCTTAGTTTAGAAGGACACTTTTTAGGAAGGTTTCTTTGTCAAGTGGAAACCTTTTTTAAACAGTTGAGGCTTACCTTTCTATCCTGATATCTGCAGCAGAGCGTTACTCTTTTTCTGCTAACATATTAATAGGACCTTCTGACCTGCTACAAAAGATAAATAGAAAGTACAATTCTAACTATTTTAAACTTTAACTTAATTGCTCCTATGTTTTCTGTAAATCACACACTTTCTTATTTTATCATTTCCTTTTCTTCTTTTTTTATAGACAGTTCTTGTTGATTGCTTTTGAGTTGAGCACGACTCATTGTAACCCTATGAACAAAAGGCCTGAAGCCCCTTTACAACCATCGACATTCACAGAGTTTCTGGAGGCATGTTATTCAGAAAGTGGATGTCACTCCTGCTTCCAATTTATAGACAGACCATTTTCATTTTAAATAATGTTTTTTTCATTTTTTACTAGTTTACTTTCAAAGTTCATAAACATTGTTTTTCACACCAGATATTTCCCATTACCCTTCACTCAACCCTCCCTCCACCCATGTAATTGTGTGACCCTATGGTTAACCACTCCCCATCCCCCACCCTCGCTCATTCTCATCACTCTGCTCCCACTCTCTTCACCTTGGATCCTCATACACATTCTACTCTTTTCCCTCTTTAGATGTGTTAAGTCAAAATACTTTCCTCTGAGATCATTTAGACCAGAAAGACCAACATTCAACTAATACAGGAGTAGACATTAAATAAGTAACATAAGCACCCACAGATGTTCCCTATTAACAAAAACTGACTTTTTAAAGGCTTTAAGTGCCAGCCATCCAGGTGATCCCTGTGGGAACTTCTAAAAAGAAACCATCTTGTATTGCAATACCAAATTCTGAGATAACTGTTATGAGGAAGTGCATGTCTTGTGATGACTTAAGCAGCTAACCAGAGGGACACCATCTGTGTGTATATGCCTACAGATTTGTATACTTTCCTCTCTTCTAAAGGTAAGCCCAACTTTTCCTCATAAAAATGCTGAGTAATTATGTGCTTTTCGTCATACCTTTTACCTAGCCTGCAATTATCTCCTCAAACCTTCAGAACAAACCTCAGAACAGAAATAATCTGTCTTAAAGGAAGTATAACTAAGGTGCTCCAGAGGCAAGAATCATGAACCTTTATCTCACACACTGTAGGCAAGTTATCAGGAGGGTCAAGGAAAAATGCATTGTGCTTGGACAGGTAATTGTTGTTAGATGTCATCGAGGTGAGTGTGACTCACAGCCTCCCTAATAACAACAGATCTGAACCTTGACCTATCCTGCACCATACTCATCATCTCAGGTGTATTTAAGACCATCACTGTGTTCATTAAACTTGTTGAAGATCTTTTCTTTCTCTAGCCTTCTAGTATTCCCTGCACAATGCCTTTTTTTTCTGTCATCTCCTGACGACACATCCAAAGTATATAAGATGAAGTTTTGCTATCCTTGCTTCTTTCTAAAGAGCACCCCGTTTCCATTCCTCCAAGACAGACATGTTTGATCTTTTTTTTAATTCTTTCCAAAAAGCGTAATTCAAAGGCACTGATTTTTTTCTTCTGTCAAACTTTCAGATGCATAAAAAATACCATGGCTTGGATCAGACACGCCTTTGTCTTTAGGCTGACATCTCTGCTCTTTAGCACTTTGGTGATGTCATTCATTGCATGTTTTCCCAATGCAACACATCTTTTGATTTCATGACTGCTACAATGGGTACAGATCCAAGTAAATTACCTCATTGGCAACACCAATCTTTTTTCCATCTATCATTATCTTCCTATACATTGAGGGGTAAAAGTTTTTGTTTTCTTGATGTTGATATGTAATCTATATTGAAGTTTGTAGTCTTTTATTTTTTGCAGTAAGTGCTTCAAGTTCTCCTCACTCTCAGCAAGTAAGATTGTGTCATTTGCATAGTGCAAGTTGTTGAAGCAAGCTGCTTCTTCAAACACTGATATCACACTCTTCTTCATATAGTCCAATTTCTCCAATGATTTTCTTAGCATTCAATTTGATTAAGATGGGGGGAAAGGATACAAACCTAACACCTTTCATGATTTTAATCCATGCATTGTTCTGTTTGGACAACTGCTTCTTGGTTCATGATGTTCTCAATGAACTCATTTAAATGTTCTGGAGTCCTCGTTCTTCTCAGTGTTACCAATAATTTGCTATAATCCACACAGCCGAATCCTTTGCATGGTCAATAAAATACAAATACACATCTTTTTGGTATTTTCTGCTTTCAGTCAAGATACGTCTGACATAAACAAGGACCACTAAAGAGAGGAGGACACTCAAGGAGATGGGTTGACACAATGGCTATAAAAATGCGTTCGAGCATGACAGAGATCCTGAGAATGGTGCAAGGTTCTGTTGTTTGTAAGGTTGCTGTGAGTCATGATTGACTTGATGGCATTTAACAAAAAACAACAATAACATAACCTCCCCTTGCTGAACCAGATTTAGAAAGCTCAGGCCCCTTATTTCCTATATACTAATATATAAATAATAAAACTTCTGCTTTTTATGCTCCAGGTTGAATTTTTTACCAACAAGCAGCAGAACTATGCTTTTACAGTAACAGTCATGCCGCTGAAATGAACACAAAATAGCATATGCTGTGCAATTGGTTCATATATCATTATGATGAAATATGCCAATTTAAGTATAGTGTCATATCTTAAATTTCGAATTATAAAAAAGTTAAGAAATGTTAAAGACATTTGTTGTTGATTTTAGGTGCTATCGATTCACATCCAATTTATGTCAGTCTTCTATACAATAAAACACTGCCTAATCCTGTACTATCCTCACAACTTCTGCCATGTTCAAGCCCACTGTAGCAGGCACAGTGTCAATTATCTTATTAAAGATTTTCCTTTCCTTCGGTGGCCTACTTTTCTCAGCATGTTATTTTTTTCCAGGAACTGGGCTCTTCCGAATAATACATCCAAATTATGTGTCACCACCATCTTTACTTCTAAGGAGCCCTCTGGCTTAAATTATTTCAAGGCAAATTGGTTTGTTCTCTTTATAATCCACACATATGAAATAGCGTTCTGGTCACCTAGAGTTAAGGATTTGTGTTGCCATTCAAGGGCAAGTGGTTAGTCCTATCTTCTCCTCAGGAGAAAGATGGGAAGTCTAACACCAAAAACTCTGAAAACCCAGTGGACAGGCAACCATGAGTCATTTCTGACTCAGGACACATAACCACAGAATATTCAGTATTTTTAACCTACCCCGTAATCCAAAGATATTCAATTTTTTCAGTCTTCCCTCTTTATTGTCCGACTTTAATAAGCATAGGAAGCAATTGAAAAATACAATAGCTTGGATTAGGCATGCCCTCATCTTTAAACTGACACTCTTGCTCTAAGCATGTTGAAGAGGTCTTTGACAGAGAGAAAATTGGCTGCAAATTTACCCAGGTAAATATGTTGCTGGAGCTTCTAATTGTTGTTTTCCTGAGGGGTTAACTGTGAATCTGAGTAAAATGAAATTTTTGACAACTTCAAATTTTTCGGCATTTTAAAAAAATGTTACTTATTTGATCCAGTGGTAAGAATAT
>NW_006399768.1:6879687-6882246 GCF_000299155.1 Elephantulus edwardii | reverse complement strand
TTGAGATTCAATCCATACTTAAGTCTTCATTCCTAGATCTTCTTTAAAAAGTGCTTCAAATCCTCCTCACTTTCATCAAGTAAGGTTGTGTCATCTGCATAATGCAGGTTATTGATGAGTCTGCCTACAATCCTGATGCCACATTCTTCTTCATAGACTCTAGCTTCTTGGATCATTTGCTCAGCATATAGATTGAGCAGGTAGGCAGATAGACTACATCCCTGATGTACTCCTTTCCCAACTCCACACCATGCAGTGTTTCCCTGCTCCGTTTGCACAACACCCTCCTGATCCAAGTGTAGGTTCCTTGTGAGCACAATCAAGTGCTCTGGGATTCCCATTTTCCTCAATGTCAACCACAGCTTGTCATGATCCACACAGTAAAATGCTTTTGCATAGTGTCAATAAAGTGCAAAAAGATATTCTTCTGGTATTTTTTAAAGTAGAAATACCCAGTAGGTTTCTGAGGCTATAAATCTACACAGGTGCAGCCTGCTGCCTTTCAGTAAACAAAATAAGGCTTCAATGCTGGTGCCACTTAGACTCTTTCTTATCATTACCAGGGGAAATTAAATGAATACTAATAGTCTAGAGACTAAAACATATTTGATCCAGGTCATGTATTTTGCAATTACATGCTGAGTCAGAGGGCTGGACAATGACCAAGGATGACCAAAGAACTTATGTCTTTGAGCTATGGTTCTGGAAAGGAGTATTGAACATATGATGGATAGCCAAGAGAACAAATAGTATGTCTTATAGAGGGTGAAACAAAGTGTCTTAGAGGCCAGCATTTTGAAGCTCTGACTCACATACTTTGGGTATGTGGCCAGGAGGAACGAAGCCTTGGAGGAGGGCATTGTGCTTGTAAGGGTAGAGGGACAGCGCAGGAGATGAAGACCCTGAATGAGATGGATTGACATAGTAACTAGGGTGAAGGAATTAGGGGTGTTGGAGTCAGAAAGACTAGCTGAGGATGGGGCTGGATTGAGAGCTGTTGTACAGAAGGTCCCTGTAAGTTGCTGAGGACAGTAACCGTTCTCACATTTGACTCATCAGTATCACAGTGTTCATCTTCATCATAGCAAAGAGTATTTTGGAAAAGTTGAACACATTTACTAGTATGTAAAGTCTTAGTCAATGTATTAAAGAGGAGAAATAGGTAATTCATTTAGTATTTCTCTGCCAGGTGAGGGAAGATAGCACTTAGAGCATAAATGGTTTTGTAACTAACTGGAGACTCTGGCAAGAAATAAATAACTAGACATAATTGTTAAAGGCACTTAGTGAAACAAACTAGAATTGAGAATCTATGGATCTCGTCTCAAAGCTTTTTTTAAATTCTACTTGAGTTTCAAGGGGTTTTCTCCCCCTAGTCTTTTTACTCTACCTTTTTTAGCCTGAAAAATAAAAAATCACAGAAGAGACTCCAATCTAATCCAAACTAATCTAATTTAGGGTCTACCTAACACCCTGTAACTGCACTTTCTTGGATACAAAAATCTTCTTTATCATATAACTTCTGGTTGTTGTTGTTGTTAGGTGTCACCTTTGAGAAAGATTCACAGTGATCTTCAGTGAACAATCAATCTGAAAAATGTCCTATCCCATGCCATCCTCGCAATCTCTGACACACTCCAAATCATTGCCACAGTCACCCTTTCAACCCACTTGATCTAGGGTCGAGAAAATAACATTTCCCTTTTAATCATTAATCACTGATGTATTGCATTAGGCATATCACATTTACATTATGAGTAGCTGCTGTTTACTGACAAGATACATTCTTTCAGCTGTATGTGCAAGGAGAAATGAGTGATCATTACCTGTCAAGGGCCTAGAAGGACCAGCAATAGAGTTAACAGCTGTAATGGTGGAAAGATTTTTCCTCAAATAACTTACTTGCAAGGTAAAGGACAATGATATCAATTAGAGCTGAGGTGATTTAAAGGACAGAATTTCGTTGATGAACTTTTGAAATGTCTTCTTCTTATGTGTCATCAAGTCACTGTGACTCATGTCTTAGAGCTATTTAAAATAAAAAGAAAAAATAAATAGAAAGAAAAAAAGTGTTTTAGATTGTGCTCTAAGTAAATTAAATCATCAGACTCTGGTGACCAGAACCAGTCATCTTTAAAGTATCTTTAAAATCTTTCAGATCCTCTATTGCATAGTCTGTCTTGACCTATGTAGGATTTTTTGATGTCTAACCCAGTGCAGTCCCATTAGCATTCAAGGCAAACTAAATGTAAATGTTTCCTTATGAAAGACGAAGCAGTGAATTAGTGCAATTAAAGGACCTAGAGTCACTTATAGTATGCAAGATGTATTCTGAGAACTAACTCAGGTATATTTGTGGGGAATAAAGGCTACTGATAAAGAATTTTTTTTCCTAGCAAGATGATAATTTAATAATTTTATCATTAAAACTTGATGCATCTAGAGTTAAAAAGATAAAAGGTGGTATTTTTCAGGCTTATTGATTATTATTGAAAGAGTAATAGGAATAGTTCAGAAGTATCTTGAAAACAAAAGAGTATGTGTAGAGGTGTACATGGA
>NW_006399768.1:6863693-6878372 GCF_000299155.1 Elephantulus edwardii | reverse complement strand
TGTTTCCTTGCTCTGTTCTAACGACTGCCTCTTGGTCCAAGTATAGGTTTCGCATTAACATGGTCAAGTGTTTTGGGATTCCCATTCTTCTCAGAGTCAGCCACAGTTTGTTATAATCCACATAGTCAAATGCTTTTGCATAACCAATGAAACACAGACAGACATTCTTCTGGTATTAGAAGAGAAATAAAGGAATAGAGTTTTGAAGAGAAAGTCAGTACCCAGAAACCTATGATCCCTGGTTGTCAGCCATTTAATGGTTCCAAAGTGATTTGGATTTAACACAAAAGCATGTCATTTTCTTATTCTATCTACTAATCATGCAGCTTTGATGGTTTAAGGGTAAGCAGTTGTACTGCTGACTCAAAAACATTAAGTTTAAATCCATTAACTGTTCTGAAGATAGAGAATCTCTTCCAATGCAATTTGTTGTTGTCATGTGCTCAAGTCACTTGCTACTCATAGCAGCCCTCTGCAAAAGAACTCTAATCTCCTCCCATGCAATTAATTGCCTCTAAAAACCTGCCAGAAGGTCAGCTATGGGTTGATTTTGACTGATGGGTCAACTATGCGTAAGTTCCAACTGAATGGTACTTAAGAACAGCAATCTTCTTTTTTTTTAAATTTAGGTTGTTTATTTTTTATTTCAATGAACATCTACAGAGATTTTGGAATTCCATTCATTCATTGTTGCACCCTTCTCCCCGCACAAACCCCTCCCCCCTCCCTCCCCATTTGCTCCTCTCCTTGAAAAGCAAAAGAAAAACTCCCTCATTGGTACACAATCCCCCTCCAGCACCTCCCCAAATCCCACCCCCTAGCCCCAAATATAATCCACTCTACAACCCTCATTGCATACTCCTACGATAAAAATAATGCCCTAAAATATAATACTTTTAGTCTATTCTCTCCCCCATAGACTTCAATGCCGTAAACATATTTCATCCAGTTTTTCTCAGTCTTACCCCCACCCCAATGCCAGCCTCATTCTACAACAGTGGCACCATATAGCATTTGTCCCTTTCTGACTGAGATACCTCACTCAGCATAATGTCCTCCAGGTTCACCCATTTTGAATAATATTGCATGAGTTCCTTGTTTTTCAATGCAGCATAGTATTCCATTGTGCGAATATACCACAGCTTCTCTACCCATTCGTTTGTTGATGGGCATTTAGGTTGTTTCCAACTCCTTGCTATTGTAAACAAAGCCGCGATAAATATGGGTATACATATATCTACTTGGATGTCATTTATGGTCTCTTTAGGGTATATTCCCAGTAGTGGAATTGCTGGGTCAAATGGTATAGGAGAGTTCAAGTGACATAGTCTGTATCTCTGCTAATCCAAAAGTGGTACTTCACTTCTGGATCAAAACTGTCAGCTGCTCCACAAGATAAAGAATCGCAAGCTCTTTCCTGTTGATTTACAGCCGCCATTAACCTACTGGAGGGTGAGTTATCAGTCAATTCTAATTCGATGACAATGACTGAGTTAAATAAGATCTTTTAATAGCTGTCGTTTCAGTAATCAGCTTCTTTCTTTGAATGATTATTCTGTCTGCTGAGACGATATGATGTTTTCTCTTAAAATATAACATATATAACAACAAAAAGTATTCCAGATAATGTCCCAAATTCTAAAGAATAATGTCAGCTGTTAAATAAACAGCTATTATCCACTACGTGGTGCCAAGAAAACTGGAGGACAGCCACCTGGCAATCTGACTGGAAGACATCAATAGTTGTTCCCATTCCAAAGAAAGGTGACCCAACAGAGTGCAGAAATTATCAAACAAGATCATTAATATCACATGCAAGCAAGATTGTGCAGAAAATTATAAAAAAATAACTGGAGAATTGCCAGATGTGCAAGCTGGGTATAGAAGAGGTCCCGGCACTAGGAATATTATAGCTAATGTTAGATGGATCTTGGCAGAAAGTAGAGAGTACAAGGGAGTACTATCTGTGCTTCATTGACTATGCAAAGGCTTTTGACTGTGTGGATCACAACAAGCTGTGGCTGTCTCTGAGAGAAATGGGAATCCTAGAACATTTGATTGTGCTTATGCAAACCTATACTTCAACCAAGAGGCAGTCGTTAGAACAGAGCAAGGAGACACTGCATGGTTCAAAATTGGGAAAGGGGTCCACCAGGGATGTATTCTGTCTCCATACCTTTTCAATCTGTGTGCAGAATGGATCATCTGGGACACTAAGTTGTACAAGGAGGCATCAGGATTGGTGGAAGATCAACAAGCTGCATTATGAAATGATACAATCCTGCTTGCTGAAACTGAGGAGGACCTGAGGCACTTGCTGCGGAGGGTCAAGGACCGCAGCCTCCAATAAGGATTGAAGATCAACATGAAGAAAAAAACAAAGATTCTCACCACTGGGCCAATTGACAGCAACACTATGAATGGTGAAGATGTTGAGATAGTTAACAATTTCAGTTGCTTGGCTCCACAGTCAACACTCTTGGTACCAGCAGACAGAAAATCAAGAGACAAATTGCATTGGGAAAATTAGCTATCAGAGACCTCTCCAGAGTACTAAAGAGCAACAACATCAGGCTGGAGACTAAGGTGCACCTGATCTGGGCTATAGTCTTTGGAGTTGCATGCTAGTCATCGGAGAGATTGACTAGCGATGATAGAATTCATTCCTTTGAGCTGTGGTGCTGGAGAAGGGTGTTAAATATACCACAGACTGCCAGGAGAACAAATGATTTTGTCCTGGAAAGGTGAAGCCAGGCTACTCCTTGGAGTCAAGGTTTCTAAGGCCTCATGTGATATATTTGGGGCACATTGCAAGGAGGAACCAGTCCTTGGAGAAGGCCATCATGTTTGGGAGAGTAGAGGGACAGCACAGAAGAGAAAGACTCTCAATGAGATGGATTACCTCAGCTATTGGGGTAGTGGGAGTAGGTGAGTCAGAGACAGTGAGGTTGGCCAGGATAGAGCAGAGTTTAGGGCTCTTGTACATAGGATCACTATGAGTCACAAGAGACTTCCTTTCTTTTTCTGATCCTTCATTGTTTCCAATATGATGTCCTTTCTCAAGCACTGACCCCTACTGACATGTTCAAAGTATATAGGTTGAAGTTTCACCATCCTTGCCTCTAAAGGCACTCTAGGTTATTTCCTGTAAAACAGATATATTTTTCCTTTCAGCAGTCTCTGATATACTCACAGATTCTTCTCCAATACCACAACTCAAAGGTATCAATTCTTCTGTCATTATAATTCATTGCCCAACTTTAAGGTGCATAAAAAGTAATTTTAAAAGTCATGACTTGGATCAGGCTTTATTTTATTTATTGCAAATACAAATAAAAAGATTAGTTGTTGTTAAATGTCATTGAATTGCATAATTGTATGAACAACAGAGCTAAACTCTGTCATATTCTACTCCATTCTAATCATCATCAACACATTCAATTCATTGCCAGGAACACTGTATCAATCCCTTCTCTAAGAGTCTTCCTCTCCTTTACGGGCTCTCCACCTTTCTGAGCATGATATTCCTTTCCAAGAAATAGCCTCTTCAGAGAGCAAGGTTTTGTGTTCAGCATAATGAAGGTTGTTGATGAGTCTTCCTCCAATCCTGATGCCACATCCTTCTTCATATACAACCTTCCAAAAGATCTATGATACATACAGATTGAAAACATACAGAGAAAAGATAGATCCCTGATGCACTCCTTTCTTGACTTTGAACCATGTAGTATTCTCTTGCTCTGTTTAGACTTCTTGGATTAGGTATAGGTTTTACATAAGCAAAGACGTGTGTTCTGGGATTCACATTCTTCTCAATGTTAGTCACAATTTGTTGTGATCCACACTGTCACATGCTTTTTTATAGTCTCTAAAACACAAATAGACACCCTTCTGTTACTATCTTTCATCCAAGACCCATTTGAAGTCAGCAATCATATCACTAGTGTCATGCCTCTTCTAAATTCAGCTTGGGTTTTTTTGAAGTTTTCAGTTGATGTATTGTTTCAGTCTTTTTTTTTTTTCATAATCTTCAGCAAGATTTTTCTTGCATGTGATATTAGGGAAAATATTTTATACTTTCCACATTCTATTGAGTTAAATTTTTTGTGGAATAGGAATAAATATAGATCACTTCCAGTCAGTTGTCCAAATAGTAGTTCTCCAAATTCCTTGGCACAATTTAATAAGCCCATCCACAGGTCCATTTGTTTATTGAAATATGTCAACTAGTTTTCATCAATTCCTGGGCCTAACTTTTTTTCCAATTTCTTCAGAAAAAATATGAACTTTCCCTTTTATTACCACTGATTCTTAATCATGTGCTACTTCCTGAAATGTTTCTGTGTCAGCTAATTCTTTTTTGGTACAGTGACTCTGTGTCTTCTTTCCATTTTCTTTTATCACTTCTTTGATCATTCAAGATTTTTCCCATACCACCTTTAAATATTGCAACTCAAGGCTTGTATTTGTTCTTTTAGTTCTTTCATCTGAAGAAAAGAGAAGCAAATTCTTCCCTTTTGATTTTCTGGCTCCCACTCTTGGGACATTTCATTAAAATACTTTGCTTTGTCTTCACAAGCTGCCCTTTAAAATCTTCTGTTCCACACTTTAACGCCATCATCTCTTTGTTTTGATTTCTCAGTCTTCTTAGTGCAATATTCTGGAGATGAGATTGCTTATCTTTTTTTCTGTGGCAATGCCATTCCATTAGATTTACTTCCTCTGAGAAATCCACTTGAGGGTCAACTATGACTTGGTACCAATTCCATGGCATTGAGTATGATTTTATTTTTAACTTATACTGTGGGTGTCAGCAGATGGGACTTGCCAGATGAACTGGGGGTCTTTGTCTAACAGTCCACCAGCATGTGGGCATGCCGGAATTTTTAAATGCTGTTTTTGGTGGAGCTCTCTGATTAAAACAAGCTTGGAAGCTGGCGTGGCATCCACTTCCTGAATAGCTTGCCTCTGGAAACCCTATGAATTTGGAGAAATGAAGAAAGTTATACAAGTGTCCAGGTCATTTGTTCATAGGGTTACTATGAGTCACCTATGATCCGACAGCATTTAACAACAACAAGATAGAGTTTAGTTGGCCTAGTGCACAGAAAATGATGCTGCCAAGCCAAAGGTGGGTGGTGATTTTAATCTGCGGCCCTCAGGCCTGTTTTAAATTGTTTTTGGTCAAACATTCTTCTAGGTGTTATAGCATTGGTCTGTCGATTTTCTGTACAGAGTTAACTCATGGTTGCTGTGATGCTGAACACTGTGACTCTGATGTGCCAAATGTGATATTGGTTATCCACGGTTAACAGTGTTCGGTGGAGCTCCCCAGTAAAAACAGGCTTGGAAGCAGGAGTAGCATCTACTTCCGAAATAGTTTGCCTCTGGAAACCCTATGAACTTGGAGAAAAGAAGAAATTTATACGAGTGTTCAGGCCTTTCATTCATAGGGTCACTATGAATTGCCTACGACTTGACGGCATTTAACAACAACAACAATTTATAATGTGATCTTATAAACTACTGACATCCAGCAAAGATAAAGAGAGCCAATTGGTGATAACTGTATACAACATTTTTTAAATTTGAGAAGTCAATTAGTCACTCACTTTTATTCTCTCCTCTCTCTGCCTGTTTGAAAAGACACATAGTTGGAGATAGGTGTGGCTAATGTGATATATGTGATGATGACGGTACCTTCTATATCAAATGTCACCCTGAGAAGCCACATCATTTTTGTCTTGTGAAAGATAGTCGTCAGGTGGGAATATCATAATGGAAAGCACAAGATCAACTTGTATCATCCACAGAAACATTTTCTAGTTATCCCTCTACCATCATTTCATAGGACCATCCTTGACTGGCCTTTTTTACAGTTTTGTGTAGCGCTTATCTCTTCCCGAGATCTTGTCAAAGTAAATAAAATAAAATCTTTACTGCACAACGGATTGGTTTCTCTACCAATTGTCTTGAGCCAAATATGAATGACAACCCCCAGTGCATCAGAGTCACTCTATAGAGTTTTCAATGGCTTATTTTTCAGAAATAATTCACCAGGCCTTTATTCTTAGACCTCTATCTTAGTCAGGGTTTCTGGAGGAGCAAGAATTGTGAAACACACATATAAATAGTTTCTCCCTCTTTCATACACACACATAGCTGCTGAATTGGAACTGACTCAAATCTGATCCTTCTGGGTTTTTGGAAGGCGTAAATTAAACAGTAGATTTTCCTTATTTCTTTCATGCAGCAGCTGGTGTATTTAAACTGCCATCCTCCGTATTGACACTACCCCCTATTCCCTAGGCCACCAGAGCTCCCTTATAAATAAAAAGAGAGATTTACATTAAGAAGTGGCTCACACAATTATGAAGAAATGACAAGTCCCAAATCCGTGAGCCAGACACCATGTTGTATACCTCTGTTAACTCACAGATTATGAGTCTGATGAATACAAAATTTGAAGAAGAGGCATTAAGCTAAAGACTCTGCTGGCTATTGGGGTTTTGGGGTCTGAGAAATAAAAAATCTGCAGGTCAAGCAGCAGGCTAGAAAAATCTCTAGGCTTGGTTCATAGATTGATTTCATTTTACTTGAATCCATAATAAATACTCTCTTGACATCAGCAGCTAAAAAATCAAAATACAAAACATTGAGAAATTCTGCTATCAGGGACCTTTCCAAAGCACTGAAGAGCGAGGAGATAATTTTAAGGACTAAGGCACACCTGATCCAAGTTGTGATATTTTCAATTGCTTGCTACCAATCTGAATGTTAGAATATGACTAAGGACAACAGAAGAAGATTTGATACCCTCGAGTTGTGATGTTGGAGAAGAGTACTAAATATTCTTTAGACTGTTAAAAGAACAGACAAAAGTGTCTTAGAAAAAGTATGGCCAAATATTCCTTGGAAGCACGGATATTGATTCTTCATTTCACATACTTTGGGAATATTGCAAGGAGAGGCCTAGTCCTTATAGAAGGGCATTATGTATGGAAAGATGGAGGTACAACATTGGAGAGGAAAATCCTCAACACACTGACTGTAACAATGGTCTCAAGTATATCAGAGATGGTGAAGATGGCAAAAGATAAGGTGAGGTTCAGATCTGGTGTTCATAGAGTTGTTAGGAATCACAAGTCAACTCTACAGCACACAACGACAACAGTTTCCAGCAACTGGAAGTCAAGTGATGAGAAGACTACAGGGTCAAGAATAACCAGAATTTGCCAGAATAATCATTTATCTTGTGGAAGCAGGCCATACCTGAAAGGAAACTCGTAATTCAATTGACTGATTGATCATATCATATAAAGTGATGACATATTACATTATGAAAGAGTAACCAGTCCAGTCTCCACCAGACGAGATAAAATCACAGGCTAAAGGAGTTTCCACCTAACATTAACCATTTCAATACTTCTGAATGAACTCAAACCTCCCATATTTCGATTAGTAGCCTCCAGAGTTAACTACTGGCATCACCCAGGGACTTGTTCTTTCATAATGAATACAACCTGTTTCCAAGTCATTTCTGGCTCCTGGCAACTCTGCATATGAACATAAAGCTTCCTTATTTTCTCGGCTGTAGTCTTTGTGGAAGCAGATCATCAGGCCTTTCTTTGGAAGCACTACGAGGTGGGCTTAAGCTTCTAATATTACGGTTATCAATTGAGGACAGTTGGAGCCACCTCATGACCTTCATTTAATTTTACAAGGACATGTAATAAACATTCATATTGATGAGCACAAACCTCTTTGATGAATAATACATTTTAAGATAGAGCCTTTGATTACCAACTGAAGCTCAAATATGTTAGCTTACATTTTGCTTCTAATTTCAAATGGTAAAACAGCTTAATAATATTAGGATGACAGTTTATTTATTGCCTGCATCAAAATCTTGGAAAGTTAGAAAAGTTTATATACTCAAACCCATGTTCGGGGGGAAACCTAGTGCCCTAATAAGGATTTATGAGATTCCTGAGGTTAGCCTTGGGGGGGGGGTGGGGAGGGACAAACAAAAAACTCTTATGGAAAACCTGAGTCTGTCACCTGCCTACACTGAGCTACTGATCTCATTAGCATTCAGTTACCCCATAATTACTCTTCTGGCTAGTATTCTAAGACATTGAAGACATGAAAATTAATATTTTTCTTTTGACTATTTCTACAGATCATTCACCCATATTTGTCTGAATAATATGTTTAAGTTACAGTTTGAAATGGCCAATAAATTTATTGCAGAGACTGAGTGTGTTTTTTGGGAGCTGTGGTGGCTTAGTCAAGAGGAAATTGTGCAACCGAGCTAAAGGTGGTAAGTCTCTAGAAGTTCTTATCCACCAGCAACTTCACCAAAAAAGATGGCCAGTCTCCTGCCAGGTGATTTAGACCTTCAAAGACATGCTTGGGGATCAGCTAAGAATCTGTTCTAACTAGCTAGAAATGGGTTTTGATTTAAAATGTATTTTATAACAACGACATACAGTTCAGTGGGCCTAGAGGACAGAAAGTGATGCTACCAAGCCAAAAGTGGATGATTTTAATCTGCAGCCCTCAGGCTTGGTTTTAATTATTTTTGGTCAAACATTCTTCTAAGTGCCATAGCGCTGGTCTGTCCTTTTGCTGTACAGAGGTAATTAATGGTGTCTGTGATGTTAAACACTGTGACAGTGATGCGTCAAATGTGATAATGGTTACCCATGGTGGACAGTGTTTGGTGGACCTCCCTAATTAAAACAAGCTTGGAAGCAGAAGTCGCATCTGCTTCTGAAATAGCTTGCCTCTGGAAACTATGGACTTGGAGAAATGATGAAAGTTATAAAAGTGTTCAGGTCTTTTCTTCATAGGGTCACTATGAGTCATCCATGACTCGACAGCATTTAATAACAACAACAATTTTAATTTGGTATTAGACATATTTATTCTCAACATTTGTCATTTTCTTTCATAGATGTCTACCATGGATGATGATTCTTCTTTTTCTTGCTCTTTTTATCACTCTATTGCCAATATTGGAGGCAGCGGGGGGTGGGGGGGAAAGCTAGGCAATCAGCTCCTGTGTTATTGAAGCCTCTAGAAACTCATCAGAGGTTTAGCTATGAGCTATTTCTTACTCAATGGCACATAACATTCTGAATATAGGGAATTCTGATGATGTAGTAGAAGCAGGAGTGGCATCCACTTCCTAAACAATATGCCTCCGAAAACTCTATGAACTTTGATAAATGTCGAATGTAGGCTTTCAGGCCTTTTGTTCATAGAATTGCTACGAGTCATGCTCAGTTTGAAGGCAATCATCAACAACAACAACAGTACAGAGATAGTTGTGTTACTAATCCAAAAGATAGCCCAGTTTAGTTGTCCAAATCCATCAACAGGTAGAGTCACCTATGAGTTGCTTCTGACTCAATGGGAATCCCCAGCTAAATTCAATTCAGAATGTAATTTCATCATTTTACAAGGCAACTAACTCTATTTATTTTCTTATAATCTATATCTTCAGAAATCTAAGGGAATGGAACAAAAAAATTCCTTTTTATTCTATTTTATCCCTATTTATTCCCATTCGTAAGAAAATTGCCCCAACAGAATGTGAAAATGAATGAACAATATTATTAATATCACATGCAAGTAAAATATCGATGAAGTTCATAAAAAATCAGCTATATTGAAAGAGAACTACCAGAGGTAGATTTTTAGAGGATATTTATGATGTCAGATGAGTTTGGCTGAATGCAGAGAATACCAATGGTACCTAATAACAACAACAACAACAACAACATGCCTTAGGTTTTCATTTTATTCTTAAAACATATTTTTGAAGGTATTTCAAAAACAAAGTAACTTAGGGAGCTCTGGTGGCCTAGTGGCAAGAAGCTGTACCGTAATCCCAGAGGTATGCGGTTCAAATCCATCAGATGTTCTGCTGCAGAAGGAGGTGCAGTCTCCTCCTGTACCTGTCAGATCCAATTTGACGGTACACACACAAAATAATAAAATAATAATTAATAAAATCTAAAAAAACCCACAAAGCAACTTTTTAAATAGCTTTTACATTTATTTTTATTTTATATTGGTTAACATACATATATTTCTTAAGTCACATTGTTTTTTCATGCGATCATTGCCACACATTGTATTTTATAAAATTAATTACTATTGATCTATGTCTACTATTACCCCATCTTTTCAGGTCCTCCACTGTATCTTTCCTAATTCTTTCACTCTCTCCTTTCATCCACCAAACTCTGTGACACATGATTTTCCTGACTCCCCACTTTCAGCCCTCTTACCCCTCCCTTTTGCCCTGTGGACATATGCATCTTATATGCATCTTACCAGTTATCATTCTATTTTTACAATATGCAGTATTTGTACTCACGAAACTAAGTTACTTCATGCAGCATGATGATGCCCAGCCTTTCTTATGTTATATGGTCTTTTTTCAAAATCACCGTACTGTGCTGTACTGTGATTCCACTGTATCGGTGCATCACAATTGGGCTGTTTCCATATGCTTGCTAGTGTGAATAATGCTGCTTAAATATTGATATACAAATCTCCATTTGGACCTCATTTCTACTTGTCCAGGAGTATATTCCTAGAGTAGTGGAAAAGCTATGTTCTATGTTCAGTATATGGCGTTTCTATGTTCAGCTTTTCAAGGAAACCCCAAACTGCCTTCCAGAACAGTTGTACCATTTTACAATCCCACCAATGGTGAATGAGAGTTCCAGTCTCTCCATTCTCTCCAACATGTAATGTGTAATGCTTGCTGTCCTGTTATACTTTGCCATTGCTATTGGGATGAGATGATTTTTCATTGTGGTTTTGATTTGTATCTCTCTTATTACCAGTGATTTTGAGCATTTCTTTATGTGTCCGTCTCTTGGCCATCTAAATGTCTTCCTCTTTGAAGAGTCTTTCCATGTGTTTAGCCCATTTTGTAATTGAGTTTAACAATCTTTTTCTTGTGGAGACTCTGTGGCTGTGCTATTTTGTAAATTTTCATTATGAGATACCATTCTGAGATGGCATTGCCAAATGTTTTGGTTGTTTTCCCAGCCTGTACATTTCTTTTCACCCTATTGGGAAAAGGTTTTTATGCACAAAGTGACTTAATCTTTAGAATGGCCCATTCAATGATGCGATTTTCTCCTGGTTGTGTATTTATGACTGTATTTGAAAGTCTCTTTATACCATGGATTAGGGCTCCTAAATTTGGTCTAAAATTTTGTCTCTTATGATTTTTATGGTTTGAGATTTGAATTCTGAGATCTTTGATTCACCTTGTGTTGATTTTTGTATATTAAATAAAAACCAGCTCTTAATCATTAAAGGTACTGAAATGTCAGCTTCTCAAAGACTATAACCAAGAGTTTTGAATAGTCAAAGAATTGTTGTTAAGTGCTGTTGTTGTTATGTACTGTCAAGTCAAGTATGACTTATAGTGACCCAGTGAACAGAAGATCTGTTCTATCCTGAGCCTTTCTCACACTTTCTGGCCCACAAGATTCCATTGCAGCAGTCACTATATCAGTCCATCTAGTTGAGGGTCTTCCTCTCCTTTGCTGACCCTCTACCCTTTCTAACATCATGTCCTCCTCGAAAGAATACTCCTCCTAGCAACATGCCCAAAGTATGTGAGGCAAAGCCTCCTCACTCATGCCTCCAAAGGGCATTCCAGCTGCACCGTCTCCAAGATATACCTGTTCATTTTCTTGGACATCCATGGGATATTCAGTGCTCTTCTCCAATACCACAGTTTTAAGGCATCAATTCTTTTTCTGTCATCCTTATTCATTGTCCAACTCTCAGATGCATAGCAAGTAATCAGAAAGACCATGGCCTGAATCAGGTGTACCTTAGTCCTCAAACAGATATCATTACTCCTCAATAATTTTGAGAGGTCCTTAACTGCAGCTTTCCCCACTGCAATGTGTCTCCTTATTTCTTGACTTCTGGTACCAAGGGTGTTAATTATTGATCCAAGCAAGATAAAGCTGTTGATAATTTTGATCTCCTCTCCAGCCATCATGACTTTGTCCATTAGTTCAGTAGTAAGAATCTTTGTTTACTTGCTACTGAGGTGTAATCAGTATTAAAGGCTGCATTTCTTGATGTTCTGCAACAAGTGGTTCAAGTCCTCCTCACTTTCAGCAAAGAAGATTGTGTCATCTGCATAATGCATGTTACTGATTTGTATCCCTCTAATCCTGATGCCACACACTCTTCTTCATAGAGTCCCATTTCTTGGATAATTTGCTCAGCATACAAATTGAATAGGTATGGAGAAAGAATACAACCCTGATGCACTCCCTTCTCAATTTTAAACCATGCAGAGTTCCCCTTCTCTGTTTTCCCAACAGCCTCCTGATTCAAGTGTAGGTTCTGCATGAGCACAGTTAAGTGCTGTTAGATTCCCATTCTTCTCAATGTCAGCCATAACTTGTTATGCTCAACACAGTCAAATGCCTTTGAATAGTCAATGAAGCCAAATATACATTCTTCTGGTATTCTTTGCTTTCAGCAGGATTCATCTGACATCAGCAATAATATCCATTCCTGATGCCATGGCCTATTTTTAATCCTACTGTTCCGTTGTTGTTGTTGTTGTTATCTGCCATTGAGTCACTTGTGACTCATAATGACCCTATGTACAACAGCTCTAAACTCTGTTCTGTCCTGTGCCAATCTCATTGCCTCCGACACAGTCATCCCAATTGCCCCAGTCACCGAATCAATCCATCTCCCAGAGGGCCTTCTCCTCCTGCACCTGCCTTCCACCCTCCGAAGGATGATGTCCCTCTCCAAGGACCGGTCTCTCTTTACAACATGACCAAAATATGTCAAACGAAGCCTCAGAATCCTTGCCTCCAAGGAGCAGCCCGGTTCAACCCTCTCCAGGATGAATCAGTTTGTTCCCTTAGCAGTTCATGGCACCTTGAGGAGGACCTGAAGCACTTGCTGCTGAGGGTAAGAGACTGTAGCCTTCAATATGGATTGAGGCTCAATGTCAAGAAGATAAAGATTCTCACAACTGGACCAATTGGCAGAATCGGGATGGATGGTGAAGAGATTGAGATTGTTCACAGCTTTAGTCTGCTTAGCTCCACAATCAACACTAATGACACCAGCAGCCAAGAAATTAAAAGACGTATTGTAATGGGAAAGTCTGCTGTTAGAGACGTCTCTAAAGTACTCAAGAGCAACGGTGTGTCTTTGGAGATTAAGGTGCAACTGGTACAGGCCATGGTCTTTGCAATCACTTGTTATGCGTCAGAGAGCTAGACAATGACCAGGGAGGCTAGAAGGAGAATTGATGCTTGATGTACTGTTCTAGGCATTTTTGAATGATCTTCAGCAGTATTTTGCTTACATGTGATAGTAATTTTATTGTTTGATGTGTTCCACATTCAGTGTGATCATCTTTTTTGGGATTGGGAACAAATATTAACCTCTTCCAGTCCAGCTGTCCTCCAAATTTTGTGGCAAAGACTGGTGAGCACATCCAAGGCTGCATCTGTTAATTGAAACAAATTCACTGGTATCTCATTGATTCTTGGGGCTTTATTTTTTGCCAATGCCTTCAATACAGCTTCTACTTCTTTGTTCATGATCATTAACTCCTGTTCATACGGTGTTTCTTGAACTTTTCAGTGTCTATCAATTGTTCTGGTACAGCAATTCTCTGTATTCCCTCCATCTTCTTTTGATGCCTCTGGGTCCTTCAATATAGTGCCAATAATATCTTTCAATATTACAACATGAGGCTTAAATTTGTTTTTCAGTTCTTTCAGCTTGAGAAATGCAGGGTGAGTTCTTCCCTCTGTATTATCCAATTCCAGCACTCTGCACATTGTGTTGTGATACATTGCTTTGTCCTCCCAAGCTGCCCTTTGAAATCTGGGCTATTGAGTCAAGTACAACTCATGAGCGAGAGATCTGAACCCTGCCCTGTCAAGCCTATGTTATCCTCTTCATCTCTTGATCCTCATCATAGTTGAGCTCATTACTAAGTCACTGTGTCAGTCCATCTCATTAAGGGTCTTCCACTTTCACTGACCCTCCACTTTAGCAACCATGATGCTCCTCCCCAAAATAATTGCTTTTAGTGACATGTCCAAAGCATGTGAGGAGAAGTTTTTTTCATCCTTGCCGCCAAAGATCATTCTGGTTACATGTTCTTCATTTTGTTCTTTTGGCAATTTATAGGATAATCAGTACTCCAGCACCACAACTCAAAAGCATCAGTTCTTCTACTGTCATCCTAATGCATTGCACAATTTTAAGTACATAGCAAGTGATTGAATTGACCATTGCCTGAATCAGGCATACCTGTGTCTTCAGACTGACATCATTGTTTCTCAGTAATTTAGAGTAGTCCCTGACAGCAGATACCTGCATAAATCTAAATATCTTTATCTCCCAATAGCAATACCCAAATAACAAGAAAAGCAAGCCTCATAAAATTCATAATTTTGTCATAACTGAAAGGCAGAAAATACTACAGGTTATGAAATTGTTTTTAAGTTTTAAAAAAGCACCAAATTTCAGCAGAGCTAATGCACATCCAAAAACATCTCCAATAGGGTAAAAAGGGAAGCCACTGACTGGGAAAAAGTATTCGGTAATAACATATCAGATAAGGGACTTATATCCAGAATTTAT
>NW_006399768.1:6853455-6862487 GCF_000299155.1 Elephantulus edwardii | reverse complement strand
AAGAAGAACAAACTGGGGAGGAGGGTAGAGAGAATGGTGCAGCAATGAAGGAATGAAAACCCCAAATCCCTGTAAATGTTCATTAAAACTAATAAAATTTAATAATAATTTAAAAAAGTCACTGCAATTATTTACAGAGCATAAAGGGGACTTTGGGGGAAATTGTATAGAGATGAGAGGGGGTAAGCTAAAGTCACTCCCGTAACTTTCAGTCTAAATGTGATAACATTGAAAAGTTGTTATACAATAAAATTTTTGAAAGTCAGTGAATCCATGAAAGTATTATGATATAAATGAGGAAGAATAAAAATACAATATATTTGTAAATAATGTTGAAACAAAAAATGCTCATAAAAGCACCATTTCGCAACCTAAATTATAGAAATTAAATTGGACAGAATTATCAATTAATTTAAAGCATGTAAGTTAAAGTTTAATAAGTAAGAAATTTTACATTGCCTCAGAAAACGTTTCCACAAATTACTTAGTAATTACAAAGAAGAAAATAATAATTTTACAGTGGAGAACCCTAGCAAAATTGCTTAACCAAGAAATTATAGCTAACATCACTAGCAATGGGATAAACTAGCACCATGAGACTACTGATGTTATGTACTGAGGAGAATATAATTTTATATCTTACACACATAATCTGAATTTAGCTTATTAGTTAACATCAGAAGAAGAAAACACAACTACCAACATCATGTGAACAAAACCAATTTTGAGGAGTAATTCCACATTAGGGGATACTCTAAAGATGTGAAAAGTTAAGTGTAACTCATAATCCTTGATTATTTGCTTTTGTTGTTATTGTTGATTGCCATCAAGTCGAGCCGGACTCATAGCAACCCTACAAGCAGAAGATCTGAAGTCTTTCTACAATTATCATTGTTTCTAAAAGTTCATAGAGTTTCCAGAGCCATGTGGTTTAGGAAGTGGATGCCACTCCTGCTTCTAAACCCGCTTAAACTGGGAGCTCCACCAGATACTGTCCACCATGGATAACTGTTACTTCATTTGACACCCCAGTGGCACAAGGTTCAGCATCACAGCAACCCCAGTTTACCATAATACAGCAAACTGACAGAAGAGTGCTATATCACTTAGATTAATGTTCCTCCAAAATATAATAAAACCTGACTTTTAAACAGACAAAAGCAAAAACACTCACCAAAACAACCAATATAGTATGTTGTTGTTGTTGTTATGTGCCATTGAGTCACCTGCAATCTATAGTCACTCTATGTACAGCAGCTCTGATCCCTTCCCTGTCCTGAGTCAGTCTCACTAATTCTGACACACCAACTTCCATTGTCCCAGTTACTGAATCAATCTATCTCATCTGGGGTCTTCCTCTCCTGTGCTGTCCCTCCACCCTTCCAAGCATGATGTCCTTCTCAAAGGTCCAGTCTCTCCTGGCCATGTGCCCAAAATATGTGAGACAGAGCTTCTTAGACCAGAAAAGAAAAACTCAGTGCCTGAGTTGCAAAAAGAGCAAAGTGCTAGTCACAAGGTTGACAATTTGCACATACCCAGAAGCATTTACTTAGAAGGCAAACCCGACAATCTGCTTTTTGTAAGCTCACAGCTTTGAAAACCTACAAAATGCTTTTACTCTGCACACATAGGCTTGCAATGAGTCAGAATTAGCTCAACAGAAACGAACAATAGCATAAACTATTTATACCAATGCTATATATCCTGACTTTTCAGCTCACTGCAGCCTTTTCAACTCACTGCAGCATTTCTCATTCTTGGGAAGTATAA
Source organism: Elephantulus edwardii (assembly GCF_000299155.1). Classification (NCBI taxonomy): domain Eukaryota; kingdom Metazoa; phylum Chordata; class Mammalia; order Macroscelidea; family Macroscelididae; genus Elephantulus; species Elephantulus edwardii. Next base: position 6,860,717 of record NW_006399768.1, on the reverse strand, counting down.
ACAGTATTTAGGGCATGCAACATCTATATATCTTTTTATGAAAGCATTTTCTTAAAAGTTTATAAAGAGAGAAAGTGATAAAACAAATGCAGAAATACATTAACAGTAAATGAATTGGGGCAAATGAATTGGGGTATTTACTAATTCATTCATTCATATATTTATTTTACTATGCTGAAACCTGTGCTATTCAGAAACTCTTACACCATCGAGATGAAAGCGACTCATATCCTTCCACTGGGTGTTCACATTACAGAGTATTTGATTGTCCAACTTTTGCATTTTTAAAAAGTTTTACCTTACTAAAGAATAAAGCTTTTTTGTGTTTATTTTTTAAGTGTTTTTCTCTAAATGTAGGTAATTATTAACCAAATTTTACAAAGCTTCCCTCCATACACCAAAAAGAATAATAGTATGACACAATTAAACTATACATGTGTGATTAAATTTTTGCTTTTAGTTTAAATTAATTAGACCAGTAAGTAATATATATTTATTAAAATATTCTGAGAAACTTATATAAATTATCTTATTATAATATTGCTAAATACAGAAATGAAATTAACAGTGCATAAAACTCCAGAAACCATATTTGAGTTATTTCAAGATTTTTATTCTTGAAAATAGCTGGTTTTATTTATTTATCAATCATTTTATTACTTTATTAATAAAAAATATAATATTAATTACCAAATATTAAGCATGTACCTATACCAAATATTTATTCATTTAAAATTATCTGTATGTTAGTGAGTTCTTTATTTATAAACAAAACTTGAGTCTCACAGAGTTTAGAGAACTTGCCTAAAATCATATATAATTCAAAACCAGAAAATGTTACACTTTGATTGCAGAAACTGGCAAGCTTTCTAAGACACAGTGACAGATATCTCAAAAGAAATTATGCAAAATCATCCACTGTTAAATAGATTCTATTAATTTGCCAAGCCATGATATAAGATTGCTGATAAAAGCAAGATTCAAACACAAGCAATTAATGGAACACTTTATCCAATCAGAGAGGAGACAGAGTAAGGACAGCTTCAAAAGTGGGCAGAGGTCGGATCTCCCATAACTGGCAAGGCCTTCCACACAAGTAAGTTAGGACTGATGTTCTGCATACAGTCAGTCCTCTGGTGTTGCAAGTAGAAGGAGCCTGCTTCCAGAAACAGATATAGGTAGTAATGGGATTAGCTGGATGCCTTAAGATATCTGATGCAAAAGGAAAACAATGAGCTACTCATTATGCCTGAAACAAGGAAGGAATCTTCCTGACCAGGAAAAAGAAACCAGAACAGAAGCCACAGCCTCCACTATCAGGAAATGTTGAAACCCTATGATTCAAATGAGGCCACTTGGCTGAGAGTTTCAAGGCCTGAAATAAATGACTTACCTTAAATTAAACATTGGTATTGTTCTTTTGTGCCGATGAGTTGCTTGCCTTAAATTAAATTAAACATGGTAAAATATATCTTTGTAACAGGGCACATCTTAAAATGGAAAATAATTAGAACTTTTTTATCTTGCTGGGGGAACCTATAATCTAGACATAAATAAAAGTAATTTATTATAACAAAGTATTGTAACTAAGTAATTTAGGGAGCTTTGGTGGCCTAGTGGCAAGAAACTGCTCTGCAATCCCAAAGGCATGCAGTTCAAGGCCGCCATCTGCTCCTTGGAAGAAGGATGGGCAATCTTTTCCCATGGGATTTACTGCCTCTGATAACTTGTCAGAGGGGTCAGCTGTGGGTTGGTTCTGACTCAACAGCACACAACAACAATTTACTATAACTGAAAGCATGGACTCGGAAAAACACAAAATTTCCATATACAGCATTTCTTGGTTTTCAACTGGAGTGTTTATATTTTATTGTAACAACTCTCTCATAACAAAATTGAAGCAAGTAAATAAACAATTCTCCTTAAAGTGTCTCTGTTTGGAATTCTTTAAAGGTAGTTTTCAGACTGAGCTGTCAAGAAGTTAGTTAGCTAACCAGTATCTTCAGATACAGTAGCTCTATTTACATGGCCACTGAAACGTCATGAATCATATAGCGACTCATGCCCACTGTATGTAAAATTATTTCAGGAAGAAAACAAGGAAAAATACCTTCTACAAAACACTCACCTCATCAAGATGTCTTTATGCATACTTTATTGTGAATATATGAGTTAACAAGCCATATAATTGGCAAAGCACTGTAGATTAAATGTTTATTCACTATCACCTAAAGTAGAAGGATTGTAAAATGCGTGTTCAGTTTACCTCTACATTTGTCAGACTCAGTACATCCTTTCACTTTATTTCACTATTTTCAATGTCACAGTTTGCTAACAAAATAAAAATGATATTTCTTGGGAAGTCTAAAATGCAACTTTGATGTTTCTAAGTATATTTTAGGAAGAAACTAAACCTCCACAGGAATTTTTGACCTTTTCTCCTGTACTGAAGATCTAAAAGATTGCTAAACTTGAAATTCTTAAAACTAAGTACAATTTTAATTGTTACCATTCTTGTAATTCTTATCATGTATGTATATGTTCACTCCTGTGATGCACAACTAGCATCGTGAATCCCAATAAAAATGAAAAAATGTCAGTTTTCATAAAAGAAAATCCCATTACATTTAGTAACTTGGTTAGCTTCTTTTTTAAGTGAGGGGTTCTTTTTATACCTCAACATCTCTTCCCTCCTTTTTATTCCTCCTCTTTATTGAGTGTTCTAGCAACATTATTACAAACAGAGTAAAGATAGAATTTATAAAAAATTTAATTTTACGAAGATCAAAGATGGCGGCGGAGGCAGACAGCGTGGTGAGCTGTGGGAGCAGCGAACCACTTAAAGCAGGGCCATTATGGCCTTCTACAGACTTCAGCTTATTGATATTTGAACACTTAAACAGTTGATGACTGGCCCTCAGTGAAGATCAAGGCTCAACAACAGGAATTCAAGGATTCCCAAGGAGGAATGGGTGAGTCTCGTGGCTCCCAACCCCCTCCCACAGAGCCTATGCCACGCTGCACAGCCGCTGCAGCTCCATGAGGCTTCCACAGCTGGAACCAATGGATTCCCTCTCCCAGGATGGATGCTGGGCACCGGTCCTCCTCAAGACTGGTACAGTGAAGCCACCACACTGCCGCAAGGTGGACTTGTTCTGGAGAGAATTATTGGAGCCAGGATGACAGCAGTGGGGGAAGCGGACACCCGCCAGCCGGCTGCCCGCACAAGAGGGGCTGTGCGGCCGCTGAGCGCCCGTGCGGCGGGGTGTGGGGGCGTGCCCCCAACAGCCACCCGAGCTGAGGAGGGCCGCGCATCCCCCACCGGCCACCCCGCTGGCCGCCTGTGTAGGAGATGGGGGATGGGATGCATGCCCGCAATCTGCAGGTTTGGGTTTCCTTGGACAGGACAAAGAAGACGATTACCTATGCAATGGATTGCTGAAAATCACTGCGATTCTGATGACCTTAACAGTGGCAGCATGCACAAGAGGACTGACATCCTAAATGCACCACATATTTTGTTCTGTTGAATGCTTCCACCAAAAGTTGGTTAAACCTGGGGGGAGACTGTTCACAATTCTTAGGTTCCCTTTATCATATATAAAGGGGGAGGGCAGTGACACCTACTTCAAAATATAGTATGACCACTTATGGGGGGGGGGGTAAAAGTGGCAGTGCTGGAATTGGAGACACTATCCTTGACCACAGAGTCCTCAGTCAGAAGAGGGGACTAGACTTGGGTAGGGGCAATTGGAGGGGGAGTATACCAGCCAGCTCCTGGGTGGTGTTGCCCTGCTCAGGATGAGCTGCCCTCGGCCCCTGACTTGGGGCGAGCCATCGTGGCCTTCTGCCTGGGGCAGGTTGCCCTAGGCCCTGGCTCGGGGTGAGCCATTGCGGCCCTCAGGGTGAGCTCCTCAGTCCCCAGATTGTGCCATCTGAACCCTGGGTGGGGAAGGGGGGGGAAAGGAATGCCTAGGGTATCCAGAGAATGTTGCCTAGGCCACCTTCTGCCACTCTCCCCCCACCCCCAGTAAACCTGAAAGCAACACCCTCAAAGCCCTTCTATTTGTAACTCACAAGTTTGTTCTCCCTAGGTTTGCTCCCTTTCCTATAGGTAACCTTAACACTGAGTTTTACTCCAGAATTGACTCTGAACCCAGTGCCAGTGACAAAAAGGAAATACAACTGACAGATAAGGAAGCAAAGAAGGATGGAGCCTCTGGGTTCAAACAGCCATCCCCACTGGACCCACCTGGGAAAACACTTTGCAGTCCAGAGGGGAGCAAATGACAGGAAAATATTTTCTAACAGAACAAGTAGGCAAGCAGCTTTAACCCAAGACCACCAGTAAGGTGATAAGGTGTCCTCCCTTCCCCTCTTTATATCTACGCCCCTGTTCAGCATGAAGAAGCCAGAGAGTCGGCATCCAATTCCCAAATCAATAAGACAGTTGGTTTACTTACCATTGGAAAATGCTTGTCATTCCTCTGTAGCATCTGGTCCCCACTGGACCCTCATGATTTCCTTTACCTGCTCCCCCCACCGACCAAACTGTGCAGGTCTGCAACTGCATCCTGGCCCATCCTCACCCTTCTGCCCCCAACCCTCACCTCCTTGTACCCCCAAAATGTTTTTCCCAATAAAAGAAAAAAATTTAATTTTACTTAGATCCACAATCAACACCCACAGAAGCAGAAGACAAGAAATCAAACTATGCAGTGCATTGGGCCAATCTGCTGTCAAGGACTTAAAGTGCTAAAGAGTGAAGATGTCAGTTTAAAGGCTCAGTGCACTTGACCCAAGCCATGATATTCTCAGTTGCTCATATGAATATGGAAGTTGGACAATGAATAAAGGAAGTGAAAGAAGAATGAATGTCTTTGGATTGTGGTACTGGTGATGAGTACTGAACATATTATTGAATGCCAAAACTCCCCAAAATATCTGTCTTGGAATAAATGCAACCTGGATACTTCTTAGAAACAAAGATGGTAAGATTTTGGTTTCACATATTTTAGGCATATCATCAAGAAAGGCCCAGTCCATGGAGATAGAAATTATAGTTGGAAAATTAGAAGGTCACTGAAACAGATGAGAGAAAGAACTGTTTAAAAGGAATATATGATAAGGTATTACTTGTATGACAACAGTCCAGAATAAGAGCTGCATAACAAATGTAGACTGGGGCGTAGCAAGGGCTAGGAAATTGTGCAATAATGAACGAATTTTTTTCTTAAGGCAAATGGAGGAGCTGTAGGGAGGGAAACGTGCAGCAGTGAATGAATGGAAATCCAAGTTCTCCATGAACTTTCATCAAAATAGCAATTAAAATCATATTTTAAAAAGTAGAAGGTTAGAAAGAGAAGCAGACCCTCAACAAAATGAATTGAGGCAGTGTCCACAACAGGCTCAAACAAGTCAAAGATTGTGAGGATGGCACCTGATTGGACAAGATTTTGTTTTGTTGTATATAAGGTTGCGTTAAATTGATGTCAGTTACTCTGTACCTAACAACTCTGTCAAAACTCAGACTGGTTTCATATTTCAGCCACAATTTGTTAATAACTGTTACATACTATGAAGAGAGCTCTTGTCAATCTCCTATTTCAAAGCAATTTTAGATAAGAATCCAAAATTAAATATGATTTATGAAGACTGTTCCATTTATGTAGAAAAAAAATTCAAGCCTAAAAGTGTTTAGACAGGCTCATCAGCTTATGAAAATCTAGATGCTTCTCTCCTGTGAAAAAGATGAGGGACTTAAAAGTGAGTGTATAAATCATAGAAAGGACTGATCTATTTGGTACATTAAAGGAAAACTTAAAGTTTATAATAAGTAAAATATTTTCACAATATATTTAAAAAATAATTTTCCTCATAATTGAACAAATATTTTATTCCTCTTTTGCTCAAAATGTCTGAGTTCAGATCAGGTACTAAGAAGAACTTAGTAGTTCACTTTAGACTAAATAAGCTTAAAATTCAATGACTATCAGCATAAAATCTTTGAACAAAACCTTCTGTATAAGAACATGTTTCTGATTTCCATAAATCTAATCTTTTGAAATCTAAAACCTACTCAGAATGTTTATTGGCAGGTGATTTTGGGGAAAAATTAAATGAATCAGTCTGCTTACTGGAGCAAAACTGAAAGTTATTTAGACCTACATTTGACAAAATAACACAGCAGTATGGAAAGTATCACAGCCAAGATGTTGGCAGAGTACAATGTAATTGTAAAACTAAAAAAACATCATCACACGTGGAGATGTCACAATATACTGCATAAAGAAGGGAAACTTGAAGGTAAGTAGAAAATTATTACAAGGATCTCCTCAGATAGTTGCAGAAGAAAGCATTTGTAAAGACATAGAGGTAGAAACAGTACATCAAATTTTGTAAGTCTTCTAAAAGCTTCAGTGTGAAACCAGCAGCAATAACAGCTTGCCTTTTGTATTAAAGTGGTGGGAAGGCATTGAAAAATTATTATTTTTCGGCTTTTTTTACAACTAATATGTTTATCACTGGAAACTGGAAAAGATAAAGAAGAAAGTATGCCTGCTTTAAATTCTGTCACCAAAGAATCATGTAGCTTTACAACATAACGTGACTCTGAATCTACCAATGTTACTGAGCTACTAACGTAAGGTAATTGCACCAGAGACTGTTTCCAACCCTCCCAGAATTGATCAATCATCCCCTATCTCTAACAGAATATTCTTTCCATCTTTACCATCATAATTCATGTTTCCCTTACTATTGGTTCCACAACGTCCTTTAGATTTATTAAATTTTCCCTAGAGAGACTTGTCTTTGATTTTGTGTTGACCAATTGACGTATTTCAGCTAACAGATGCTGCCTTGAATGTGCTCACCAAGTTGTGCCAAGAAATCTGGAAAACAACCACTTGGCCAACTGACTAGAAGAGATCTATATTTGTTCCCATTCCAAAGAAGTGTGACCCAACTGAGTGTGGAAACTACAGAACAATGTCATTGATTTCACATGCAAGCAAGATTCTGCTGAAGATTATCCAAAAACGACTGGAACAGCACGTCAGCAGAGAATTGCCAAAAGTCCAGGCTGGGTTTAGAAGGGGTCGTGGTGCTAGGGATATTGTTGCTGATGTTAGATGGATCTTAGCTGAAAGCAGGGAATACCAGAAAAATGTCTATCTGTGTTTCATTGATTATGCAAAGGCATTTGACTGTGCGGATCATAACAAACTGTGGTTGACTCTGAGAAGAATGGGAATCCCAGA
>NW_006399768.1:6845831-6852525 GCF_000299155.1 Elephantulus edwardii | reverse complement strand
TTAGGGCTGTTGTACATAGGGTCGCTATTAGTCGCAAACGACTCAACGGCACATAACAACAACAACAGTTGTTATTAAACAATATAGCTCTGGAAACTCTATGAACTTGGAGAAAAAAATAATAGTTACAAAAAGGCTTCAAGTCTTTTGTTCATAGGGTAGTGCTCAACTCAACAGCAATCAATGTCAACAACATTTGTTATTTACTGTGATTCTATGGTTGTGAGAAGGTGGCAGATTCTGACCATGGCCCACTTCACTGCAGGTAAAGCGCCCACTTGTAGGCATCCATGGATTGGAGCTGGGAGTTAAAATGATCCTAAGGTTGTGAGAGGGCAGTGAAAACAACACTTACACACCAGATCTAGAGGATACATCGCCCTCTCCTGGGAAACTATCCTTTTGTGTCAGTGACTTGCTACAAATGGAAGAGGCACTAAGGGACAAGAAGTCAGTCCTGGAGAAGAAGTTCAGGGCAAAAGACTTTTCCTCAGAACCGTCTGAGATATGAAGCCTTCCTTGATAGCTGTTCCTGGTATTTGGACTTAGAGACTCTTAAATTCAAGAGATACTGTCCACAGCATAAGAAACTGGCAGCAGCACCAGGTGTTTGGAATAACAGAAGTCCCAACAGCTTGAGACTCACACCATCATTTTAAGAACTGAATAAAGAGAGAGAGGTGTTGAATGGTGTAGTCAGGAGTGGAAAGGGATGCTGGTGGAGCAGGGAAAGGTGTAGATCAAGCAAGACACATATGTCAAGTGTGGGTAGTAACACTGAATTTACTGGTCACTTCTATTATTGGGTAAATGTCTTTCATCTGCTCTTTTCTGTAAAATTCTTTTCTGTCATATACTATTCTGAAAAATTAAGACAGACTAGGGAGAAGGATTGACCATCTATTTCCAAAATAACAGGTCTTCAAAAGAAGACAACTGAGACTGAGATTTCAAATATGGAAACGCAAAGAAGGAAGAACAGCTGTAAGCAGACATTAGTAATTGGAAGAGGGAATGTGAGAAGCATGAATGTAGGAAAATTGGTAATTGTTAAGAAAGAAATAAAATGTCATTTCCATTTGCCATGCTAGGCATTGACAAAGTGAGATGGCTTTGGCATGGAACATTTTGAATCAGGTGATCATATGATCTACTGCGCTAGAGATGAAAAGGTGAGGAAAAAATGAGATTGCTTCCATAATTAAAAAAGTCATTTCTAGATTCATCTTGAAATACAATATGATGAGTGACAGAATAATATCCACACTCATACAAGGAAGTCCAGTGAATACCACCATCATTCTCATATATGTACCAACAACTAGAGTCAAAGAGGAAGAAATGGAAGATTTCTACCAAATTTTGCAGTCAGAAATAGATCAAATATGCAATTAAGATGTATTAATAATAACAGGTGACTAGAATGCAAAATTTGGGAACAGGATACAAGGATAAGTTATTAGAAAATATGGACTTGGTAACAGAACTGAAGCTGGAAATAGAATGATAAAATTTTGTGACTTCAATGATTTATTGAAAATATCTTTTGTAAGAAACATAAACTCAGGCTATGCACATTATTTTCACCTGATGGTATGCCTAGGAAACAAATTGATTTCACCTGTGGAAAGACTCGCTGGAGAAGCTCAATATAAGCTCTGGAAACTAGACCTGTTTTGATTGTGGAATAGACCACTAACTCCTCATATGCAAATTCAAGCTGAAGTCGAAGAAAATTAAATCAAATCCACAGGAACCAAAATTTGACCTTTAGTCTATCCCATACTAATTTCAAAACCATCTCACTAACAGGTTTTAGGACTTAAACATCAATGAGCGAAGATCAAATGAGCTGTGGGAGGATATTACGAATATCATCCATGAAGAATGCAAAAGGTCATTATAAAGGCAGAAGAGGAAGAAAAGACCAAAATGCATGCCAGAAGAGACTCTGAATATTGCACTAGATCACCAAGAAGCCAAAGCAAAGAGAATAAATAAAAAAATTAGGGAGCTGAATAGAAGATTTCAAAGGACAGCTCGGGAATACAAAACAAAGTATTATAATGAAATGTGCAAAGAGTGGGAGTCAGAAAATAAAAGGGGCTGAACTCGATCAGCATTTCTTAAGCTGAAGGAATGGAAAACAAAATCAAGCCGTGAATTGCAATACTAAAGGGTGCTTTGGGCAGAATATTAAATGATCCAAGAAGCATTAAAAGAAGATGGAAGGAGTATACAACAGAGTCACTGCACCAGAAGGAACTGGATGACAGAAGAATTTCACGAAGCAACCTATGAGCAAGAGGCTGTGAAGATGAAGGAAGAAGTTCAACTTGCTTTAGAAGAATTGGCAAAAAACAACACTCTGGGAATTGATGCATACAAATTGACGTATTTCAGCAAACAAACTTCCTGCATGTACTCAATAAATTGTGCCAGGAAATCTGGAGGACAATCACCTGGCCAACTGACTGGAAGAGATCTATTTGTTCCCATTCTAAAGAAAGGTGACCTGGCAGAGTGCAGAAATTATTGAAAATATCATTAATATCACATGCAAGCAAGATTCTGCTGAAAATTATCCAAAATATCTGGAGCAACACGTCAACAGAGAACTGCCAGATGTGCAGGCTGGGTTTAGAAGAGGTCATGGTACTAGGAATATTGTAGCTAACTTAGATGGATCTTGGGTGAAAGAAGGGAGTACCAGAGCAATGTCTATCTGTGTTTCATTGACTATGCAAAGACATTTCTCTGCATGGATCACAACAAACTGACTGACTCTGAGTAGAATGGGTATCCCAGAACTTCTGACTGTGCTTATGCAAAACCTATACTTGAACCAGCAGGCAGACGTCAGAACAGAGTAAGCAGACAATGCATGGTTCAAAATCAGGAAGTGTATGCACACCCATATTTATTGCAATTTTGTTCACAATAGCAAAGAGTTGGAAACAACCCAAGTTCCCATCAACAACTGAATGGATAGAGAAGTTGTGGTATTTTCACACAATATAATACTATGATGCATTGAAAAACAACAAACTCATGAAATATTACACAAAATGAGTGACCCTGGAGGACATTATGCTGAGTGAAATATTTCAGTCACAAAAATAGGACTGACACCGGGGCTGGGGGGAGACTGGAAAGATGGGATAAATAATGTATACCGCATTGAAACAGATGAGGGAGAGAACTGTTTGAAAGGGATGTGTGATTAGGTATCATTGTCATGATAGGAGTCCAGAACGAGGGCTGCATAGTGGAGTGGACTTGGAGGGAGGGATTGTATAACAATGAAAGACTTTTCAAAGAGAAGAGTGAAATGGGGGGGAGGAGGGGTGGGCAGAAAGAAAAGTGCAACAATGAAAGAATGGAAATCCAAAGTCTCTGTAAATTTTTATTAAAATTAATAATAGTTAAAATTTTTTTAAAAGCCAAACTAAAAAAAAATAATCAGGAAGTGTATATGCAGGGATGTATTCTGTTTCCATACCTTTTCAATCTATTTGCAGAACAGATCATCTGGGAGGCTGGGCTCTATGAGGAGGAATGTGACATAAGGATTGGAGGAAGATTCAACAACAACCTGCGTTATGCAGATGACACACACTGCTTGCTGAAATGGAGGAGGACCTGACATGTTTGCGGCAGAAGATGAAGACTGTAGCCTTCAATATTGATTAAAGCTCAACATAAAAAAAAAACAAAAACAAAGATTCTCACCACTGGGCTGATTGACAGCATTATGATAGATGGTGAAGTGTTTGAGATTATTAACAGCTTTAGTTAGCTTGGCTCCATAATCATCACTCTTGGTACCAGTAGCCAGGAAATCAAGAGACTAATTGCATTGGAAAAGTCGACTGTCAGGGACCTCTCGAGAGTACTGAAGAGCAATGATATCACTTTGGATACTAAGATGTGCCTGATTCAGACCATAGTCTTTCTTCGCAATTGTTTCCTGATCCTAGCAGTCCATGACCATGGCCTGTATCAGACGAATAGAAGCTGTGCCAAGAAATCTGGAGAAAATTGTTTCCTAGGTGTCAGAAAAATGGACAATGACTAGGGATGATAGATAACTGATGTCTTTGTGTTGTGGTGCTGGACAAGAGTGTTGAATATACCATGGACTGCCAGGAGAACAAACAGTTTCTTCCCAGAGAGGGTGAAACCAGGCTGCTCCTTGGAAGCAAGGATTCTGACATACTTTGGGCATGTTACAAGGAGAGACCAGTCCTTGGAGAGGGACATCATGCTTGGAAGGGTGTAGTGATGGAGAAATAGAAGGAGACCATCGATAAGATGGATTGATACATTGACAAGGGTAATGAGGTAGGTGTGTCAGAGACAGCAAAGTTGTCACCGGATAGAGCAGGTTTCAGGACTGTTGCACCTAGGATTGCTATGAGTCACAGTTGACTTGATGGCACATAACAACAGCAACAATAATAAGTACTCATAGGTAGATTTCTTTTTCAATATTATTGTTTCCTATTGTTCCTTCTTATTGCTTCTCCATTGGAAGTGATTCATACTGACCCTCCAAAGGGTTGTAAATCCAACCAGTGGAGATTGTCCGTCTTTCTTCCATAGAGAAGCTAGTTTATTTGAAATACTTAATCACTGTGTTGAAATACTCAACACCCTTGTCATTAGGCCACCAAAGCTCAACATCTCCATCTCAAGTAAACAAAAATCCTCACCACTGGCAAATAGGCAATATCATAATTGATGGAGAAAAGAATGAAATTGTCAATTACTTCATTTTACTTGTATACACAATAAAAATCTATGGAAGCAACAAAGTAAGAAATCAAAAGATATGTAAGGCATGTTGCAGTGGGAAAATCTGCTGTTGAGGACCTCTCTAAAGTGCTAAACATTAACAAAGTCGGTTAAAAGGCTAAATTGTACTTGATACAAATCACAATAGACTCATGCATGCTGGAGATTGGGACAGTGGCACAGAATCAGTCAAGATTTAGACCTGTTGTTGAAAGGAGTCATAGTCAACTGGACGGACATAACAATATCATTCCCTTTCTTCTAAAGTACTGATGACATTTATGAAATAATTTTAGAAGTTTAATATAAATATAAATATTTATATATAAGATGAACGGAATGGCTGGATTCTGCAAAGGTGTATTTTCTGGTTTTCTTTCTTGGTAATACCTTTGCCTGGTTTTGGGATTAGAGTTATGCTTGCTTCATAGAATTACTCTAGATGTGTTCCTTCTTTTTCAATTTTTGGAAATAATTTAAGTAGAATGGGTTCTAAATCCTCTATGAATGTTTCCTAGAATTCAGCTGTGAAGCCATCTGGTCCAGGACTTTTCTTATGGGGAAGTCTTTTTATGACCTTTTCCATTTCTTCTCTTGTGGTGGGTCTGTTCAAGTATTCTATCTCTGTCCTTGTCAGTATGGGAAGGGGATGCATTTCAAAGAATTTTTCCATATCTTCTAGGTTTTTTAATTTGTCACTGTATAGCTTTTCATACTCTGATATTATTGATTTAATTTCCTCTGGTTCTGTTGTGGTGTCACCTCTGTCATTTCTTAATCAAGTTGTCTGTCTCTCTCTCTTTTTTTCTTTTGTTAAATTTGCCAGTGGTTTGTCAATTTTATTGATCCTTTTGAGAAACCAGCTGCTGGTCTTATTGATGTGATGGTTTCAACTGTTTTTCTGCTTTCTATCTCAATGATTTAAGCTCTGGTCATTATTTCTTTTCTCCTAGACCTGTAGGATTAGATTTTTTATCCTTTTTCTATTTGCTGCAGGTGTTGAGTTAGATCATTGATTGTTCTTCTTTCTTCCTTTTTTATGTGTGTGCCTATTGTTATGAATTGCCCCCTGAGGATTGCCTTTGCTGTGTCCCAGAGGTTTTGGTAAGTTGTATTTCATTATTGTATTTGTTTCAAGGAACCTTTTCATTTAATTATTTATTTGTTTTATAACCCAGTCATGGTCTAGCAGAGAGTTATTTAGTTTCCATATGGGTAGTTTTGTAAGCTTTGCTCTTCTGTGGTTAATTTCTAGTTTTATGGCATTGTGGTCTGAGAAAATACTTTGTATTCTTTTGATGTTTTGTTTCAGGTTTTGATGTTTTTGTTCTTTTTTAATTTGTTGAAGTTTGCTTAGTGTCCTAATATATGACCAGTTCTGGAGACTATGCCACGTGCACTTGAGAAAAAAGTGAATTGAATTTTAGTTGGGTGAAGTACTCTGAGTACATCCACAAGTTCAAATTGGCTGATTGTACAGTGTAGATCTTCTGAATATTTGTTGAGTTTCTTTTGAGTTGACCTATCCTTTGGTGATAGTGGTGTGTTAAAGTCTCCTATCACTATGGCAATGCTGTCTATTTCTTTCTTAAATTTGGTTAACCATTGTTTTACGTATTTTGCTGTATTATCATTTGGTAAAAAGACAGAAGAGGAAGAAAAGACCAAAATCGATGTCCGAAGAAACTCTGAAGATCGCACTGGAGCATAGAGAAGCCAAAGAACAAGGAAGAATTCAAGATATTAAAGAGCTAAACAGAAGATTCCAAAAGGCAGCTCAGAATGACAAAGCAAAATATTACAATGAAATGTGCGAGGAGCTAGAGTCAGAAAATCAAAAGGGCCGAACTCGTTCAGCATTTCTTAAGCTCAAGGAACTGAAGAACAAATTCAAACC
>NW_006399768.1:6842064-6844211 GCF_000299155.1 Elephantulus edwardii | reverse complement strand
AACAACAACAACAACATAGATGTTGCCCAATGTTATGTCTTCTTGATCTATCATCCCTTTAATTAGTATGTAATGCCCTTCCTTATCTTCTATGATAGTTTTTATTCTGAAATATATTTTATCAGAGATTAGTATTGCCACTTCTGCTTTTTTGAGGTTGACATATGCTTGATATGGTTTTTTTCCAGTCTTTGATTTTTAGTCTGTCTTTCTCTTCCTTTTGTTAGTTTTCTCCTATAGGCAACATATTATTGGGCTTTGGTTTTTTTATCCATTTTGCTATTCTTTGTTTTCTTAATTGATGCATTTAGTCCATTCACCTTAAGTGTGATTATTCTCAGGCCAAGTTTTACTTTTGCCATTTTACTTTGTTTCTTTTTCTGTTGTTTCTGGTTACTATGATTAATTTATTTTCCTTTGACATTTCTGTGTGTAGGACTTCACTTAGAATTTCTTGTAGTTTTGGTCTTGTTTTCACAAATTCCTTCCTTAAGATCTTTCTTTTCTGCAAAGAACCTAATTTCTCCTTTGAATTTGATAGAGAGCTTTGCTGAATATATATTCGTTGGCTGGCAATTATCTTTCAACTTTCTGTATATGGTATCCCTTTGCCTTCTAGCTCACATGGTTTCCGCTGAGAAAACTGAAGTTAATCTAATTGTTTCCCCTTTGTAGGTTACTCTTTGTTTTTCTCGTGCTGTTTTTAGAATTCTATCCTTATCTTTTCATTTGGAGAATTTGACTATGATATGTCTTGGTGTTTTACTTTTTGGATCTAGTCTATTTGGTGTTCTCTGTGTTTCTTGAATGTGCATTCCCCCATTCTTCAAAATACCTGGAAGTTTTCCTCTCGTACTTCTTCCACAATCTTCTCAGTGATTTCCCCATCACTGCCATGTTCTGGAATTCCAATTATATATATGTTATTTCCTTTGATGTCATCCCACATAATTCTAATGTTTTGTTCATTTACTTTATGTCTCATCTCTGATTTTTCTTCCAGTATATTTCTAGTGAGGATCTTGTCTTCCAGCTCACTTTCCTGTCTGTTCCATCTCTTCAATTCTATTTTTTTATCCTACCAGCATGTTTGACACTTCAGCTATTTCAGTCTTAATATTCTGGATTGTACTTGCATAGTTTTCTGTTATTTCCAGGACTGTGTTGATGGTACCCTCTCTCTCTTGTGATGACATTTTTTTTTTCATTTCTTATACCTCTTTGTCTAGTCTAATTTTTTTCTTTCATCTTTTGTATTTTTATCCACATTTGTTCAGTTTTTTCCCTCATCCATATATTTCTTCTGGATTGTTGTCTCTGAAGTATTTACTCTTATTGACTCCCATTGTTTCTTCTCACATTTTCAGCTTTTCCTGTAGCTAATCAACTAATTATACATCACCATATTTCTTCTTGTTCTCTCTATCTGGGATATTCATTGGGTCTGCTTTCTTTTTAGGAAAAGAGTTCTTTTCTTTTTTTCATAATGGCTGATGTGGATTGCTGCTTTCTTGGCATTATGGGAGTGATTTCTTAGAAATTATCTGGCTAATAGTTAATAACTATAAAATTACTCAGGGTACAGCAATGTTTTGTGAAGCACCTATGTATTTGTGCTTCCTTCTTAGCCCAAGGTCTGTAAGGCACAGGGCCTGACAGCAGGTCCTCCCTAACCCCCAGTACCTGAATGACAAAGGAGGAAGCCTATTGTTCCCTACTGGAACTGGCTTCTTGTCTCCATCAAAGTGGTCAGGACCTCCCTGTTGCTTGAGTTAGGGGCTCTTGCATGGTTAAGCTGAACAGCAATTCTCCACCCACCCCAATAACTGTGGGAACAGTGCTGGCAGAAGATTTCTGCTTACTGCCACCACTTATTTGCTATCTTGAGGGTTGAGTTCAGAGGAAAGACGTGGTTAATTCACCAGATTTAAATACACAACAGAAAATGAAACATTTGTTCAATAACAAAATCTCTCTTCAGAGCAGAGTTTTCACCATTTTATAAATCATTGTGACTCCCTCTAGCTTCTTCTAATGTCAGAATGTTAAGGAAAGTAGGTCAGAAATGAACCTTTAAAATATTCTAGCATCAGCAATATTGTTGTTGTTGTTATGTGCCATCGAGTCGTTTCCGACTCATAGCGACC
>NW_006399768.1:6835203-6838057 GCF_000299155.1 Elephantulus edwardii | reverse complement strand
TTTTGATGCATCAGAAAGCTGAACAATGACTAAGGATGACAGAAGAAGAATTGATGCCTTTGAGTTGTGGTGCTGGAGAAGAGTCTTGAACATATCATAGACAGCCAAGAAGAGAAATAGGTCCGTCATAGGGTGAAACTGAGTTTTTCCTTGGAGGCTAGGATTTTGAAACTCGTCTCACATACTTTGGATGCGTGGCCAGGAGGGACAGGTCCTTGGAGAAGGACATCATGCTCAAAAGAGTAGAGGACCAGCACTGGAGAAAAAGCCCCCAGATGAAATGGATTGATAGAGTAACAGGAGCAATTGGGGTTGGTGTGTGAGAATTAGTGAGACTGGCTCAGGACAGGTCAGGCTTCAGAGCTGTTGTACATAGGATTGCTATAGATCACAGGTGACTCAATGGCACATAACAACAACAGTTTCACACTTTTCTTCTTTGGCATTATGTTTCATACAATTATTCCTATACATTGTGTTTTATAAAATTAATCACCATTGGGCTATGCCCACCATTACCCCATCTTCCCAGAAATACTTTTTTAATATAATTAGCAACTCAGGCATTAAAATTGTCTTTTATTAGTTGATAAAGTAATGCACAGGAGATTTATGAAAACATGCAAAATCAAACTTCTGCACTCCTTATTGACAATTTATTGATTCAATTAGCTCTATCAGAAATTGTTTTTGTTGTTTTTTGATGCTGTTAAGTTGAATCCAACTGAAAGCAGTCATTATGTCAATCCATCTCTTTGAGAATAGTCTTTTCCTACCAACTCTCCATCTTTTCAAGCATGATGTTTTCTTCCAAAGATTGACCAATTTTGATAATATGCCCAAAGTACATGAGACAAATTCTCACCCTTTCTACCCCTGTAGAGCACTACAACTGTCGCTGTCTGTTCACCAGCAACCTACAGCAACACCCTGACGGGAATAAGCACGACGGAGATACTCCATTCCAGGAGAGGATCAGAGAGTCAATCCAGCTTGATTTTATTGGGTTAAGCACTGCACTTATATACACAGGAAAGCAGGATAGGGTGGGCTTAACAGACGTGGGACATGTGGATTGGTCAGGAGAACCTCAGCCCCGTGTGGATCATTCCCAGCTCAACAGACGTGGCAGCTATCTTCCCAGGTGGCAAGCTTTCTCAAGCCAGGACAGCCAAACACAGGGGAGCTTTCTCTACCCCGTATTAAAGGCTCCTGGGAGGCTTGCTCCTTTCTGGAGCTCAGGCGACCCATCCTAGCCAGAGGCACTCCCTTCTTCCCCAACATTCCACAACATACAACTGCTCTTTTTCCAAGACATTTGTTTTAATAGTCCGTGATATATGCAAACTCTGTTAACATCATTGAGGGAAACTCCTAGTGTGATGGATAATGATAATGATTATCCTAATTCAATGATTATATCAATTAAAACACAATATCACTTTAATTTCAGAACCTTTTCAAAGTTGCTTTATTTATTTTTAAGTACTTAATTGGACAATGAATAAAAACTGCCCAATTGAAGTTGAAAAGTACTAGAATGTTATGTCTCCATTATTTGGCAATAACATTTTTTTAAAGTTAAAAATAATGTTATTATATTAAAACAACAAGAAGACTTTTATTTATTTAAGAAAATACAGACTTTTAAAAACTGAAAATACTTATCAAGTGACTGCTAAAATAATCACTATTAAAAGCTTGGCATGCATATATCTACGTCTCACTAACATTGTTTCCAAAGACCAAGTGACAGTGCAAAATCACTATTATGTGAGGAAAAGGACCAGGAAACAACCTCAGAGCCTAGATCTTAGACTTTCTTAACTTCAGCAGCTTTGTGCTTACTCTGCACCCCGAAGTCCTGCCATAGGTATTTGTACTCAAGAGAAACTGCTTGCTGTTTCAAAAAAATCCTTACATTTAAAAGATGTGTAAAAAAGGATGTGAGAGGGACATATGATGTAAGAATTTATAAAAATGTATGAGCAAAAAGGCTATATTTGACCTCAACTTCATCATAATCATCCTTGTACCATTGATGTTGATATTACTTCTTTCTGCTTCCCTTTCCGAAGTTAGATGAGATCGGATATCTCCACAATATCATATTCACGTTCATCTCAATTCATTCCCTGGTGGTCTCTAAATTCCCAGCCTGGCTTTCCAGATAATTTCAGAAATCGAAATTGGTTCAACATGAAGGGACTCTGAAGTTGCTGCTCTGGCCCCACTAGGATGCAGGCTGTTATCCAAGTACAGCACATTCCTGGCCCTTTCTAGACATGACAAGGATATTTTTTTATATTCTGATGCAACTCACTGTGTGTAGTAAAGAATATATCTCAAATATCTCAGACTTGCTAGAATTGTGTCAAGAATATTTTTTCTTTCATTGTTGTTGTTGTTATTAAGTGCCATCAAGTCGGAGGCAACTCATAATGACCCTATGAAGGAGAGTTTCTGACTAGTTTATTCCCAAATTATGTTTACACAGGAAAAAAATTGTATAATGTTACACTTTTATTATTTATCTTTATTCCCACTACTGTTCCTCAGAAAGTTGAAGAAATTTTGCAACAAAATTAATAATTCACAGAACAATGTGCTCCAAAAGTTTGTATTTAAAACATCTCAGAAAGAATAAAATCCAAATCAGGTTTATGTTATGGATATTACCAACCTATGAAAATGTAGTTAATTTAAAATTTCTGCAATGTTTCACATACAATGTAGTTTGCATGGAAAATACGATAATTTTCTAATAGTATAATTTCTATTTTTTTTTTCATTTGGCACATTTTAGAAAATTATCTGTAGTTCTAGAATACAGAGGTTTGAACGTTGTTGTTTT
>NW_006399768.1:6831751-6834648 GCF_000299155.1 Elephantulus edwardii | reverse complement strand
ATTGTTCATAAGGTTGCTGTGTGTGGAAGTTGACTCTATGACACGTAACAACAACAAAATATATGGTAGGATACTGACTTTAGTATCTGTGGATATAATCCTGTTTGGAAATAATTTTCTTGGCTATGGTAACTTGATCATAATGTAATAGTTTGGGTTCTAAATATTATCACTTCTGAGTTATATTTTTTTTAAAAAAAAAAGTAGGCTAAACAGAACATCTGCAGAAGTCACGTAGTATGTCAAGGTCATTTATAAACAAAAAGAACTAAGTAATGCCCAGAGATACTAACATAACTAAGACTCTAAATTTAACTTCTAGGCTAAAGGAATGTGAAAAAATTAGTTTCTCTTCCTTAAGGAAACCCACTTGTGGCATTTATTGTTTATTTGTTGTTATCTGCTGTTTGAGTCAGTTCTAACCCATAGCTGCTCTTCTACAAAATTTTCTGAGACAGTAAGATTGTCCATTTTTCTCCCACAGAGTAACTGATGGATTTGAACCACGTGCCTTTGGACTGGCAGTGCAACTCATTAACCAATAGACCACTATAGCTCCCTCTAAATTATCTCTACTAATTTTTTTTCAAAAAATTTTAACATGTTTGAACATTTCTTACATTAAAAAACAATAAATATTCTACAAATACACAGAAACTTTCAGCTTTATCTCTTTCTCTCAAGTAAGTTTCTAAGGGGGAAAAATCTACTTCACTCCTTTTCCACTTTATCTTTCTTGTTCTTCAACCTATTGCAATCTAGCATTATCCTCTACCATGTCACAAAAATCATCATTATTAATAACGAATCTTTTCATTACAAATTTACCAAGAACTTTTAGCCACTTCTTGTTCGCTCTTTCCCATTGATGCTCATAAATACAGTTTATTTTGTTTCAAAAATTTTAAAGATTACATTCTTCTATTTGCTCTTCAAATAAGGAATATTTCTCAATGCTACCTTTTCTTCATCTATACATATTCTCCTTTAGTCACTATGTAAATGTTTATTGATATAGCTCTCAAATCTTTAGCCAAGATTTCTCTGTTAAGATTAAAAGCATTTTCATTGTGAACAGGGACCAGAAAAGGATGCCCACTGTCACCACTTCTGTTCAACATTGTACTGAAAGTTCTTGCTAGGGCAATATGACAAGAGAAAGAAATAAAAGGCATCCAGACAGGCAAAGAAATGGTTTTATCTGCATATATCACTATGTGGAGATATTATAATTGTGTACACAGAAGAACCCAGAGACTCAACAAAAGAACTGTTAGAGCCATTTTAGTAGAGTGGCAGGATATAAGATCAGTATCTTAAAAGAAGTGGGATTCCCCTACAATAACCAAGAGAACTCAGAGAAGGAAAACAAGAAAGCAATACCATTTAAAATAGCCAACCACAAATTCAGGTACTTGGGAGTGAACCTAACTAGAGATACAAAAGACCTATACAAAGAAAACTACATAACATTTCTGTAAGACACAATAAAAGTCATAAAGAAATGGGAAAATGTGCCCTGTTCATGGATATGAAGATTCAATATTGTGAAAATGACAATCCTGCCATGTCTACTCCAATTCCAATACAGATACAAAACTAATTTTTCAAGAAGATCAAAAGGGAAATTGTCAAGTTTATTTGGAGAGACACGAGACCTTGAATAAGCAAAACATTTCTGTGAAACAAAAAATGAAGTGGGAAGCAGACCACTCCCTGACCTAAAAACCAACTTCAGAGAAGTGGTAACCAAAAACATTATGGTACCAGTACAATGGCAGGGACATAGACCAGTGGAACAGATTTGAGAACTCAGAAATAGAGCCAGCTATCTATGGCCAACTAATATTTGATAAGGAAATAAAGCCTATCAAATGGGGAAATGACAACCACTTCAACAAATGGTGCTAGCAAAATTTACTCATTCAGCATTTCTTAAGTTCAAGGAATTGAAGAACAAATTCAAACCTCAAGTTGTTATATTCAAGGATGCTTTAGGAAGAATATTAAATCATCCGGGAAGTATTAAAAGAAGATGCAAAGATTATACTGAGTCACGGTATCAAAAAGACCAAGATGGATGTCAGTTAAGACTTTGAATATTGAATTAGAGCACTGAGAAGCCAAAACTAAAAGAAGAAATCAAGAATGAAATGTGCAAAGAGCTAGAGTCAGAAAACCAAAAAGGCCGAACTCACTCAGCATTTCTTGTGCTGAAGAAATTGAAAAGCAAATTCAAGCCATGAATGACTACAATACTTAAGAATGCTTTGGTCAGAAGGTTAAATGATCCAAGAAGCATTAAAAGAAGATGGATGGAGTATACAGAGACACTGTACCTGAAGGAATTTGCTGACACAGAAGAATTACATGAAACAATGTATGGGCAAGAGCCTGTGGTCATGAAGGAGGAAGTTCAAGCTTCTCTGGAAGAATTGGCAAAAAACAAGTTCTAGGAGTTGACGGCATACCACTTGATATATTTAAAAAAACAGACGCTGCCCTGGTTATCCCCACTAAGTTGTGCCAAAAAATCTGGAGCACAGCCACCTGGCCAACTGACTTGAAGAGTTCTACATTTTTCTGATTCCAAAGAAGGGTGACCTGACAGAGTCTGGAAATTACCGAACAATAACATTAATATCACATGCAAGCAAGATTCTGCTGAAAATGATCCAAAAACAGCATGTCAATAGAGAGCTGCCATAAGATTCTAATAAATCCATCTTTACTGTTTACTTTAAAAAAAAATTACTACTGTTTCTATGTGTAATGATTGGCTGAAGGCAGGGAATATCAGAGGAATGTCTATCTGTGCTTCATTGACTATGCAAAGGCATTTGACTGTGTAGATCATAATAAACTGTGGCTGACTCTGAGAAGAATGGGAATCCCAG
>NW_006399768.1:6821359-6830836 GCF_000299155.1 Elephantulus edwardii | reverse complement strand
AGTGCGATTGGCACAGGACAGAGCGGAGTTTAGGGCTGTTGTACATAGGGTCGCTATGAGTCGCAGGCGACTCGACGGCACATAACACCAACAACATGTGTAATGATTATTGATTTAAGTAGGATGAAATAATTGACAACTTCAATTTCTTTTCCATTTTTGTGTTATTACTTTATTGGTCCAGTTGTGACGATTTTAGTTTCCTTCACATTCAGGTACAATCTACACTGAAAGATATGTAGTACTTTTCAAGCAAACTCCAAGCACAATTTTATCATTTTCACATTACAAGGTGTTGATCATGGAATACTGATGCTTTATTCTTCAAACCATATAACTTCCTTGACTATTTGCTCAGCATGTAAATTGAATAAGTATGGAAAAGGCATACAACCCTGTTATGTACGTTTTCCAGAGGATGTCTTCTTGAGTTTTTTTAGATGTCTCTTTATTCATGTATACATTTGTCATGAACATAGTTAAGTATTCTATAACCCAAGAATAGTTTACCATCAATGCATGAAAAAAAAATTTTAAACATTTTATTTAGCAAACATTTCAAGCACATGATATTAATATTGTTTGATAATTTCCACATTGCATTTGATCACTTTTCTTTGGAATATCCACAGGTATGGCTGTCTTCCAGGCAACTGATCAGATAACTGTCTTTTAATTTTCTTGACACAGACAAGCTGGAGTGAGTACCTCCAGTACTATATACATTTGTTGAAGCATCTCAAAATTAAGTTGATTTCCTCTTCATCTCACTTCCCACATCTTGTCACTTCAAATCCCACAGAGCTAAAACTTGAGCCTCTTCCAACCCCCAGATCTCAATTATTGTTTTGTCATTTCCTTAAGTATTGTTTTTCAACAATGCCTTTTGTGAAAACTGGACTTCTAATCTATAGGCAGCTCCCTGCATTTTATTGTGATTCATTTTATAGAGGAGGAAAATAGGATCTTTATCTTACAAAGTTCATCACACATTTGATGTTGTAAACTATATTTTCCTGGTATTTTTTAATTTTCTCTCTATGATTTTCTATAAATATTAGATAGTTCACATATATATTTACCTAATATTTTATCATTTTTAAAAATTTGGAATAGAAAAATCTCAGGGTCAAAAAAGGTAAAAATTTTGATCTGTAATTTAAAACATATGCCTAACTTAGGGTACCTTTCAATTCCTGACTATGTAAATTTTAGAATGATTAGTTCCATTTCATAATTGACTTTTTCAAGAATTCAAAGACTTCTAGAGTTAAGGATGGCAAGACTAATTCTTGTTTATTTTGGACATGTCATAAGAAAAGAGAAACTATCGGAAAAGGGCATGATGTTTGGTAAATTAGAAGGTCAGTTAAAATGAGGGGAACACTCAATGACGAGAACTGGCATAATGGTCTCATTACAGTAATCAAATACATCAAAGATCATGAAGATGGTACAGGAACAAAGTTTTGTTCTATAATCACAAATCAGAAAAGACTAATTGGTAACTAACAATTCAATTCCAAATTCCTTTGTCCCTGGAATTCAAAACTTTGTCCTTGAGGCTGGAAGTCAGATTTTCCATTTCCTGTCACATTTGATACATACCTTCATTTTGTTTTTGTTTTGTACTGTTGAGTTACCTGTGACCCATAACAACCCTATGTACCGCAGCTTTGAACCCTGCCCTGTCTAAGCTAGTCTCACTAATTCCGACACACCATCCCCCCTTGTCCCTGTCACTGTATCAATCCATGTCATCCAGGGTATTCCTCTCCTGTGCTATGCCTCTACCCTTCCAAGCATAATATCCTTTTCCAAGGACCAGTCTTTCCTGGCCACATGCTCAAAGTATGTGGGATGGAGCTTCAAAATACTAGCCTCTTTAAGACAAACCCATTTGTTTCCTTGGAAGTCCATGATATATTCAAGACTCTTCTCCAGCACCCCAATTTGAAGACATCAATTATTTTTCTGCAATTTTCCAACTCTCTGAAGAATAACAAGTAATTGTGAAGACCATGGCGTGTATTAGGTGCACCTTGGTCTCTAGACCGACATCATTGCTTTTCAGCACTCTATACAGGTCCTTAATAGCAGATTTTCCCAGTGCAATTTATCTTTTGATTTCTTGACTACTGGTGTTTAGAATGTTCATTGTGGAGCCAAGCAAGCTATAATTGCTAACAACCTCAATCTCTTCTCCATCTATAATGATGCTGTCAATTGGCCCAGTGGTAAGAATCTTTGTCTTCTTGATGTTAAGCTTTCGTCTAGCAACAAATAATGTCAGTAAAGGAGGATTTTCCTTTTTGGGACTTCTAGAAAAGTCACATAGAAGAACTAGAGCTCTCTGTAAAATTGAGGTCCAAGTATGTCCAAACTCATAGAAGTGCAGGACAGATTATGATGGTTTTTTGTCTTCTCATGGAACATACCTTGATGTAGACAAACATTTGTCTTCTGTGGCATCTCTGCTGCAAATATTCATTTAATAGTTGGAAGGGAAAAGGTTAAAGAAGCTCTGTGATCATCAAAATAACTCTTTAGGAGAAAAGAGGAACAAGGAGCAGAAAGAAGACAAAAAGCAGTTAAGTTGGTTTTATTTGTATGATGAACTGCATCTGCCATTACAGAGTGAATAATGGATAAGATATTAAAATACAAAAATACTTGAGAATGATAGAAACACAGTTTTCACATCAGGCACCACAAGGTTAGTCACTACAACCACATTTTATATCTTTTAAAAGGTAGAATAAAAGGAAAGCTATACTAAAGAAAACTTTGCCAATTGTTTACACAACTCACTATCCTCTTCAAGTATTGCAATGTACCAATGTGAATTCAACATACATATTTTGGATTCAGACTAGATGGAGTCCTGGCTAATTGTTGTTGTTAGGTGCTATACAGATGAGTACAACCCACAGCAATCCTGTGAACAATGGATCTGAACCCAGTCATATCCTGTATGTTCCTCACACTTTCTGACACACTGGAGCCCAATGTACTAGTCACTGTGTCAATTTGTCTGGTTGAAGGTCTTCTTCTCTTTTGCTAAGCCTCCACCTTTCCAAGCATGATGTCTCTCTCTAAGGAAAAGTCTCTCCTAGAAACATGCCTGAACTATGTGAGACAAAACCTTATCATCTTTTCCTCCAAGGAGCACTCTGGCTGCACATTCTCCAAGATATGTTTGCTTTTCCTTTAGTTCTTTTTAATCAAAAGTCAGCTGGGGGCTGGGAGCCTCTTATTTAAAGCAGTTGGGACACGGAAGATAGGTTTTTTTATTCAACAGTAGGTTGAGTGATTAAGAATTATACTGTTAACCAAAAGGTTAAACTCACCAGTTTGAACTCACCAATTCTCCTTTACAGAAAGATTAACGTCTATTCCTATAAAATTACAGCTTTAGAAATCCTATGGCTTATATGCCCTGAGTATAGGATTGCTATGCATCACAACTGACTTGTTGGTAATGAGTTTGAGGTTTAGGGAGTTGATTAACATATTAATAACCAATTTCTCATTTACTGGCAAAGTAAAGAATTTTTCCTAATATGCATTATTTTCCCCAGACACATTTTAATCACAACATGACCTAAAATTTTAGTTATATATGATAAAACTTAATGATGTGGAGGATTATTTGCCTTTGTCTTGAAAATTTGTTTAAGGCAAACATGGAATTGCATAACACACTAGCGTGGGTGCCTAAAGCTGTTTCTTGGGTGTGGTAATAAATGACTAACTGACCAGATGATATAAAGAGGACATCTCATCAAGAAACTCATTTCCCACATCAGTCTATTTCCAATTAAAATGTGCAGACATACTCCTCATTTTTCTTTGAAGTTCACATTCACTTCAATAAAAATTCTTTTTATTTCTTCCCTGAGATATTTTTTAAATAAACGAATACACAATTTTTTCTCTTATGGAGGTGTAATGGTGTAGTGCATTAACCATTTCAGTTGTTAACCCAAAGTCTAGTGGTTTTGAGATCACCAGCAGCTCCACAAGATAAAGATGGATTATCCCACTTAGAAATATTTATAGTATCAGAATTTAAAATAAGTGTTCTGTTTATTGGATTCAACTGCATGATAGTAAATAATCTTCCCCTAATCTCTGGTTTATCAAGAACATGAAGTTGTAAATTAATTTCATGCACTATAATTTAATGGTTAGTGATGTCTCTCTCACAACAATATGAACTGTGTTGGGAAGTTTCCTCTTAAATTGTCAATATTCAAAGTAGAAGTTGATTGTGGTGTTTTTTGTGATTTTTTTTAACTCTTTCGTGAGACTGTTCATGCTTGAACTTTATACACTCTCTTCTTCTGATTCATAGGGAGGCAACAAACTTCTTAGACTTTCAACCTGTCAGCCTGACAGACACAGAAGAATGAGTGAAAATTAATGACTTCCCTGAGGAATTGTGAGCAATTATAATATCAGAATCTTTTTTATAGCCTTCTGACAGTCACCTGTCATAGTTTGTAAAAATTATATTAGAAGATTCTACCTTCACTAGCATTGTGATGTGAAAAATTTTGTGTCAGTTCCAATTATGCTTGCACATGAGGTAATCTAAGACTGTAATCATTGCAGTGTTTATAAGAACATATTAGAAAGAAAGCTTTGTTTTGATAAATTAAGCATTCTTTGATAATATACACAAAGATGAAAAAGATCAAGGAATAGCAATAATATTATCAAATAACACTGTCATTTATACCCTGGTTTCTGGGTTTTGTTCTTGTTGATTATAAATTTCCCCAAACTCTATTTCAAACTTTTTTTGACTGATAAAGTAAACAGGATGGTCCTGTAATGAATGTAGCTTTATAAACTGTTCCTATCATTAACTGTTGATTAAAAAGCTGTTGTGATCTTTTATAAATATATCTATGTTTCATTATAAATACTTGGGAGATATTTATAAAAAGAACTCTTATGCCTAAGAAATACTGCATATTAGCTAGTTCTTCTAAAATGGACAGAAATGCATAAAATAATGTGTACAATTTGTAAATGATTAACAAATAACCAAAGTTAACAATATATTTTCCACTTAAATGAAAGAAATGACTCATACCCACTATATAGACTAGATTCAAGCTAAAGGTATCTAAAGAAATAAACAGACTTAATTCAAATCCTCAATTTCAGTTCTTCACAGGCAACCATTTTAGCAAGAATACAGGATTTATCCCTCAGAGGTACTCTCATCAGCTATTAAACATTCAATTTGTAACATGGATTGTTCAATGATTGTTAATTATCAGCCCCTAATGGCCACTCTGACTATTTAATAATGACTTAAAAGTCTTAGCGATACATTTAATATGCACAGGAATCTATTTTAGCACATACCCAAATCTCCAAAGGATTACCTTTAATTTGTTCCATTTCTGGCTCAATTCTTCTAGTTAAGAATTGCTATTGCTGCTGTGCACTGTCAAATCAGAACCAATCCATTACTGACCTTCTAGTGAGTTTTCAGTAGCAATTTATTGCACTTGAGGAGATTGTTCATCTTTTTCCCATGGAGCAGTTGGTGGATTCAAGCCACACGCCTTTGGATGTGCTACTCCTTTCCGCTAATCCACCAGAGCAACCTAGTTAAAGACTAGATTTGTCAAAAACTCATTTTCTCAAATAGTCATAGATCTGTACAGATAGCATCTACTATGCATATACTGTATCTGGTGAATAGGAATTAAGAATCATTCCTATCTATTGCCATGACATATAAATTGGTCTTCACAGCACATAACCCAGAAATGGCACAAACCAAACAACACAAAAAAGTGGTAGATACAAAGATGAACAAACCAGAAAACTTATCTCTTGCTGAGAAAATTGTAAAACTATTCAGCTGCTTCTATGGAAACTATTTGTCAATTTCTCAAAAGTTAAAAATAAATTATCATATAATCCAGAAACTCCACTCCTAAGTACGTATCTACACACTTGCATACCAATATCCCTATAACACTGTAAAATGTACAAATAACCTAAATGGCCACCAACAGATGAATGGGTAAATAAAATACCATCCGTACATAAAATGGCATCTTACTAAGGCATAAGGAGAAATGAAGTATTGATAAATGGTTCAAACTAGAAAACAATATACTGAGTGGTAGAATGTATCTTACAGAAAGACAAATATATGATCTGACATATATGAAAGCTCTCTAATAGGCAAGAGTTTATTACCAGAGGTTGTTACTGGTTACCAGGGGTAGGAGAAAGAAGGAAAGGGAAAACTGAACATCTGTTCAAAATGGTGGGAAAAATTGGAAACAGATGAAGATAATAACTGAACCGTGATGCTGAACATAGTTAATGTCACTGAATGTTGTTGTATACCATCATATAGGGACCAGCTCATAGGTGACCCTCCAGCAGGTTTTTAGAGACAGTAAATCACATGGGAAGAGATTGCTCATCTTAACTCCCAAGGAGCAGTTAATGGATTCAAACTGCAAGCCTTTAGGTTTTCAGCACAACTCCTTACCAGTAATGTCACTAAATAGTATATGTGGAACATGTTGAAATGGTGAATGTTTTGCTACTTACATATTACCATAGTTTTTTCTTAAAAGTAATTTTTCGTTTTCTTGTGGTTCTTGATACATTACACGCTCCCACATAAAGCTGTCCCCTCTTCCTAGACTGTCTTTCCATTGATCTGTTCATGACTTACTCTTTCACTTTCATCAAGTCCTTATTCAAATTTCTCATTATTTCTGTCTTCTCTGTGGCCTAAGGAGTCCTAGTTGAATAAATCTTAATATATCAAGCCACTAATCCAAAGATTAGCAGTTTAAATGTACCAGTTCTTCCTCAGAAGAAAGATAGGTGGTCTCCTCCTATAAAGATTTACAGTCTCAGAAACCAAATGGAAGGCCACTATAAGTTGGACTTGCAAATAGGTTTCTGTGTGGCATAGTATAAAGAAGAAAGGACTTTATTTTCTAGACCTGAATAATAAATTCCTTTTTTTCCTAAGATATTTTTTAAAACCATTAAAGATCTCTCAATGTTGCTTTTCACCTTCTCAAAAATAAATTTAACATAGTGTCCCCTTAAGCCCTTTTACAACGTGAACTCTCCATTGATCTATCATTCTTTGATACCTGCTCTAGGATAGCAGCTCTGCATCCCAACAACTGTATAAAGTCAAATAATTCTGTTTTCATTAGGGAAATGCCATTTTCTCATTGAGACTTCCTGCTTTGTCAATGATACCATCATACTCACAGGAACTGATTATTCTCATCCTGGTTTTGCACTTCTGCAGACTAATCGGCCCATATTTTGGTGAGAACTTCCAGAAAGAATTCTTGGAATCAACTTTGCCTTCATAAACTCAGAGAGAATGTTTGCTCTTCCCTAGGAAAAGGTTCATTAAGGACCATTATGACTTTTAGGGCAGAAACAATAATGAAAGCTCATTATCTCCTGAACAATGTGCATTTATTTCCTCATGTGTGTGCACAACAATCTTTCTTCATAAGTTCCTCCACATTGTTTATCCTACTGAATGTAAACTCCATAAGGACAGGGATCTTATCTGTCTTGTCCCCATTTCACAATAAGCATTTATATCAGGTTTAATAATGGCCAGAACTTCTCCCTTGAAATATTCAGTGAATTCAAAGCAGAGAGAAGTAAGACATGGAAAAAAATGTCAGTATCATAACATTAATGTCTATTTTGCTGTTGTGGATTAAACCCCACATGT
The DNA here is from genome assembly GCF_000299155.1 of Elephantulus edwardii. Lineage (NCBI taxonomy): Eukaryota > Metazoa > Chordata > Mammalia > Macroscelidea > Macroscelididae > Elephantulus > Elephantulus edwardii. The sequence goes on along the minus strand of NW_006399768.1, from coordinate 6,823,074 downwards.
TGATATGACCATGCACAACCCACAGTATGGACAGTGTTCATTTGATTTGAAAGATTCCTCATTACCTGGGGGATGAAATTCAGAAATCCCCCTGTAAGCACGAGAGAGGCATTGAAAAGTCTCAACTACTCACTTCCATTTTTTATTTCTTACCCAGTCCTTGCCCTGCTTATCTGCCAATATAGTAGCAACTTGAAGTAAAGCGAGCTTAATTTAGCTCAAGGAATCATTCTCACCAAGCATAAATTCTGGACCGATTTATATGATCTGTCATATCTCCAGCAGGAAAACAACAAATAGTTTATAAATGAGTGAAAGAACCCTCATAATATCTGAAGAAACAATTCAAATTCTACCACCCTTGCAAAACTATACTCAAAAGTCTTTGTTTTGTAGCCCAAAATAGGTTCTCTTCAATTCCTCTGGGAGTTTTGTGTGAAACTTCACCTTAGTTCTTAATATCTTTAATGTTATGCTTCCTTAGTTGAAATTATCATTAGAAGATTTGGTGTTGCCTATTCACCATACCATGAAGACAAGGTCCTATTTACTAACTCTATTTTCCCAGGGTTAGTACAACATTGGCACAAAACAAGTACTCTAACTTTTAAAAAAATATTGTTGCTTTGCATACTGTTAAGTCAGAGCCAACTCATAGTTGGCCCTCCATTGGTGTTCAATGACAATAAATCACAGTAGTGGAAATTGCCCAGTTTTCTCCTATGGGGCAGCTGGTAGATTTGACTATGTGCCTTTGGGTTTTGCAGCTCACCTCTTTGCCACTCGGCCACAGAAGTTTCATAGTTAAATAAAATTAGAACCAAGTAATGGATCTTATAATAATCCCATTTCTGCAACTCTAAAGACAAGGCAAATTTGGTTTATTATTTTCTTAATCTCTAAATAACTATATTTAAGATTTATAAGAAAGTCTGTATAATAAAACGAGCTTATCATTTTGTGAATGTAATTACAAAGGGAATATGATGGGGGAAATCAGTAGAACTAAATGTTTTTACAACAATCAAGAAATAGGATAAGAGTGGTTAGATTGGGAACAAACATTGCATTGGAACAGATGAAGAAAAGAACTGTTTCAAAGAACTATATAATTAAGCATTTTATGACTACAGCCCAGAATAAGAGGTACATTCCAAAGAGTACTGGGCTGGGGAGTTGGGGATGGGGACAGTAATTGTGCAACAATAAATGGATTTTTTTAAAAAAATAGTAAACTGGGGGAGGAGGAAATGGGGTAAAATGTGAAACAATGAATAAATGAAAATCTAACTTTTCTATAAACTTTCATTAAACAAAATAAAACATATTAATTAAAAAAGTAGTTCTTACTGACTACAGAAAACTACTAAAAGAGCAACCAGCTACAAGCATGTAAGATAATTATAGCTGATTTTATTTCCTCTTTAATATTTTGTAATATAGTCAAGATATCTACAAGTAGCAGGTTGTTGTTGTTGTTATTGTGTATGGGAAACAACCTATTGCTGACCCTCCATCAGGTTTTCAGTTACAGTAAATTGCATTAGTAGAGATTTTCTGTCTTTCTCCCACAGAGCAGCTGGTGGATTTGAACCACATGCCTTTGGGATTGCAATGTCATCTCTTACCACTAAGCCACCAATGTAATTTTCAGATGTGAGAAACATTTAAATGATTTCCACTTCGTGTGTTAAATCATAACGGGCCTTTAAAAT
>NW_006399768.1:6812029-6821039 GCF_000299155.1 Elephantulus edwardii | reverse complement strand
AAAAAAAAAATGGGAGTTACTCTGCAGAACTGTTTCAAAAGTATAAAGTATCAAAGAATCAGGATTGTTGGCTCTTAAGCCCTAGTACTAACATGACTATGTGAACACTGAAAGCCAACACCTTAAGACCACGATTTTAAACTTATTTAGAATAAAACTGGATCCAGCACCTAAAAATACTGATTCTGTTTTTCTTCTTGATGGTGTGGTAAGGTCTATGGTGCCTTTTCTGATGGCACTCTTTACTGTCAGTTATTATTTATTCTCAAATAATAAATTTTATTTTGAAAATAACAAACAGAAATAATATAATCTATTGGTCACCCTCATGGAGTAATGTAGAAATATTAGTTATTATTATCATTTTCAACATCATTTTATTTAGAGCTAAGATCTATAATATTGAAGTAAATTATTGAGTCTGACATACAGCATTGTCTTTGATAATACCAAAGTCCTATGACTTAGTATTGCATCTCCTAAGACCTTAGGATCTTAGAAGCCAATTGATGATTCATGGTTTATAACAAACAGTTGGTTCTAATAAAACATCAGTTACTTGGAATTGCAAATACTGATACAGCATATGGTGAGAATGAGCTAGAATTAAAAATATGAGTCCTTGAGTCTCATAAAACCATGCTAGAAATGTTCTAACAGTTCTATCTTCTGTCTCCAAGGAATTTTCAAAGATACACATCAGCATTATTTGTGACTTCAAAGTTATGGAATTAATTGTATGGTTTTTAAATGACCTTAACATGCGTAAGATTAACTAGAATTGAAATAAAAGCTAAATAACTAATCAAGAGTAAAAATTCTTCCCAAGATGTCTGTATTCTAATCCCCAGAACCTGTTACACACTAAGGGGTGGGGGGGAAATTAAATTAACATTTCAGATGGAACCGAGATTACTCATCAGTTGCTCTTGGAAAGTGAAAAGATTCTGGATTCTCTTAATAACAAATGTGAGCACAAAAGTCATTATAAATTAAAGAGGAAATAAAAAAATGAGTGCTGAATTGATGTCAGATGTGAAAGACACCAACAGTCACTGTTGCCTTTGAAGATAGGAACCATGCATGAGCCAAGGAGTGTAAGCATCCTCTAGAAACCCCAAAGGTCTTAAAAATGAACTCACCTCACAGGTTTCAAAAGCAAATATAAATTTTTATCACATTGATTTTAGTACAGTTAGGTCCATTTTGAATCTTCTGAGATTAACAAAGTGAGTTGCTTTGAGGCATGGAATTTGTAGTAATTCATTATAGTTGTTACATGCCATCAAGTCGCCTGTGACTCGCCTGCCCTATTCAGAGCCAATCTCACCATCTCCGATTTACCTAACCCCATTCCTCCAATCACTGGATTAATCCATCTCTCCTGAATCTTCCTCTCCTGGGCTGTTCCTCCACCCTTCCAAGCATGATGTCTTTTTCCAAGAACTGGTCCCTCCTGGCCATGTGCCCAACAGGAAATTAACACAAACAGAAAGTATTTTAATCTGTAGTCATTTTGTTTAAACACATTTTCTACCCATGATGACATAATTGTATATCTTGGGTTTCATGTTGTGTTGTTATTGTTATTAGGTGCCATCAAGTCAACTACAACCCATAGAAACTCTGTACAACAGATCTGAACCCTGTTCTATCTTGTATCAACTTCATAATCTCTGACACATTTGAGCTCTTTGCTGTAGTCACCATGGCAATCTTTCTGATTACGGATCTTCCTCTCCTTCACTGTTCCTCCCCACCTTTCCAAACATAATGTCCTCCAAAGAATGTGCTTTCTTAGCAACATGCCCAATGTATGCAAGACAAAACTTCACCACCTTTGCCTCCAAGGAACAATCTGGCTAAATCTTCTCCAAGACATGTTTGTCTCCTTTGTCAGACCTTGGAATATTCAGTTCTCTTCTTCAACAGCACAGCACAAAGGCATCAATTCTTCTGTAATCCTTATCTAGCTCTTAGCAGCATAGCAAGTGATTGAAAAGACCATGGTCTGAATCAAATGAACCTTAGTTCTTATGGAGCTTGTCTTTCAATATGGAATTTCTAGTGTGGATGACTGATTAATGTGCATGGGTGTAACTATGTGAATGGGGAGTGTTAGCCTATCCACAAAGAGAATTGGCCAGTCTCAGACATCTAAAAGATTTATTATTAGTCTCCCCAATAAATTGAACAGATCTTCCTAGAAAGATGGAATCTTCCCCAGGTTATGAAGAGAGACTTTCCCCACACTGATGAAGAGAGGGCAGGGAAATGTAGGACACGTTTTGGGACTGAAGCAGCATCAGCCATGACTGAACTGAAGAAATGATCTAAGATTAGACTTTGGCGGACAAGGGGATGCAAAACCAATATTGCCAGGACTGAGAACATTGTTGCACAATTGGGGATGGGGAGCCAATACTGGCAGGACAGAAAATCTGGGAATGCCACAGAGCTCTAGGCTAAGATGTCTATGTGCACATTTTGGGAGCTGTCTTAAATGTATTATGTTATTAATTAAAATTATAACCTTTTTTAATCCCCCTATGGTTCTGTGTGATTTGTGAGCTATCACATCATACTTGGACCCATGAAAGCAGTAAGACTGATGTTACAATTAATAGAAAGAGGCATAGGAGCATGGAAGACATGTCTGACCTCATGGAAATTAGTTTTGTGTTACTGATGCTGTGGTCTGAGACAGTTTCCCTCTATGAAGTTGATAAAGGTTAGATATGGCTATACCCACATGATCCTTGCTCTTTTTACAGTTCACAAAATAATATCATTGTTCCTCAGTAATTGTAGAGGTTCCTGACTGCACACTGTCCCACTACAATACATTTCCTGATCTCCTATCTAGTACCAACTATATTGATTGTCGCTCCAAATAAGATGAAATAATTGACAATTTCAAGCTTTTCTCCAACTATTATGATGTTGCCTATAATTCCAGTGGTTAGAATTTTATTTTCTTGAATTTAAGATGCAATCCATATTTAAGACTGCAATATTTGATATTCTGCAGAGAGTGTTTCAAATCCTCTTCACTTTCAGCAAGAAAGGATCTATCATCTGCATAAGGAAGTTATTAATAAATCATCTTCAAATCCTGATGCCACATTCTTTTTCATAAAGTTCATCTTCTCAATTATTTTACTAAGAATACAAATTAAATAAATATGGTGGAAAACAGAAGATGAAGAAAAAAACAAAATTGATGTCAAAAGAGAGCCTGAAAATTGCACTGGAGAAACAAGAAGGCAAAGCAAAGGGAAGAGATGTTGAAGTAAAAGGGCTGAATTGAAGATATCAAAAGACAGCTAGAGAAGAAAAAGTAAACTATTATAATATATATGCAGACACCTAGAATTGGAGAAAAAAGATGGGAGAACTTTTGAAATTCTCAGGCTGAAAGACATTGATAAACAAATTCAAGCATCAAATTGCAACAGAGAGAGATGTTATGGGAAAAATCTTCAATGATCAATGAAGAATCAAATGAAGATGGTTGGAATACACAGAGTCACTGTATCAGAAAGAATTTGCTAACACTGAAATATTTCAGAAAATACCACATGATCAAAGTCAATGTGAAGGAAGGGAGACATTCAAGCTGCATTGGCAAAAAATAAGGCCCAGAAATTTATAGAATACCAATTAACATGTTTCATATGGCAAGATACAGCACCAAGCATGCTCACCAGACAATATCAGGAAATTTTAAAGACAACTGCCTGTTTGACAGACTAGAACAGATCTATAATTGTTTTTATTGGCAGGAAAGGTAATCCAAAAGAATGTGGAAATTATTGAACAATATCATTAATATCACATGTGAGCAAAATCTTGCTGAAAAGCCAATCAAAAGTGGCTAAAACAGTACACAGAGGAGTTCCAGAAGTCCAAATCAGATTTATAAGGGACCGTGGCACTAGAGACATTATCACTACTGTCATAGATCTTGGCCAAAAGTAAACTATACCAGAAGAATGTCTGTGTTTCATTGACTATGCAAAGGTGTTTGACTGCATGGATAACATCAGTTTGTGGTGAAACTTGAGAAGAATGGGAATCCCAGAACAGTTAATTGTACTCATGTAAAACTTATTTTTGAAAGGAAGAGTATTTCAAAATTCCAAGAATATAACTCAAACAGTACCTCATTTGTCCCTGGCTTTTACTTAAATAACAGAAATTTTAAAACTGACAAATGTGATGATCTATAAACTCAAACACAAATTCAGTGCCCTGGAGTCAAAATTTATTTATAGCTCAATTTCTGTTGTTGTTGTTTGTTGTTATGTGCCGTTGAGTCGTTTGCAACTCATAGCGACCCTGTGTACAACAGCCCTAAACCGTGCTCTATCCTGTGCCAGTCTCGTTGCCTCTGACACACCCATCCCGAGTACCCCATTCACTGAATCAATCCACCTCATAGAGGGTCTTCCCCTCCTGCGCTGTCCCTCCACTCAATTTCTAGCAAGCTTTAAATAGCATAGGAGGAAACTGCCCATATTTCTCCCTTTGAACCACTTTTTAATTTGAATCACCAGAGAGTCATTGCCTTTGAGTTAGCAACTCTCTACAGACTATCTTTTAAGTTAAAGGTAATGGGCTTGTGAGGAGAGATCTTATTAATGTGACACAGCAAATAACAATTAATCTAGATTATCTAATTTACATGTATGTGCATGAATCTGATTGATTACAACTATGGAAGAAAATATTGGGGAAGTTCAATATCAGCAGTGAAAATTTGGCTAGATGCTGATTGTGGAAGCTCATATTCAAGTTCAAACTAAAACTAAAGAAGATTAAATCATATCTACAGAAGTCACAATTTGACCTTGAGTCTATTTCCCATGGATTTAAAAACCAACTCAGAAATAGGTTTGAGGCCTTGAACACTAATGAACAAAGACCAGATAAGCTGTGGGAAGTTATCAAGAACATAATTTATGAAGTATGCAAAAAGTCATTGCAAAGAAGGAAGAAGAAAAAACCAAAATGGATGTTAGAAGAGACTCTGAATATTGCAGTAGAGTGCCAGGAAGCCAAAGCAAAGGGGAGAAATCAAGAAGTTAAGGAGCCAAATAGAAGATTTCAAAGGGCCACTCATGAAGACAAGGCAAAAAAAACATCATATAATGAAATGTGCAAGGAGCTAGAGTCATAAAATCAAAAGCACCAAATTATTTCAGCGTTTCTTAAGCTGAAGCAACAAAAGATGAAATTGCAATACTTAAGGATGCTATGGGGAGAAAACTGAAAGAGTCAGAAACATTAAAAGAAGATGAAAAGGAATATGGAGAGTCATTGTACCAAAAAGAATTGGCTGACACAGAAGAATTTCAAGAAACAACATATGAGCAAGAGGTAATGGTGATGAAGGAGGAAGTGCAGACTGCTCTGAAGGACTTGGCAAAAAACAAAGCCCCAGAAATTAATGGAATATCAATTGTCATATTTCAGTAAACATATGCTGCCCTGGATTGTGCTCACCAAGTTGTGCCAAAATCCAGAGAGCAACTGCTCGGCCAACAAATTGAAAGAGATCCGTATTTATTCCTACTAAAAAAAAAAAAAATAACCCAACAGAGTGTGGAAATTATTGAACAATATCACTCATATCACACAATAGCAAAATCCTGCTGAAGATTATCCAGAAACAACTGGAACAGTACATTGACGGAAAATTACCAGAAATGCAAGCTGGGTTTAGAAGAGGTCGTGGCACTAGGGACATGATTGCCAATGTCAGATGGATCTTGGCAGAAAGGAGAGAAAACCGGAAGAATGTCTATCTGTGTTTCATTGACTATGCAAAGGCATTTGACCGTGTGGGTAATAACAAATTGTGGCTAACCTTGAGAAAAATGGGACTCTCAAAACACTTTATTGTGCTTATGCGAAACCTATACATGGACCAAGAAACACTGAATGGCTCAAAATCAGGAAAGGAATGTGTCAGGGACACATCCTGTCCCCATACCTTTTCAATCTGTTTGCAGAACAGATCATTCGGGAAGCAGGGCTTTATGAAGAGCAGTGTGGCATCAAGATTGGAGGAAGACTCAACAACAACCTATAATACGCAGATGACACAACATTGCTTGCTGAAACTGAAGACCTGAAGCTCTTGCTGGAAAAGGTCAAGGATTATAATCTTCAATATGGATTGAAGTTCAACATCAAGAAGACAAAGATTCTCACCACTGGGCCAATTGACAGTACCATGATAGATGGATAAGAGATTGAGGCTGTTAGCAATTACAGCTTGCTCAGATCCACAATCAACACTCTTAACATCAGCAGCCAGAAAATCTGCTGTCATAGACCTCTCCGGAGTGCTGAAGAGCAACAATGTCAGTCTAGAGAAAAGGTGCACCTAATGCAGACCATGGTCTTCTCAATTACTTGTTATGCTTCAGAGAGCTTGACAGTGACTAAGGATGTCAGAAGAAGAATAGATGCCTTAGAGTTGTGATGCTGGAGAAGAGTCTTGAACATACCATGGACTGCCAAGAAAACAAATTGGTCTGTCTTGGGGAGGATGAAACCAAGTCTCTCCTTAGAGGCTAGAATTTTGAAGCTCTGCCTCACATACTCTGGACATGTGGCCAGGATATACCAGTCCTTGGAGAATGACATTATGCTCATAAGGGTGGAGGTACAGCGCAGAAGAGGGAGACCCCAAATGAGGTGGATTGATACAATATCTGGGGAAATGGGGGTTGGTGTCTTGGATTTATTGAGACTGGCTCAGGACAGGGAAGGGGTCAGAGCTGCTATACATAGGGTCATTATAAATCACAGGCAACTCAACTGCACGTAACAACAAAAACATACTATATTGGTTCTTTATATTATTTAAGCCTCTTGTTTAGAGTGAACAAGATCATGGGGAGGGCCTTTGTATTTAAGGTTGGTTATTACTATATTTTTGAGGAACATTCATCTAAGTGGTACAGCAATAAGCTGTACTTAGGTAACCTGGGGTTGCTGTGATACTTAACCTTGTGCCATTGGGGTATCAAATGCCATAATGGTTACCCACGGTGAACAGTGTTTGTTGAAGTTCCCATTTTAAGACAACTTCCTAAACAACATGCTTCTAGAAACTCTATGAACTTTGATAAATGTCAATAGTTATAGAAAGGCTTCAGGCCTTTTGTTCACAGGATCACTATGAATTGTGCTCGAATCGACAGGAATCAACAACAACATCTTTGTTTATCTTTGTTTCATTAACTATGCAAAGGCATCTGACCTTGTGGATCACATCAAATTGTGACTAACCTTGAGAAGAATGGAAAATCCAGAACACTTGATTGTGCTCGTCTGAAATTTATCCTTAGACCAGGAAGCAGTCATCAGAACAGAACAAGGAAGCACTACATGTTTCAAAATCAGGAAAACTGTGTCAAGGATACATCATGTCTCCATATCTTTTCAATCTATATGTAGGATAGAATATTCATAAGGCTGGACTTTATGAGGGGGGATGTTTATGAAAGGAGTAGGTGCAATGTGAAGAATGCCAACTCTGACTTCTAACTGCTTCATAAAAGGGAACTGTTCCAATCAAGAATATTTATAGTACTAAACAAATAGCTACTTTATCACACATTCAACCCCCATGCTCTTGTGGCTATTTATATGAATCATTGGGTCTAATGTTTGTAGCAAATTGACTCACAGACTTTAGTCACAGTTGTAAGGTTTATTAGGGAAATAGATTGTAGTGAGTAGGAGGTAAAGAATATCACACAATGCAAGTCCAGGTTTAGTCCAACAATCTCAAGACAGATAAACAAAACACAATTTCTCAATTAGTTCAATAGCTTCACAGTGAACAATTGAAAGTCTAGGTTCATTTCAACAGCCTAAAAATATCTGTGATTTCAATTAACCAGGAAACTTTATCTAAGAGCAGTTACAAGTCAGTGTTTCATGAAATCATCCAGCAAACAAAACTTTTATTTGTGTCTCTATCTCCAAGAAGCTTCTGTTTATACCTTGCCACAGTTACTTCACAGCAGTGCTACAATCTCTTCACCCTCTCTCTACCACTATCCATCACAGTGTCAAAAGTACTCTCTTATACTGGTCCCTTAGTTGTTGATGATTTGCAAGACCATGTGTTTGCAATTAAGATTGCTGGGGCTCATGCTCCCAGTGGAGTCCAATGTAATGGATAGAAACACCTGTTTTCAAGATTTCTAATATCACAGTGGGAATCAGGATTGGAGGAAGATTCATCAACAACTTGTATAATACAGATGACACAAACTTGCTTGCTGAGAAGGAACTGAAGCATATACTGCAGAAAATCAAAAACTGTAATCTTCAATATGAAGTTCAACATCACAAAAACAAAGATTCAAACTACTGGGCCAGTTGGCAGCACCATAATCTATGAAGAAGAGATTGAGATTGTTAACAATTTCAGCTTGCTCAAATCTACAATCAACACTCTTGGCCATATAAATAAGTGTGTATGTGTGTGTGTGTGTGTGTATAAAATACATAATATCTATAAAATATGTATCTAAAAATACATAATTATAAGGTTTATATTTATATATTTATATTTTTGTTATTGTTATGTGCCATCAAGTCTCTCGCAACTCATAGAGACCCTATGTATAACAGCTCTGAATCATGCCCTAACCTGAGCCAACCTTAAGATCTCTGACACACCTATGCACATTACAACAGTGACTGTGTTAATTTGTCTCATCGGAGGTCTTCCTCTTTAGTACTGCCACCCACCCTCCCAAGGATGATGTCCTTTTCCAAGGATTGGTTCCTTCTTGGAACATGTCCAGAGTATATCAGACAAAGCTTCAGAATCCTTGCCTTCGAAGAGCAGTGTGCTATCACCCTCACCAGGATGAATCTGTTAACATATGTGTGTGTGTGTATTTATATGATATGATATGATATTTATAATATATTATGTTATGTTATGTTATATATGTTATTTCTATTCTATTCTATT
>NW_006399768.1:6804459-6810453 GCF_000299155.1 Elephantulus edwardii | reverse complement strand
CCTCTATGAGGTGGATTGATTCAGTGACTGGGATAATCGGGATGGGAGTGTCAGAGACAGTGCGATTGGCACAGAACAGAGCAGAGTTTAGGGCTGTTGCAACTCGACGGCACATAACAACAACATAACAATATTATATTATATTAATTATATTGCATTGCATTACATTACATTATATTAATTAGATTAGATTAGATATAAAATATGGATATATGTAATATTAGATATTTCATTTAAAAACATTTCTTTTCAAAATTATTATGCTAAGTAAACCAATATATTTTTAGAAGACTGGTAGAAGAAGAGGAAACATGATGTTTTAAAGGCAAAAAACCAAAAAATATACTGCCAACAATAAATAACGTCACAAAACTGTTGTACTATTTCTTCTGATTCAATATCTGAGCTATGGAAAATAGAAATTATTTTCAAATATCAAACTCCTTACCAGATAAATATTTCAAAAAGATAAGAGACTATGTAAAGTTAATTTTAGAAATACTTTCAGAATGAAGTATATTTTTTCATGTGGTGTTGTGGCATGCTGTTGACTCACAAGTTAATTATAGCTGACCCTCAAGTGGGTTTTCAGAGGCAGTAAATCACATGGAGGACATTTCCCATTCTTCCTTGAAGAGGAGGTGTTGGTTTCCAACTACATTCCTTTGGGGTTGACTCTACTTCTAACTACGAGGGCACCAGAGCTCTCTGTCATAGTAAAACATCAAATTTTACTTTGTCATAATAAAAATAGAAGGGTTCATGGTACTAGGGATATTGTAGCTAATATTAGATGGATCTTGACTAAAAGCAGGGAATACGATTAAGAAAAGGCATTTGACTGTGTGGATCATTACAAACTGTAGCTGACTCTGAGGAGATTGGGAATCTCAGAACACTTGATTGTGCTAATGTGAAACCAATATTGTACCAGGAGGCAGTCGTCAGAACAGAGCAAGAAAACATTGTATGGTTCAAAATTGGTAAGGGTGTACGCCAGGGATGTGTCCTATTTCCATACCTTTTCAACCTATATGCAGAACAGACTATCCGGGAGGCTGGGTTCTGTGAGTAGAAGTGTGGCATCAGGATTGGTGGAAGATTAATCAGCAATCTGTGTTATACAGATGACACAACCCTGCTTGCTGAAACTGAGGAGGACCTGAAGCGCTAGTTGCAGAGGGTCAAGGACTGCAGTCTTCAATGCTGATTGAGATATTTCACAGCTTTAGTTTACTTGGCTCCACAGTCAACACTCTTGGCACCAGTAGCCAGGAAATTAAAAGACATATTGTGATGGGAGTACTGAAAAGCCATGGTGTCACTCTAGCGACTAAGGTGAGTCTGATACAAGCCATGATCTTTACAATCACTTGCCCTGTGTCAGAGAGCTGGACAATGACTAGGGAGGGCCTTAGAAGGAGAATTGATGCCTTTGAGCTGTGGTGCTGGAGAAGAGTATTGAATATACCATGGACTACTAAGAAAATGAACAGGTTTGTCCGGGAGAGGGTTAAACCAGGATGCTCCCTGGAGGCAAGGTTTCTGAAGCTTTGTCTGGCATACTTCGAATATGTTGCAAGGAGGGACCACTCCTTGGAAAAAGCTGTCATGCTTGGGAAGGTGGAGGGATAGCACAGGAGGGGAAGACCCTCTATGAGGTGGATTGATTCAGTGACTAGGGTAATGAGGGTAGGTGTGTCGGAGACAGTGAGATTGGCACAGGACAGAGCAGGGTTTAGGGCTGTTGTACGTAGGGTCGCTATGAATCGCAGGCAACTTGACAGTACATAACAACAACAACATAGTAAATATCATCAAATCACTTTGTCATAGTAAATACCAAATTGAGCTATTTATATTGAGTACTTTCCACCAATCTTGAATTAAATTTGTGTTTATAGATTGAAATAGGAAGAACAAAGTATATTCAGAATGTACCTTATTCAAGAAGTCACATATTTTTTTCTTTAAAAAAATGAAGTGTTTGTCTAATTTTAGAATGTTGTCATCAACTTTAAATTTTTACAATTTTTGTCCTCTTAAGTCTCATCTCCTTTGATCCTTACCATACTGTTTTCTCCTCTGATTCTTCCTTTTTCATCCTTCTGCCTTTATCAGTACTCATAAAATACACACATAAAATAAAAAAGTAGAGCTGGCAGATGAAGTAACTTTGTTGTCATTGTTGCTGTTGTTTGATGCTGTCAAGTCTAGTACGACTTATATCAACCCTATGAAAAACAGATCTGAACCCTGTACTATTCTGTATCCTGACACTCAAGAATCTGTTGCGGCAGTCACTGTGTCAATTCACCTGGTTATGAATCTTCCTCTCATTCGCCACCCTCTACCCTTCCAAGCATCATGTCTCTCTCCAAAGAGTAGCCCCTTCAAGCAACATGTCTGAATTGAGAGGCGAAGCCTCATCATCCTTGCCTCCAAGAGCACTCATGCCCTGCTATACCCTTTCTAATATATATATTTGTTTGCTATTTTGACAGTTCATGAAATGTTCAGTGCTCTTCTCCAACACCATAACTCAAAGCCATCAATTCTTTTTCTTTCATCCTTATTCATTGTCCAGGTCTCAGATGCATAGCAAGTGATCAGAAAAACCATGGCTTGAATCAGGCACATATTAGTCCTCAAATTGGCATCATTATTCCTCAATAGTATGGAGAGGTCCCTAACTGTAGATTTTCCTAATGCAATGTCTTCTTATTTTCTGACTTTTGGTACCAAGGGTGTTACTTGTGGATGCAAACAAGATGAAGTTGTTTACAGTTTAAATTTCTTCCATCCAACATAATGTTGTCTATCAGTCCAGGTCTTTGTTTTCTTGACATTGAGATACAATCCATTGAGGCCAGCATTTCTTAATCTTCTGCAACAAGTGCTTCAGGTCCTTCAGAATTTCAGCAACAAGGTTGTGTCATCTGCATAACACAGGTTATTGATGAGTTTCCTTCTGATTCTGATGCCACATTCCTCTTCAGAGAGTTCAGCTTCTCAAATAATTTGCTCAGCATACAGATTGAATAGACATGGAGAGAGAATACATCTATGATACATTCCCTTCTCAATTTTAAACTATGAAGTTTTTTTCTCTCTGTTCACACAACAGCCTGCTGGTCCAGTAATAAGCTTTGCATAAGCAAAATTAAGTGCCCTAGGTTTCCCATTCTTCTCAATATCCGCCACCACTTGTTACAATCCACACGGGTCAAACGCATTTGCATAGTCAATAAAGCACAAATAGACATTCTTCTGATATTCTCTTCTTTAAACCAAGATCTATCTGACATCAGCAATAATATCCATGGTACCACAGTCTCTTCTAAATCCCACTTGAACTTCTAGCAGTTCCCTATGTATGTATCACTCTAGCTGGTTTGTTTTTTAAAAATAATCTTTAACGGTATTTTGCTTGCATAGAGTATTAATTATATTGTTTGATACTTTCCACATTCTGTTGGATCACTTTTCTTGGGAAGGGGAAGAAATTTGGTCCTCTTCCAATCCATTGGCTAGACAACTGTCCTACAAATTTCCTGGCATAGACTGGTGAGTCCATCCAAGGCTGCATCTGTTAATTGAATTAAGTCAGTAGTAACCCATCTATTCCTGAGGCCTTCTTTTCAGTCAATGCCTTCAATGCAACTTCTACTTCCTCCTTCATTACCATTGGCTCCTGCTCATATGGTCGTTCCTAAAATTTTCCCACATCAATCAGTTCTATCTTGTGCAATGATTTTGTGTATTCCCTCCATCTTCTTTGGATGGTTTTTGGGTCATTCAATATATTGCCCATAGTATCTTTCAATATTGCCACTTGATATTTAGATTTGTTTTACCCTTCTCTCAGCTTGAGAAATTCAGGGTGAGTCCTTCTCTTTTTATTCTCCAATTCCAGCTCTGTGCACATTTTATTGTAATACTTTGCTTTGGCCTCTCAGGCTGCCCTTTGAAATCTTCTGTTTCCTCTTTATTTTGACTTCTTGACACTGTTGTGCACTTTCAATGTCTCTTCTGACATCCATTTTGGCTGTTGGGGTTTCCCCCTTCTCCTTTTTCTTGTAAAGATCTTTTGCTCTCTTCAAAAATTATATCCTTGATATCATACTACAACTCATCCGATCTTTGATCATACAATGCCTCATACCTTCCTAAGATGATCTTGAAAGTCAGATAAAATAGATTCAAAGATCATATCTTGGTTCTTGTGAACTTATTTCAATTTTCTTCAGCCTGAATTTGAACTTGCTTATGAGTAATTGATGGTCTGACCCTTAGTCCACGCCTGGTCTAGTTTGACTACTGATATTGTTTCTGCAATAATTTCTTCCACAAATTTAAACAGTCTGAATCCTATGCAGCCCATCAGGTGATATTCATATGTAAAGTCATTGTTTGTGTCTTTTAAAAAAGGTATTTTCAAAAAAAGAGGTATTTGCGATTAATATATAAAGAAAAATATAAATATTTTCATTTTATTTCCAGCCTCATTTTTGTCACCAACCCCATATTTTCTAACTACTATTCCTTCTTCACTGGTTCCAACTTTTGCATTAAATGTTGTCAAATATCAAAAACTGATTTGACAGTAAAACATGGTAACATATAAAAAGTTTGGACTGAGAAGCTGTGATTTCATTTAGATAGATGAAAAAAAAATTAAAATGTTTAGTGATTTTTTTATCACTTCTACACATTTCTGCCATGAGCATAACTCCTAACTATAACTATTTCTGTTATCTTTAGATACTTATAAATTATTTGCTGCAAAAGTATGAAGACCTTCCTTTAAATGAAGCGCATAATTGTGTTATGTACCATCAAGTCAGAATAGATTCGTAGCTGATTCTCCAGCGGGTTTTCAGAGATCATAAATTACATAGAAGGAAATTGCTCATCTTTATTCCATAGAACTTCTGGGACATTTAAGCTACAAGTCTTTGGGTTGGCAACACAAATCCTTATGACTAACTCACCAGACCTCCCTGAAGTGTATGTTTTATAATATTTCTGTTGCATTGTAGAGTGTGTGCTCTTGTGGACTACTATAGGGAGCTGTACTGCTAATCCAAAGGCAGTTCCTCTGGCCGTTCAAGCTCACCAGCTGCTCAGTAGGAGAAAGACGAGCATTCTCCTTTCATGTAATTTACAACCTTGGAAAATCTGTTGGAGGGTCAGCTATGAGTCAGTTTTGTCTCCAGAGCAGTGAGTTTTAGAGTTTTTAAATTGTATTGCAGTAATTTATTTAAAAACAACCAAAAAAATCCACCAAATTTCAGGACAGCAGAAAATGCATAAAGTATACAAAAATCAAGATATTCTGAGTTAAGTAGTTGGTGGAGGTGGGCACTCTTCAGTAAGTTAAAATAAAGAATAATATGTTGGGATTAAACATGGTGATCAAGGCTATCTTGTTCTGCTACATTGTTTTGTAATTTATGAAACTAAGGCCCATACAATTAAGTGAGAAACTAAAAGTTACAAAACCAGATGGAGGCAGAAATGGAACTGAAGTCTTTGACCTGACTCTTAGGTCAGTGGAATGTTGATTGATCACTGTCTTTCCTTCTATGTGACGCAGGAGCAAGTGTATCTGGTTCCACATGCTTGAATAAGAGAGAACCAGGAATGAGAAGGTAGAATCTCTTCCTCAAAAAGTAGCTTCAGAGGTAAAACAATCATCATGGTGACATCACAATTGTTTTTCAATTGGTATGACCTATATGCCAATAGAATCCCTTAAAGCCATCTTAAAAATATGCAAATTCTACCTTCATTGTTGATAATGGGCACCTCCTCAAAAACAAATAATTCCAGAACACTTGATCGTGCTAATGCAAAACCTATACTTGGATGAAGAGGCAGTTGCCAGAACAGAGCAAGGAAACACAGCATGGTTCAAAATTGGGAAGGGTGTACGCCAGGGATGTGTCCTGTCTCCATACCTTTTCAACCTGCATGGAGAGCAGATTATCC
>NW_006399768.1:6801683-6803634 GCF_000299155.1 Elephantulus edwardii | reverse complement strand
AACAACAACATGAGACAATTTAGAATTTAAATTATCTATTTGAAGAAAACAAAAAATCAGAAGAAATTTTAAATAAATAAGAAGGATAAAGAATTTGTTGTCCTATATATAGTAAAATTTAATTTAAAATTTCATGACTCTCAGGTAGTTTTAGGTTGTTGAAAAAATAATGCAGGTTTTTAAACTTCAACTTTGAAATTTGATAATCCTTCTCAAACTTGACTTTATTAACCAAACAATAATCATTATAATATGCACATTTTTGCCAACAAGATAATAGCTTATTATTCACTAGCACAAAATTATCATGTTCTAGAGTTGTCGAATTCTCTGATGGCACTTTCAGATGGCACCTTGGTCCTTGAAGAGTTTCCCTGCAAAAACTTGTGAAGGTGCTTCAATAAGTGGTAGTTGGTTGGCAAGAGGTCTAGTGAATATACTGGATGAGGCAGAATTTCTTGAAGAGACTAATTCCCTGGGCTTTTGGAAGATAGGTTGTGTAACACAGTGGTTAAAAGAAGTCTGATGATCTACTTTAAAAAAAAATCAGTCATTAAAAATCTTACATAACACTGTTTTGCTCTAAGAGGTAGGATAAACACGGATCATAATTGAATACATAGTAACTGGTTTGGTTTGTTGTAATGTCAATGAGACAGGTGGCTTATTGTGTATTGACCCCAGTTGTTTGCTTCAAGAAGCCATTACCTGAAACACTCATCAGTGCCAACATCAATCTTTTAAGATATAATTTTCTACTGATTTATTGGTGAAAATTTGTCCAGAATGTTATTTCCTACTTGACAGTTTTCCACAGAAAATTACTTTATGTTTACCATAATGTGAAAATTTTCTCTTTATGCTCAATTTGTTTTCTTTCTAGTGCTCTAGTTGAGTACTGCTATCTCATTGTCTTATCATCTTTGTTTTCAAATAATTGTTGAGCTTTGGGTCTCATACTGATGATTTTTAAGTAAAAGGTGACTTGTATTATTCTTTATTGTGTATGCTTCTCTGCTATTTCACGAAAAGCTGTTCTCTGAGAATAAACACTTTTCTT
Organism: Elephantulus edwardii; assembly: GCF_000299155.1. Taxonomy (NCBI): domain Eukaryota; kingdom Metazoa; phylum Chordata; class Mammalia; order Macroscelidea; family Macroscelididae; genus Elephantulus; species Elephantulus edwardii. Next base: position 6,802,574 of record NW_006399768.1, on the reverse strand, counting down.
TTTAAAGGGTGACTCAGGAAGACAGTCTCAGGGAATCCTCTGATCTCTATTGTAGTTTGTCTGTATTTTTGTTGTGTTTTGTTCAGTTGTTTGGTTTTTGTTTTTTAAAGAGCATTTAAATTTTATGCCATTTTCCTCTCCCATTCTAGCCAGGACCAACTATTGTGACTCCGGACAGAATGGTCTGTGTAGTATGTGTGTACCATATGGTTCTGATACCAGAGTAGTGGAAGTTAGTGCAGACTTTTTTATTCTCTAGGTTTTTGGTTATCTTTTTTTCTTCTTGTCAAATAGAAACCAGTAATTGTATCTTCAGTGTCTGCTCAAAGATTTTGAAAACCCATCACACAAGTCACATCACTAGGAAACATAATATTTTTTGCAAATTATATCATGGTAATTGTCTGAGTTATCCCAAGATTTGATAATCATAAATCTTCAAACGCAACAGACTTTTTGCTCTAAGTGATCAGATAGATCTTAGCTGAAAGCAGAGTATACCAGAAAGATATTTACTTGTGTTACAATAACTATGCAAAGCATTTGAACTGCATGGATAATAACAAATTGTAGATAACATTGAGAAGAATGAGAATTCCAAATCAATTAATTGTGCTCATATGGAATCTCTGCATAGAACAAGAAGCAGTCATTCAAACAAAATAAAGGGATAAGGACTGGTTTTAAAGCATGAAAAGTTAGTCAGGTTTGTATTCTTTTACTATGATATTGAGAATACCATGGACTGCTAGGAAAACAAACAGATTTGTCTTGGAAAGGGTTAAACTGGGTGGCTCCTTGGAGGCAAGGATTCTGAGGCTCTGTCTAACATACTTTGGACATGTTGTGAGGAGAGACCGGTCATTAGAGAGGGACATCATGCTTGGGAGG
>NW_006399768.1:6797058-6801558 GCF_000299155.1 Elephantulus edwardii | reverse complement strand
ACGGCACATAACAACAACAACATCAACTATGATAATTCCGTTTGTATGCTGAGCAAATAATCCCAGAAGTTGGTCAATAGAAATGAAGAAGAATGTGACCTCCAGATTGGAGGCAGACTCATAAAAAACAAAAACAAAACTAACAGAAAAAATACCAATACCCTGTGATTCGTGGAGAGAGGGGTAAAGGAAATGGGAAAATCTGGCAAGAATATGAAAAGACAGGGTAATGTTGGGCATAGTACAAAAGTGATTAATTTTATAAAACACAATGAATGGGAATGATTGTGTGAAATACAATGTGAGGGAAGGATTAAAAGAAAAACCATTTATGATACACAGATGACACAAACTTGTTAAAAGAAAATGAAGATCTGAAACACTTATTGATGAAATTGAAAGAATATAGATACTATTACGGATTATACTTGTTACTACTTTTTTCATATTTCATATATTCTTTTTATTAATTGTTTTTTAAAATTTGGCTCTATTTCACTGCTTTCTTGGGATGAATTTTAATACTAATTTCCTTCCTTTCTTCCCAATGTTTCTTCTTAGTTATTTCTTAGTTGCCACATATATTACATTATGAAATTTATAATTGCAACAATATTTAACGTATTAACAACCATTTATATAAATACAGCATACTACATCATCCTTGATTTTTTCCTCATTCAAACATTACTGTTGATGTGTCCACATTGAAATTAATATAGAATTTATATTAAATAATTGCATTTCTTTTTTTCTACTAGTTTATTTAAAAACTCGAAAATAGATTCAAACAAATTCTTTCAACTTATTTTTTTACAAACGTAATCTTGTATTATTTGAGGGATTCAATTGTTGAGTTCATTCCCTGAAGAGTTTATGTGTTGTTCTTAAATACTGTTTAGTCTGACTCAGTGATCCTAACGAACAAGTCTGAACCCTGTTCTATGCTGTACAATCCTTATCACCCCTGACACACTTAGCCCACTGCCACAGTCCCTGTATCATTCCATCTCGTGGAGGATCTTCTTCTCTTTCACCAATCCTCTATCTTTCCAAGTATGGTGTCAATTTCCAAGAAATAGCCTCTCCTAACAACAACTTCGAAGTATGTGAGACAAAGCTTCATCATCCTTGCCTCTAAAAAGCATTCATGTTTACTTTCTCCAAGACATAATTGTGCTTTTGACAATCCATAGGATAGTCATAAACATATTAAGGCCTCTCTCATTTATTTCGGGTTTACTTATTTCCCATGTATTGGGTGTAATCAAGTAAATTCTGAGTCAGAATAATACCACATACAACAGAACAAACCATATTCATTCCTCCTAACTATCCTCTCAATCATTGTTTGAGGTCATTGTTGCAGCTGCTGTGTTATCCATTTTGCAGAATATTATACTTTTTGTGTATGTGTGTGTGTGTGACCCTCTGCTGAATAAAGCAAGATGTCTTTCTACGGGGACAACCCCGATAATGTGCCCTAAGTACTTGAAAATATGTCTTACCTTCCTTGTCTTTAAAGAGCACCTTGGTTGCATGTCTTCCAAGAAAAATCAGACTGTTCTTCTGGCCCTCTGTAGAATATTCAATATTCTTTGTAAAACCACTAAGTCAAAGGCATAAATTCTCCAGTGCTCTTCATCCATTGTGCAGTTTTCACAGCATGCGAAATGATTTAAAACACTGTTTACAGTCAGGAACACCTTCATTCTTAAATAAATAATTTTAACAGTGTAAAGAGACTTCCCCCCCACCCCCAGTAGATTTAACTAATGCAATGCATTACTTATTTTTTTCCTTTTAAATTAATTTGAAGTTTAAATAGTAGATCAGCATCCCATTCAACTACTTATACATATTTTGTTTTATGACATTGATTACAAACCCCAAATTGTATTGTCATGCTTCCCACTGTCTCTCCCATTGTTTCCATTCATGCCTTCATGTTTACCTCACCTAATTTATAAGGTTTATCTTTGGACATGCCTTGCTCTGTGATTATATGTGGTTGAAAGTACTAAGTATCTTCTTGGTGTTACTGTTCACCTTATAGATCTATCTACAGTTTGGCTGCAAGTTGTGCCACAGAAGTGAGTTCATATTCTATCATAAATACTTGTTAAGGGCCATAATCTCACGGGTTCTATCAGTCTCCATCAGGCCAACAAGCCTGGGCATTATTGTGATTTTGAGTTCTGTTCCACATTCATCTCCCACTCTATCTAAGACCTTTTACTGTGATCACGTTCAGAGTAGATAGTAGTGTTAGCCAGACACTATGTAGTACTTCTGGTCTCAGGGTCTTGGAAATTAGGACCCATGAGATCCGTTGGAGAAAATTTGTCTCCATGTGTCTTATTTTATTTGTTCTGGAGAGGAAGAAACCAATGGTTGTATCCTATATTGTCACTTGAAAACTTACTTAAGTTTCCATTCACTCTGCTGTCAGAGATCGCTTCAAAGTACTGAAGAGCAATGATGTCAGTCTGGAGACTAAGGTGCACCTGATACAGGACATGGTCTTTGCAATCACTTGCTTTGTACGCATCAGAGAGCTCAAAAATGACTAAGGATAATAGAAGGAAAGTTGATATCTTGGAGCTGTTGTATACAAGGATTCTGAAGCCTCGACTGACATGTTGCAAGGAGGAAGCAGTCTTTGGACAGGGATGTCATGCTTGGGAGGGTAGAAGGACAGTGGAGTAGAGGAAGACCCTCAATGAGATGGACTGATTTAGTGACTGGGGTCATGGGTGTAGGTCAGAGACAATAGGATTGGCACAGGATAGAGCAAGGTTTAGGGCCGCTGTACACCGGGTCACTCTGAGTTGGAGGTGACTCAACAGCACATAACAACAATAACTCACCAATGTAGAGTGTAGATCATTGTCCTTGCCGTGCCAATTGATTTTGGTGTCCCTTGAAGTTATGTATCATTTGATTACTTGACTTGTTTCCATTGGTGTTTGTTAATCCAAGTAGCATAAAATATCTCCAACTTCATTTTTCCCCTCCATTCATCATGATGTTTGCTTGTGGTGACTGGGGTGGGGGAAGGTGTGCACATGTGCATGCGTGTGCATGTTCTCATGTGTATGTGCTGCAGTGTAATCCATAGTGACGTCTACAAGCTTTTGTCTCCATTAGTAAGTCCTCTGCTTTCAGCAAGCAAAATTGCTGCATAGGATAAGTTGTTAATGAGCCATCCTCTGTTCCTGATGCCAGGCTCTTCTTCACAAACTCTAGCTTCTTGGGTTATTAAGTCAGCATGCAAAGTGAATAAGTCCAGTGAAATGATACAAGCTGATGCATGCCATTCCAGATATTAAGCACTCAGGAACTAAACTCTTGTTAACCTTAAATGACTGATTCTTGGTCTGCACACAGTTTCCACGTGAGCACAATTAACTGTTAGGGAATTCTTATTACTTTCAGTGTAACATATAACCTGTCATGATCCACACTGTTCAAAGTCTTTCCTGATCCACACTGTTCAAAGTCTTTCCTGATCCACACTGTTCAAAGTCTTTCCTGATCCACACTGTTCAATGTCTTTCCCGAGTCAATGAGGCAGAGGTAAATATCTTTCTGGTATCCTCTGCTTTTAGCCAAGATCCATCTGGTCACAGTCATAGAACTTCTCATTTCATATTTTCTCATTAATATAGTTGGAGTTTCTGGTAGTGATACAGCCACAGCCAATTTTAATACTGCCAATACACTATTGTGTATATACTACTTCAGTTTTTCAATTACCTGTAGTAAAACTACATTTGCATGTGATATTAATGATATTTTTCAATAATGTCTACGTTTCACAAACACAAAAGCAGCAAATAATAGGGCAGACCACTGGCTCCAGTTTGGAGAACCAAAGGTCATATGATGAAGAGGTGTGTATGTAGGATGTAGGATCTAGGATCATAGATGAACAAAACAGTAGAGATATTCCTCAGAACATACATATACATATACATATACATATACGCATACATATACATATATACATATACATACACATACACATACACATACATACGTGTGTGTGTATAAAAATATTTTTTTTAAATGGGTGACTCTAATCCGCCACCCTCAGGCCTGTTTTTGTTTTTGGTGAAGCTTTCTTCTAGGTCATATAGACCTGGTCTGTCCATTTACTGTACAAGGGTAACTCATGGGTGCTGTGAAGTTGAACACTGTGACACCGATGTGTCAAATGCAAGACTGGTTACCCTTGGTGGACAGTGTTTGGTGGAGCTCTCCAATTAAAACAAGCTTGGAAGCAAAAGTGGCATCCACTTCGAAATAGCTTGTCTCTGGAAACCCTATCAACCTGGAGAAAGGTTGAGTTATACAAGAGTTCAGGTCTTTTGTTCATAGGGTCACTATGAGTCGCCTACAACTAAATGGCACAAAACAACGACAGCAATATTTAATGTCTATAATATGTATATATATTTAACGTATATAATGTATGTTTGTGTGTGAGAGAGAGAG
>NW_006399768.1:6791086-6796958 GCF_000299155.1 Elephantulus edwardii | reverse complement strand
GTGTGTGTGTGTGTGTGTAAAAGAGAGGAGAGAGGGAGAGGTAAGTTTTGTGGTTGGGGTTCTCCCCCCTTTGCTGGTTGGGGACTGACTCTGGAGAGTTTGGTTGACTGGAGCCTCTTTTTTGGCCAATAAGAGCCCAGGATGCAGGCAGGGAACTTTGAAAATTTATTTAGGGTCTTTGGAAACCCATATGGTCCTAGAGGGGTGAGTGTTGTTCTTCCTCTGTGATGGCTGGGGGCTGGCTCTGGAGCTTTTCGTTGGCTGGAATTCTCTTTTTTGGCCAATGAGAGTCCAGGGTGCAGGCCTGGGGACTTGGAAAATTCATTTTGGCACACAGGCTATAGGCCTGAAGACCTGGTTATAATTGTCTTTGAAATGAACATTCTCCTAAGTCGTACAGTACTGTTCTTTCCTTTCTCTATTGAGGTAACTTTGAAGTCTATGATACCAAATGGTTTGCCATAATGTTACAAAGACAGGCTTGGAAGCAGGAATGGTATCCACTTCCTAACCATGCCTGTTCAAACTCTTGGGACTTAGAAGAAAGACAATACTTCTCTTGCTTATAGGGTTGGCACTAGATGACACTTAACAACAACATGTAATACCAAAGCCCTTGCCTCTGTTTTGGAGTTGGATGAAGCGGCTGGAGTCTATAAGATGGTGCTCTTGTTTTGGTTGAGGATCTGTGTGAATTGTTTGGTTATTTTTATTTAAATTTCTTGTTCAGAGTCAACAAGACCTCCTGGGGGCCCTTATATTTAAAAGTTGACCCTGAGGGATTATATTTTAGTCCCTTGTTACTGTATTTTATAGGAACAATCCTTTAAGTCATACAGCACTCTGGTCGTTATGGTGTGATGAGGTAATCTGGGTTTGCTGTGATACTGAATCTTGTGTCATTTGGGTTTCAAATGCCATCCATAATGGAACAACTGTGCCAAAAGTGTGTCAAACACCACAATGGCTACCCATAGTGGGCAGTATTTGATGACGTTCCCAGATTGATTCAAGTTTGGAAGCAGGAGTGGCATCCACTTCCTAAACCACATGCCTCAGGAAACTATGAACTTGGAGAAACAAAGACAGTTATAGAAAAGCTTCAGACCTTTTGTTGATAGGGTTGCCATGAGTCATGCTCGACTCGACACAAATAAACACGTAAACAACTACACACACACACACACACACACACACATATATACACACATACATACATATTTGATGCAACAAATTTTCAACGGAATTATTGTTCATAGCATACATCTTTGTGGAGATAATTTGATCTCATGATGGAAATGATTACAGCTTTTCAAATCACAAAAATGAGGGATAGCAACATTCTTACAGAACTATAATATCACAACTTCACATAACTGCCACACTATATCTTAATTACCAAACCACAGGGAATCATGGATAAGGGAAACATTCCCAAACATAACAGAGAGTGGTTAGAAGCTCTACTCACTGTGCAATATTTCTCTGCTTCCAAAACTCTATCCTTTACTACTCTGATTGCCTTAAAAAATTTATTCGGATTATTTTTAAGGCAATCAGAGAAGTAAAAGCTAAATAGTTTATTTGGATTCTTTTTAAGACAATAAGAGGAGCAAAGAATAGACATGTGTGTTGGGGAAAACTAAGAAAAGAGATAAATAATGAGCTTTGCATTGGAACAGATGAAGCAAAGAACTATTTAAAAGGAGTGCATGATTACGCATTATTTGTATGACAGTCCAGAGTAAGAGGTGTATAACAAAGCAGACTGGAGCAAGGGGGAAGTGGAGGAAATGATGCAGCAATTAATTATTTTAAAAAAAATTGAACAGGGAGGGGGTAGGGAGGAAAATGTGCAACAATGAAGAAATGTAAAATCCAAATTTTCTGTAAACTTTTATTAAAATCACAATTTAAAAAATTTAAAATAAAAATAAAATAATCCAAATAAACAATTTTAGCCACTTTATAGTCTTTCTGCAAAATGAAATTAAAATAAAAGTTACAAATCCATTGCTACTGTTTGAAACTCTCTGGCTCAGATATTACTCTGATAGTAACTGTTGAGCAATATTACCTAGATTCATCGACCCTCTCTTCATTTCTTTTCTGCAGAAGTCTGTCCCCTTCCCTGTCCCTTATGTCACTTGCTTTTGGAAGATCTGTTTCTCCAGAACACCCTGACTAAGACAAAAAAGAATGAGGCATTATTCCACAGAAATTGCTCAGAATTCATTAGATAATAACATAATGTTTCACTTAAACCAATATTATTTGGTCAATGATTTACTGTTCTAAATATTGCCTGTTCTCCCTAGCCCAGCCAGTTCCATGCTGTCAACATTCCCCTAGTATTCCATGAATTATTTTCTTCAAGATCTCTCACTCCTTAAGTATCTCTTAAAAATTCCCAAAGCCTATATTATAAAGATGAATACTCAGCTAGGCATAATTCCAAGGGACTTAGATCTCATTCTGAGGTGATAATCCTTTAACATATTCTTTCCATACCATGGTATGTACCAAAAAACTGCCCCAGGAAGAAAGAAAATCTATAACAGGATTCCAAGGGACTTAGTCTAATTCTAAGGTGATAATCCTTTAACACATACCTCCCGTATCATCCTATGCACTTAAAAATGCCCCAGGAATAAAGAAGATATAAAGCAAGCTTTATATACCAAGTAAAGAAATATTAACAGCCAATGACTAGCACTTGAACTTTTTCAGTTTAGGAAAATAGTGTGTTGGAAAGTCTTACCTCATTCCAGGGAAAGCAAACGTTTGTTATGGTTCACATAATGTACTCCTTTGAAATTATACTCTAAACCAAATACACACAAATGAGTACACATCTACCTCCAGGGGATTCAACTTTCTAAATGTTTCTGAGCAAAGGGTCAATTGTAATTTGATTCTCATGGATTGCTGCCATGCTGGCCCACAGTAGGAGTACAATACTCTGCTTTTGAAATGTCATAAACAATATTCCCTTGCTTTGAAGGAACATATAGTTTTCCAATAGCCACAAAAAGAAAATTGTTTTCCCCTTGAACTTCCTAGAGGTGACTCATGAAGAAAACCATGAATATAAAAAGAAAAAGAATAACCCATTAATTCATAATTCAACAGTGTATTTGCTTCTTATAGACTAGGCAGCACTTAACTCTTAGGAGAATTAGGTATTATTTTCTTTTATTAAAAGTGTGGGTAAGGTCAGCTGTAGTTAGAACTGTAATGTGGAAATTTACCTTCAGCATTGCCTAAGCACCTCTCTGGTATTTCTCACCTGTTTTGGCAATCCTGTCCCTGTGAAGCCCCCAGAGCTTGGTGCTTTCTCCCAACAATGCACTAAGGCCAACACAGAAAGTTGTATTTTACCACTCAATATTTCTTTTTTTTTAATTTAGGTTGTTTATTTTTCATTTCAATGAACATCTACAGAGATTTTGGAATTCCATTCATTCATTGTTGCACCCTTCAATATTTCTAACCTTTGAGTTGTAAAAGAGAGTGACCAATATTGCCTTTGCTACCTTATAAGTAGACTTTCTTCCAGTTCACTAAGAATAGCCAACCCTTAAAAAAGGATAGTAATCGGGGAAAATATTGACTGTATATTGCAGGCTTCCACATTCGTCTTGAAGTAGCTACAATCAGAAGGCTCCTTTGAGGTGCAGATGATAAGATTTTTATTTCCTCCCACCCCTTCCTCTGCTCTGGTGGCCTATTGGCAAGAAGCTGTTTTTCAATCCCAAGGGCATATGGTTCAAGATCACCCGTTCTTCTGTGGGAGAAGGAAGGGTAATCTCTACCTATGTAATTAACTGCTTCTGAAAACCCATCAGAGGATCAGTGATGGGTTGATTCTGAATGTATGGTACACAAAAACAACTTTTAATATATTATTAGGAAAAACCAGTGAACACAAAATGACATCCTATTGAGGGTTAACTGAAACAAGAAAATAGTCTGTAACTAACACAACAGCTACAACAATGAGCTCAAAAGTACCCACACATTGTAGGAATGGTGCTGAACCTAACAGTTTTTTCATTCTGTTATACATATGGTCACCATGGGTCAGAGCTTTACTCCATGGCAACTAACAAAAACACTTAATGGATTATAGGAAGTCAAACTCAACTAACAAAAACACTTAATGGATTATAGGAAGTCAAAATCAAAGTTTGCTGTCTCTGACAGCATCATACTTAATATTCCCTGGAAAAAGAAATCGATGTTACAAAATATGCAGAAATATGAGATTAAATACAACCAACATCCTTTAAAATACAAAGCTAATCAGTGAAGGTGTGTATGTGTGTGTGTTTCAGGGGAAGAAGTATGAAGACCCAAAATAAGAAACATTGAAAGCAAAATTATGTATGCATTGGTCTGATAATTTTAACATTCCAAATTCCTTGCCTCCAGGGAGCAGCCTGGTCTCATGCTCTCTAGGACAAACCTGTTTGTCCTTCTAGCAGTCCATGGTATATTCAGTACTCTTCTCCAGCAATATAGTATAAGCATATACTGTATTTGTATACACGGTAAACTATATTGCATTTGTTCCCATTCCAAAGAAAGGTGATGCAACAGAGTTTGGAAATTATCAAACAATACCATTGATATCACATGCAAGCAAGATTCTGCTGAAGAATATCCAAAGATGACTGAAACAGGACAACAACAAAGAACTGCCAGAAGTGCAGGTTGGATTTAGAAGAGGCCATGGCACTAAGGATGTTATGGCTACTGTCAGATGGATCTTAGCTGAAAGCAGTTAGTACCAGAGGCGTGTCTATCTATGTTTCATTGACTATTCAAAGGCATTTGACTGTGTGGATCACAACAAACTGTGACTGACTCTGAGAAGAACGAAAATCCCAGAACATTTGATTGTGCTTAGGGGAAACTTATACTTGGACAAGAAGGCAGTCATCGGAACAAAACAAGGGAATACTACATGGTTCAAAATTAGGAAGGGTGTGCATCAAGAATGTTTCCTATCCCCATATCTTTTCAATCTATATGCAGAACAGATTATCTGGGAAGCTGGGCTCTATGAGAAGAAGTGTTGGCATCAAGATTGGAGGTAGACTCATCCACAGTCTTCATTATGCAGATGACACAACCCTGCTTACTGAAACTGAGGAGGACCTGAAGTGCTTGCTGCAGAAGGTCAAGGACTGCAGCCTTCAATATGGATTGGTGCTCAACATCAAGAAAACAAAGATTCTCACCACTGGGCTGATTGACAGAATCATGATAGACCGTGAAGAAATTGAAATTGTTGACAGCTTCAGTCTGCTTGGCTCTACAATCAATATTCTTGGTACCAGCAGCCAGGAAATTAAAAGACAAATTACACTGGGAAAGTAAGTCTGTTGTCAGAAATCTCTCTAAGGTACTGAAGAGCAATGATGTCAGTCTCGAGATTAAGATGTTCCTGATCCAGGCCATGATCTTTGCAATTACTTGCTATGCATCAGAGAACTGGACAATGACTAGGGATGATAGAAGGAGAGTTGATGCCTTTAAGCTTTGGTGATGGATAAGGGTAATAAGTATACCATGGACTGCTAGGATAACAAGCAGGTTCATCCTGGTGAGGGCTGCTCCTTGGAGGCAAGGATTCTGAAGCTTTGTCTGGCATTCTTCGGATATGCTGCAAGGCAGGATCAGTCCTTGGAGAGGGATATCATGCTTGGGAGGGTGAAAGGACAGCACAGGAAGGGAAATCTCTCAATGAAATGGATTGATTTTGTCACTGGGATAATGGGGATAGGCTTGTCGGAGACAATAAGATTGTCAATGCATAGAGTAGGTTTTAGGACTGTTATACATGGGATCGCTATGAATTGCAGGC
>NW_006399768.1:6784824-6790985 GCF_000299155.1 Elephantulus edwardii | reverse complement strand
TATAAATACATCTGAAATGATTATGAATTCATAATATATTTTATATAAATAAATAGAAATTTAAAATAGTGGGGTTTGTGTCTATTGTATTTTTGGTTGGGTTTTGTTGTTGTTGTTGTTGTTGTTGTTGCCCTGCTCATTTTCTCTCAACTCCAGTTGCACCTTCTCAAGTACATATTTGTTTGGTTTTTTGGCTTTCAAGGGACATTCACTACTCTTCTTCAAATCCACAGCTCAAAGACAATTGATAAGAATCAACCAATAGTAATTTAAAAAAAACACACAACAAAACACAAAACTTTATTGCTGTCGAATTGGAACCAGTGTGTAGTTTACTTTTTCTTGAATTTTTTAGAGGCTATAAATAACCATGGAAAATATTGCTCATATTTTTCCGTGGAGCTGCTGGTGGATTTGAATCCCCACATTACGGTTAGCAGTAAAGGTTCCTATTCACTAGGCAGCCAGAACTTCCTATAATAATAAGCAAATTTAATCATAGAAATAGACTCATAAATGGCATAGATTAATAGATAAGCACATCAAAGGAATTAGTAGGACTATACTAAAATGTTGATGTAATGTTCTAGAATCTATAACCATATAAAGATAAGAAATATATAAATGATTCCCAAATCAAGCTTACAGAGTTGAAAAACAGAAGATCTGAGTAACATGTAAACGCAATCCCTTAACATATAAGCTTGCTTCTACCTGTAACACTCTTCCTCTGGTACTTTGTTTTCTAACACTACTGTTCCAACAGACTTGATCTCTATGATTCCCTTGAGGAAATCTTGCCTATTATCCGGATTAGTTTGTACCCCTTGGCTAGATGATTCTTAAACTTCAAATATCATTAACTAACTGTTCTTATCACAGATACAATTTTATATAATTTTATGAGTATATGATTAACCTGATGAACCCAAGGGAGCTCTGGTGGCACAGTATGTAGGGAGTTTCACTGCCAACGCAAAGGCCAGAACTCTCTGGCAACTTGAATCCATCAGCCGCTGCACTAGAATAATCTCCTCCCATGTTAATTACAGCCTCAGAAAGCCAATGTAGGGTCAATTATTAGTTGGTTCTGAAATGATATTGATGTTGATGGTGATGATGATTATAATCTCAAGTGCGAAAATGATAGAAATTATGTTTGATTTTGTTTGTCACTGTCTCCAGTGTCTAGCGTAACACTTTGCATACGAGAAGAATTTGGCATTTGTGGAAAGAGAAAGGAGGAGGAAAAGACTGAGAGAAAATGAATGATGTCTCTATGGTCTCAGATTTTAAACAAAGAAGCATTATACATGTGGCAAAGCAAATCCGAAATTGCAGATATCTTCAAACTTGACATCTCAACAATGCAAATCTTTATATTCCAAACTAGGAACAGCTGTATACAAAAGAAATTCAGGCAGACAGTAATTAAGATCAAAAGCACAAACAAAGGATTCTTCTTTCAACAGTTTTTGTTAAAAAAAATAGACAGTTTGGGCCCTTCCTTAGCTGTAGTATTCAAGAGATACATAGAATTGGGCTTTTGATTTTGAAGCAGATAGCCCTAGTCATTCATCTGTTATAAAGTTGATTCAAACTCAAGATGACCCTCCATTGTATTCTGATACCTTTCTCCCACGGGACAACTGGTGGACCTGAATCATCGATCTTTCAGTTAACATCCTAACATGTAATTTACAGGCCACCAGAGCTTCTTAATTTTACATTTTTGAAGAAAAATTAATCATATAAGTGTCCACTGCTACCCAGGAAAAAGATGGGCAATCTTCTTCTCTGTGATTTACTGTCTCTGAAAACCTGCTGGAGGTTCAGTGATGTGTCTATTCTGACTTACTGGTACAAAACAACAAAATGTTCCTATAAAGGAGCTCTGGTGGCCTAATCCATTAGGATTTGCTCTGTTAATCCAAAACTCTAGTGACTCTAACCCACCAGGAGTTCCACAGAAGAAATATAGGCAATTTCCTTTCATGCAATCTGCAGCCTCAGAAACTCAGGAGGCTGTCGGTGGGGATAAAAGCAAAGCATAGCCAGCTATGAGCCAGTTCCAAGTCTACACCAATGAGTGAATGGTAGTCTTATAGCAATGCTTCGTATGGAGAGTTTTCTGAAACATTTCTAAATCTTGTCATGATTAACAGATCAGGCAATGCACATGTATTACAGAATGCCAAAAGGCAAAGCCCTATAGAATAGTTTGAACAGTTTGGCTCCAGTTGGTTTAGATTGAACAAAACATTTTATTTTTAAGATTATTGATAGTACACTTGAAAGAAGATCTCAGCTTTCTGTTTTGAAGTTAATTAGACCCTTAGATGACAGGGTAAGACAGCTGGCTAGGACTTTAAAACACACAATTTACAGTAATGAAAATTGGATCAATTATTGAGTGATGTGGAGGTTGCAATGCCAGAAATAGCACAAAAAAGAGAAAAATGGCTTAGCCTGGAGCAGTATGGGTGGGGTCAGTTTCTCCTTTTTATAATGCTACCTTAGGAAATTATTTTACTAAGCCTGAACATTTTCAAAAGATTTTTTTAAACTTTGTGTTAATAATAACTGAATAGTCAAATAAAATTAGATTAATTGATTTTAAGGTACATTTTTTTGAAAGATAATGCAAAGACTGCTAGTAAAGCATCTACTACTTAGAATGTATAAATAGCAATGGGATTAAAATGTTTAACTTTTGAATCAAAAGCTTAAAAAAAGTAGGAGAGAAAATCAATGTCCTCTTCTATTTTCTAAGAGAAAATAAACAACTCATTGCTGTAGAGTGGAAATGGGCTCATCGCTGATCTTCCAGTGGGGTTTCAAAGGCTGTAAATCACAGGGCAGAGATTGCCCATCTTTCTCCCACAGAACCCCTGTTGGTTTTCCCTCAAACGTACAGAACGGTACTCTCTTTGGACTAGCAATGCAATTCTACGGAAGTAGTCAGTTTAATCTCTTAAAATGGAACAGTCGGTTTGATATGCCTGCCATCTGAAAATTTACAGGTCTCTCTTGTTAAAGGGATAGCTTCCCCAGGAAGAAAGATGGCACAGCACTGAATTCTTTGTACTGCCAGAATACTCATGATAAGGAGATAAAAATTGCTGGTGTCTGAAAAATGTGTCTTATGATGGATGTTGTTTTATAAAAAGGTTTTATAACCTTTTTACATTAGTTGAGTAATTCTTAGGTGACATTGTGTCAAGTAGGACTCATAGTGACCTTTGACAACAGATCAGAATCCTAGCCCATTCTGTGTCATCTTTATCATCTCTGACATACTGTGTCAATCCATCTCATTGAGGGTCTTCTTCTCTTAAATAGACCCCTCACCTTTCCAATCATGAAGCTTTGCCATCGTTGCCTCTAAAAAGCACTTCTTCAAGACATAATTGTTCAGATATGTCTATTGAATATCCCATGGCAGCAACACTACAAATCAAAAGCATAGATTTTACTTCTGTCATCTTTATTCATTGTCCTTCTCTCTGATATGACTGAGATTGCAAGTGACCGAAAAGACCTTGGTTTGAATATCTAATATTTTTGACCAAAATTGTCAGAAGAAACTGAGTAAGTGTAGTGAGACTGAGAAACAAGGGATGTTTAGTGGGCACTATTCTCTCTAGCACTATACTTAACACTCTCACTGAGGGTCTGAAATTTACTGCATGCGAACAATGTGTCCTTACTTACATTGGCCTGTTAAGTCACCCTGCTATGATGCCATAACAACCCGGACCAAGGTTTCACAGAATAGGATGGTTCCTATTGGAAGGAGTCCAAAATACCTGCACAAAGACTTTTTTATTCTTATGTTTGAAAGGGAAAAAATCTAGAATATGCATAAAATAAGTGAGCATACTTTCTCATTCTTTTGTTAAAACATTCCCTACTCTCCCTAAAAAAGCATACATAAACACACACACACACACACACACACACACACACACACACACACACACATTATATTATATTTCCTAACGGTAGTACCTCTCTGATGTTTTGAATCTACCAGTGATACTAAAGGAGAAAGTTTTGACAATCTCCTTCTGTGCAATTTTTAACCTCCTGAATACCCACTGGAGGGACAGTTGTAAGTACGTTACAACTTGACAGCTGTGAGTTTTCAAGTTTGACATTATAGTCTAAAATAAGATATGGTAGTGTATTACAGTATCATATATTGTATTATACTTGGACCCAGAAGCTGTTGTGCACACAGAGGAAGGGAATACTGCATGGTTTAAAATTAAGAAGGGAGTGTATTCTCTCTCCATACCTATTTAATCTGTATGCTGAGCACATTATTCAAGAAGCTTGACTCTATCAAGAAGAACATGCGTCAGATTTGGAGGGAAACTCATCAATAACTTGTGTTATACAGATGGCACAATTTTGCTAACCTAAAAGTGAGGAGTACTTTGAGGACTTATTGCAGAATATCAAGGAATGCAGCCTTCAATATGGATTGCATCTCAATGTCAAGAAAACCAAGATACTTACCACTAGACAAATATGCAACATCATGATGGAAAGAGAACAGACCAAAACTGTCAACTTGGATCCACAATTAATACTCTTGGAACCAGCAGTCAGGATAAGAAGAAGCATTGCACTGAGAAAGTCTACAGTTAGGGAAGTCTCCAAATTATTGAAGTGTAATGATGTCAGTTTGAGGACTAAGGTACATCTGACTCAGGCCATAGTTTTTCTGATCACTTGATATGCATCTAAGACATGGTCAATGGATAAGGATGACAGAAGACGAATTGATGCCTTTGAGATGTGATGTTGGAGATGAACACTGACCATCTCACAGACGCCCATAAGAACAAACAAATACGTCTTGGAGAGGGTACAGCCAGAGTGCTCTTTGGAGGCAAGGATGATGAGGTGTCACTTACATACTTTGGGCATGTTGCTAAAAAGGAGAGGGACATGATGCTTGGAAGCAAAGAAAGACCCTAGGCCTGGTGGATTGACACGGTGACTGCTGCAATGGGCTCCAGTGTGCAAGGCAGTTTGAAAATCTCACGGGGTTCAGATCTGTTGTTCCCTATGAGTTGCTATGAGTCATACTCAACTTGCAGATGCCTAACAACCACAACCACCATCAAGTAGGAACCAGCTCATGGCTAACGTCTACAGTGGATTTTCATAAGCAGTAAAAACCATGGGACTGTACAATTTCCTACCACTGAGCGGTCAGTAGATTCAGATCACTTATCTTTTTTTGGTGGCACAATTTCTTACCAATGAACCACCAGAGCCACGCATAGTGCATTATAATAACATAGTATATTTAGGAATATCATTCAGGAAGAGTGCAAAAGGTAATGACAAAGAGAGAGGAGGAAAAAAGACAAATATGGATGTCAGAAGAGACTCTGAATAATGCACTAGAGCACTGTAAAGCCAAAGCAGAGGGAAGAATTCAAGATATTAAAGAGCTGAACAGAAGATTTCAAAAGGCAGCGTGGGAAAACAAAGTAAAATATTACAATGAAATGTGCAAGGAGCTGGAGTTAGAAAATCAAAAGGGCTGAACTCACTCAGCATTTCTTAAGTTCAAGGAACTGAAGAACAGATTTAAACCTCAAGGTCCAATACTTAAGGGTGTTTTGGACAGAATATTAAATGATCCGGGAAGTATTAAAAGAAGATGGAAGGAGTATACATAGTCATTGAACTGAACGGAATTGGCAGACACAGAAGAATTTCATGAAATAACATATGAGAAAGGGCCTATAGTGATGAAGGATGAAGTTAAGGCTGCTTTGAAGGAATTGGCAAAAATATAACGGCCCAGGAATTGATGTTATATCAATTGACATATTTCAACTAAAAGATGCTGCCCTCAATGTGCTCACCAAGTTGTGTCAAGAAATCTGGAGGACAACCATTTGGTGAACTAACTGCAAGAGATCTATTATTTGTTCCCATTCCAGAGAAAGGTAATCCAACAGAGGGTGGAAATGATCAAAGAATAAAATTAATATCACATGCAAGCAAGAGTCTGCTGAAGATTATCCAAACACAACTAGAACAGTACATCGGCAGAGAACTGCCAGAAGTGCAGGCTGAGTTTAGAAGGGGTCGTGGTACTAGGGATATTGTAGCTAATATTAGATGGATCTTAG
>NW_006399768.1:6750215-6784114 GCF_000299155.1 Elephantulus edwardii | reverse complement strand
GGAGAAGAGTATTGAATATACCATGGACTACTAGGAAGACAAACATGTTCTTCCTAGAGAAGATTAAACCAGGCTGCTCCATGGAGGCAAGGATTCTGAAGTTTCATCTGATATATTTTGGACATTTTGCAAGGAGAGACCAATGCTTAGAGAGGGACATCATGCTTGGAAGGGTGGAGGGACAGTACAGGAGAGAAAGACCCTCTATGAGGTAGATTGATTTAAAATGGGGTAATCAGAGTAGGTGTGTCGAAGACAGTGAAATTGGCACAGAATCGAGCAGAGTTTAGGGCTGTTGTACATAGTGTCACTATGAGTTGCAGGCAACGCGACAACACCTAACAACAACAGCAACAACATATTTAGTGATATGGCTGAAGGGTTACAGAGTAAAAAAAAAATCTATTCAATAGATTGTACATATTCTGTTTTGAGCCATCACCTGCAATCCCCACCATGTGGTCTCACTCATTCTATCCTTTCTGTTTCCCTTTCTTTCTTCTTGGCTCTGATCTTTATCCTTAGATAGAAGCTGTCCCTTTTATCTTCAGTAGTTGATTGTTTTAAAAATACCTTTTTCTCTAGTGTTACTGCTTATTTTGTATTCCAGCCTAAATTTTAGCTTTAAATTGGACCATGCAAATTGAACCAGTATTGTTGTTGTTGTTGTTGGGTTCTGTTGAGTTGATCCCAATGCTTTCATTGTTCAACAGATTTATGACAGAAACTTCACCTAATCTTGCACCATTTTAACAATCTCTCCTGGGCTTAAATCCACTGTTTCATTGTGTTATTTGTCAACTTATTGTTTCTACTCATCTATTTGAGGATGTTCCTCTCCTCCTTTATCCTCTTTTTTCCCAAGTTCAGTTCAGGACTAAAAAAGTGGCAAAGGGCCATAGTCTCAGGGTTACACCAGTCTCTGTCTAACTGTAAACCTGCTCATATTTATAATTTAGAATTTTGTTACACATTTATTTTCCTTCCACCCTATCCAGGACTTTGTATTGTGATCCACTTCAGAGCGGTCAACAGTAGTAGCTGGGCTTCAGCTAGTTCGCAGAGCAAAAAATCTTAGGGTCTCTTTAATAATTTAGGTGAATTGTTACTGTACATCTTTGAGGGTTTTTTTAAAAATTCTTCTTTGTTTAACATGAAGAAGGATAAAAGACATTAGAAGTCTGTTCACAAGCTCTTCAGGCTCCTGTAAGTCTACAAAAATAATATGTAGACTATTTCATTTGTGGACTTTGTTATTGCAATAGACTTTACCATGCCTCGTGACTATGGTCCTGAGCCCACAGGTTCACAGACACTTTGTCTCAGATGTATGGTAATAATTAAGATGTTTTTATAACTTTGCTTCCCCATATGTCCAACTGTACATCTGGATATATTTGTCAGATATGTTAATACATACATAGACACACATAGACACACCTACATATTACTTAACGTAAATATATTTTGTTATATTTTAACAAAAATATACCTTTTATAGGTTTTGGAAAAAAATTAGCTTAAAATTTTCTTTCCCATTCATGTTCACACATCATTAGAAGTTTCTATTTGGACAAGAAAAAAAAATTCAGACTTTTTACAGAAGAAGACAGTTAGATGGCCAACAGACACATGAGGAAATGCTCAACATTTCTGGCAATAAGTGAGATATAAATCAAAACCACAATGAGTTACCATCTCACTCCAGTAGCAGTGACATAGTTTAGCAGGACAGCAAGTAATGAATGTTGGAGAGGATGTGGAGAGATAGGAACATTTATACTTTTTATGCTGTCAGTGGGACTGTAAAATGGTACAACCACTCTGGGAGGCACTTTGATATTTCCTTAGAAAGCTGAGCACAGAAACTCTGTATGACCCAAATATTCCACTACTAGGAATATACTCCAAGGAAGTTAGAACTGAGATACAAACAGAGATTTGTACACCAATGTTCATAGCAGTATTGTCACCACCACAAGAACATGGAAACAGCCCAAATGTGCAACCATAGCCAAATGGATTGAGAAATTGTGGTACATTCACAAAATGGAATACTATGCAGCACCTAGGAGCAATGATTTTGAAAAGTACCACATAACTTGGGAGAGACGGGTGATATTATGCTGAGTGAACTAACTCTGTTTAATAGGACATATACTGTGTAATACCTTTCCTGTAAAAATAGAAGGATAGCTAGTAAAATGAGTATGAAGATTGATGGGGGAAGTGGTGGAAGCAGAGGATGGAAAGGAGGGAAATCACAGGGTTGCACAATTTGGTGAGTGGAAGGAGGGGTAAAGGAAATGGGAAAAAATCTAATGGGGAACTGAAAATACAGGATAATGGTAGGCATAGTCCAATGATGATTAATTTTATAAAGCACAATATATGGGAATGATTGTAGGAAACATAATGTCAGTAAAGGAAAGTACAGGGGGGAATCTGCATTAAAAATACAAACTTATATATAAAAAAAGAATTTTTCCAATAAGAATTAAAATAAATTTTTAAAAGCCATATACACATATTTATTAATAGTGGCTTTTTTTTATGAGGATCAGAAAGAAAGCATCTGTTTCCGTAAACTAACCCCCAGTAGTGTCTAAAATACAAAGATGAGACTTTTTCTTTGTTCAAACTGCAAATAAAATTATTTTGGGATCATCATGCTGTTTTCACTCTAATTAACCTTTTGTTATTGCCAGATGAGCTGTGGGAGGATATTGAGAATATCATCCAGGAAGAATGCTAAAAAGTCATTGCAAGGACAGAAGAAGAAGAAAAAACCAAGATGGGTGTCAGAAGAAACTCTGAATATTGCACCAGAGCACCAAGAAGCCAAAGCAAAGGGAAGAAATCGACATATTAAGAAGTTGAACAGAAGACTCCAAAGGGCAACATAGGAAGGCAAAATCAAGTATTACAATTAAATGTGCAAAGAGCTGGAGTCGGAATATCAAAGGGGCAGAACTCGCTCAGTATTTCTTAAGCTGAAGGAATTGAATAACAAATTCAAGCATCATTGAGTTGTAATACGTAAGGATGCTTTGGGCAGGAAATGATCCAGGAAGCATTGAAAGAAGATGAAAAGAGTAAACAGAGTCATTATACCAAAAGGGATTGGCAGACACAGAAGAATCTTATGAAACAACGTAAAAGCAAGAGCCTGCAGCAATGAAGGAAGAAGTTCAAGCTGCTCTGAAAGAATTGGCAAAAAACAAGGCTTCAGGAATTGATGGCATGCCGATTGACATATTTCAACACACAAAGGCTGCCCTGGATATGCTCACCAAGTTGTGCCAAGAAATCTGGAGGACAACCTCCTGGCCAATTGACTGGAAGAGATTTATGTTTGTTCCCGTTCCAAAGAAAGGTGGCCCGACAGAGTGCAGAAATTATCAAACAATATCATTGAAATCATATGTAAGCAAGATTCTGCTGAAGATTATCCAAAAATATCTGGAATAAATTAACCTACATCTTTTAAATCATCTGCTAGTCAAACATTTATTTGTGGCCCCCTACAGGTACTAATCGTTCAGTGTTAAAAATAAGATACTTATTATTTCCAATCATAATCTAGTAGTTTAAAACTGCCCAGGGATTTTATGAAGATTCCATGGCAACTTCTAAGATTTCCCTACCATGCAGAAATGCTAAAAGAAAGAGCTTGTGTATAATTTTCTTTCTGTCTCACACCTCTTCCCTCCAGTATGTGGAATGCATGTATGTGTTTGTGTAGGAGAATAGAGAAAGTGTGATATGTGTGGAATAATTTCACTCAGAGCTAAATAATTTCTTGGGGTTTTAGTGTTGAAGGGAAAAAAACAGAATTGGAATTGCCTCTCTCTAGCCTCTCCCTCACCTTAAACACAGAGACAGATATAGAATATATGACAGATTTTCTGTTACTAGACTACACATGTAGATATTGGAGTGAAACTTACTGAAGCCTCCTTTAATTTTCAGGAGAAGAAAGTGGTTCTGGAGAAATCACATGCCAGCCAGTGTTATTGTTGTTAGACGCTTTTGAGATTATTCCAACCCATAGGGTGATCTTATGTGCAACAGATCAAACCCTTCTCTAATCCAGCAACATCCTTACAATCTCTGCTGTACTTAAACTCATTGTCCTTGTCATTGCGTTAAACTATATTTTGGGGAGTACTCTTCTCCCCTGCTATTTTCTACTTTCCCAAGAATGATGTCCTTCTCCAAGGACTGGCCTTTTCTGATTAGTTTCCCAAAGTATGTGATATGAAGTCTCATCACTTTTGCCTTTAAAATATACTCTAGCTGCAATTCTTCCAAGTCAGATTCACTCTTTTGGCAGTCTATATGATCATCTTCAATACTCTAGCCAACACCACAATTCAAAGACAGCAATTCATGTTTTTGTTGTTGCTATGTGTCATTGAGTCACGTGCAACTCATAGTGATCTATGTACAACATCTCTCATCCCTACCCTATTCTGAACAAGTCTCATGTTCTCATCCAGAGAATTCCTGTCCTCCGGTGTCTTTCCATTCTTTCAAGCATGACGTCCCTCTCCAAGGAATGATCCCTCCTAGTAACATGCCCTAAGTATATGAGATGGAGTTTCAAGATCCTTGCCTCTGGAAAGCAACATGTTTTCCCCCTGTCCATGACAGATATGTTTATTTTCTTGATGGTCTGTGGTATGTTCAATACTCTTCTCCAACACCACAACTCAAAGGTATCGATTTTTCTTCTGTCATCCTTAATCATTGTCTTAGAAACAGTAGTAATTGTGAAGACCATGTCCTGGGACAAGGACAAGTTCATCATAGTCTCTAGACTGACATTGTTGCTCTTCCGCCCCTAACTAGAAGAGGTCCTTGACAGCAATTATTAATCTTTTTATTTCCTGACTGTTGGTCCAAGAATGTTGATTGTGGAACCAACTAAGCTGAAATTGTTAACATTCTCAATTTCTTCTCCATCTATCATGATATCACCAGTTGGTACATTGGTGAGAGTCTCTGTATTCTTAATGATGAGCTTCAATCCATATTGGAGACTACAATCCTTCATCTTCTGCAGCAAATGCTTCAGATTCTTCTTGGTTTCACCAGAAAGGGTTGTGTCATCTGCATAATGCATGTTGTTGATGAGTCTTCACCAAATTCTGATGACACATTCCTCCTCATCAAGTTCAGCCACCCCCATTATTTGTGCAGCATATAGACTGAAAAGGTATGGAGACACACTGAACCTGTGAGGTACTACTTTGCTGATTTTTGTATTAAGCAGTGTTTCTTTGCTCTGTTTTGATGACTGCTTCCTGGAATAAGTACAGGTTTCAAACGAGCACAATTATTCAAGAATTCTCCTTACATCTACTTTATTGTGTTCAGATTTAACATGCATAAAAGCAATTGAGCTCGGAGCAGGTACCCCTTTATCTTTAAGCTGACCTTCTGGCTGCTCAAGTCCATAAAGAGGCTCTTAATAACAGATTTGTCCAAGCTTATGTCTTTGGAGTTCTTGACTGCTTTTTATATGGGTGAAGCTAAGTAAGTGAAATATTTTATAAAACAATCTTTTCTCCATTTATCATTACATTTCCTACAGATTAAATACATATGGTTTCAATCTGTTGTTTCAGAGGGTTGCTATGAGTCATATTAGATAGTACCTAACAAAACAAACAAAGTAATAGGGGCATGATTTTGGACGATAAAGGCTCCATAATTGCGGAATTGATTAATGAGAAAGATAATGTGGGCTCTGTATTTAACTTCACTTTTATCATTATTAGTTTACTTTGTTGTTTTTCTCTTACTTCACATCTCACTTCATATTTTACATCTCATTTCACATAAATAGGCTTTTCTGTGATACAAGTGAGAGTTTCTATTTGGATAGCTTGGAAGCTGTGCTTTGTTCACTAAAGGTCTTTAAATTCATTCATAAAAATATTTATCAACAAAGAATATTTAACTGAAAATATTGTTTTCCCATAACAATTCAACCTATTGTCACCTAGTCAGAATGAACTCATGGTCAAGGCTGCAGTTCACACAGGAGATTGGCCATCATCCTCTGAATCAGAAGGTAGATTTGAACTACCAAAGAAATGTAGCTTTGGGGTTAGGTTAGTCTTGAGTTCTATCTCACTTAAATATGTCAACCTCAACCATTGTCACATCCTAGAAACATTAAGAGAATAATCTGCAGAACTAGAATTAAAGATTTCTACAATTAAAAATTGTAAGCAAAAAGAAGAAAGTTTTCTGAGTTGTTATCATAAAAAAATCCTTCTTGAAACAAAAAAGTAAAAGAATTAAAGGCAGGAGTCCACATATGTTTATTTCACTGGGTGCTTATATTCTTTAAACATCTCCATCACTTCTTTAAGAGCTCTGTGGCATAATATATAATATGGGGGGATCCAAGACAACAGATTGATGATTTCTACTCATCAGTCACATTTCAAGAGAAAGATGGACAGTGTCTTCCCATAAAGATTCACAACCTCATATAGAAGTTTGATATGAGGGAGAATTCACCCAATGGCAGTGGAATAAGTTTGGGTTTCACTTGTTATTCCCTTGGTAAATAGCAAATTCCTTTATCCACCAATTTCCTCTGTCATTCATCCCATTTACTAACTTTCTACCTGTTATTGTTGTTGGGTACCGTCCAGTCAGAACTAACCCATAGCTGACCCTCCAGCATGTTTTCAGAGGCAGTTAATTCCACAGGAGGAGATTGCTCACCCTTCCCCTGAAGAGCAGCTGGTGACCTTGAACAGCATTCCTTCAGGATTACTGTGCAGCTTCTTGCGACGAGGCCACCAGAGCTCCTTACCTACTCTTATATTCCTTTCATCTTTTCCTCATGACTCTGTTGTAAATTTTTAAATCTCTTTCCCACTACTGAAGAAATAGTTGTCACTAACTTCAGAAGTAAGAGAGTGAAAGAAGTGACTGTTGCATCGTTTGTGCTATTCTCACCTAGCTACTAGATTTCTAGTGGCTCAGAAAAGTGATGAGAATATCTAGTTTTATTTCTGACAATGAATCTCACCACTGGCTTTGGGGGGAGCAGAAAGGAGGTATTTTGAATGAAGCCTGAAGAAGATTTGCATTTGCTCATGAAAAAATTAATTAATGAAAGAGATTAAAGGCATGTTAATAATTTTAATAACAAAAATGAAGACGCATTGCCAAATGCATTGTCTCCATAACAGCCTTAGGGTTTATAAATAAAGCCTAGTTTACCACTTTAAAATACACATCTACAACTTCTCAAATAAAATCTGAATGTAGATAGAAGTTTCTTTTATTTTTCCGATTGTCAAATAACAGAATATATTAAAATATTTTAAACTTTATAATATAAACTTTCTTTAAATGACTATTGTATTCACCAGAAAAAGCAGCTTTAAACCTGATGTACTGCATCACAAATACATGTGTGTGTGTATGTGTGTGTAAATATCACTAGGATATTCTGATTATGATTTTTCTCATACAAATACAAATTGATAAACAAGACCTCAAAATTGGCAAAATACGAATTAACACATTTCAACAAACAAATGCTGTCCTGGATGCGCTCACCTGATTGTACCATGAAATCTGGAGAACAACCACCTGGACAAGTGACTGGAAGAGATCTAGTATTTATTCTCATTCAAAAAGAAAAAAAAAAGATGACCTGACAGAGTGTGGAAATTATCTAACAATATCATTAATATCACATTTAAGCAAGATTCTACTGAAAATTATCTTAAAAATGACTGAAACAGCACATCAACAGAGAATTGACAGATATACAGGATGACTTTAGAAGAGGCCATGGAACTAGGGACATTACAGCCAATTGTAGATGGGTCTTAGCTGAAAGCAGAAAGTACCAGAAGAATGTCTATCTGTGTTTCATGGACTATACAAAGGCATTTGACTGTGTGGATCACAACTGTGGCCGACTGAGAAGAATGAAAAACCCTTAACACTTGATTCTGCTTATGTGAAACCTATGCTTGGACCAGGAGGCAGTCCTCAGAATAGAGCAAGGAAACATTGCATGGTTCAAGACCAGGAAAGATAAATGCCAGGGATGTGTCCTCTCTCCATACCTTTTCAATCTATATGCAGAACATATCATCCAGTAGGCTAGGCTCTATGAGTAGGGATGTGACATAACAAATGGAGAAAGACTCAACAACAACCTGCATTATGCAGATGGCACAACCTTGCTTGCTGAAACCAAGAAGGAAGGACCTGAGGCATTTGCTGTAGAAGTTCAAGGAGTGCGGTCTTTAGTATTGATTGAAGCTCCAGAAAAAAGAAAAAAAATTATTCTCACCACTGTGCCAATTGGCAGCACCATGATAGACAGTGAAGATTGAGATTGGTAACAGCTTCAGCTTGCTTGGCTCAACAATCAATATTCTTGGCACCAGCAGCCAGGAAATCAAAAGACAAATAATATTGTGACAATCTGTTGTTAGAGACCTCTCTAGAGTACAGAAGAGCTACAAACTCAATCTAGAGACTAAGGAGTGCCTGGTGCAGGCCATGGTCTTTACAATTACTTGCTATGCAACAGAGAGCTGGACAATGACGAAGGATTATTGAAGAAGAATTGATGCCTTTGAGTTTTGGTGCTGAAAAAAAGTGTTGAATATATCATGGACTGATAAAAGAACAAACAGATCTGTCCTGGGGATGGTGAAACCAGGCTACTCCTTGGAAGCAAGTACTTAGGAGCTCTGTCTGACATAATTTGGGCATGTTGCAGGAAGGGACCAGTCTTTGGAGAGGGCCATCATGCTTGGAAGGATGGAGGCACAACATAAGAGAGGAAGACCCTGAATGAGACGTATTGATTCAGGGTCTAGGGTACTGGAGGTAGATAGGTAGAGACAATTAAATTGGCTCAGGATAGAGCAGAGTTCTGAGCCATTGTACATAGGGTCACTATGAGTTGGAGTCAACTCCACTGCACATAACAACAACAAGATATCATTGCCTTATTGTCAAAACTTTTTAAGAATTTTAGAGGAAGATAAAGAAGTTGGTGGCAAGTTTCCTGGAAGTTACTGTGCTAGCAATTGTATATCTTCCAGGCAACTGTAATTGTGTCAAAATTCTCCCAAACATAGTAAATTGTGGTTAATTTGCCATAATCCCAGGGATAAACTCAGAGGGTCACTGAATTGTAATCAACTTGACAACATCTAACAACAACAAGGTGGAGAAGGGGCTATTGTACTAAGCTGAACATTTATTAACAAAGAATAAATTTAAGAGTTATTATTACAATCAACATGTAGCCAACCTCCTGGCAGATTGTTGGTTGTATTTAGAGTGTGAAGATGAATAAGTTACGTGCCCTCTCTCTATTGAATAACTCATGGTCTGGCTCGAGAATTACAGCCTCCCTGTAGCACATTCCAAAGAAATTCTCAACTACACTTTGAAAGAAAGAAAAATACTGGTTTTTCTGCTCAAGGGTCACAGCTATACATTTTCATTCATACCAATTGAAAGGAAGTTATAGACATAATCTAGAAAAAAAGTAACCATGAGATAAATAACTAAGCATATATTAAGTTTTGCTTTTTACTTTGAAATTACATCGTATCAACACTGTTGTAACTAGTTTTTAAAATCTATTCATTATCACTATCTGATAAAATTTGGAAGCAGGAGTAGCATCCACTTCCTAAATAACATGCCTCCAGGAACTCTAGGGTGGCTATGAGTCATGCTCAATTAGACAGCAATCAACAACATCTTATAAAGTGTGTTGTTGCTATGTGCAGTCAAGTCAATGATGACTTGTAGTGACTGAACAACAGAGAAGTGGGTGGGGCTGTCCAGCTGAGCCAGAGCTGAAGGTTGCTGCCCCCTCCCTGTCTTGTTAATGCCTGGGCCTCCCAAAACATGATGCCTGTATGCTTGTTTGCTTTAATGGTTAGCTCTTAAGGGTACATCCTTATGTATTCATTTGCAGTATTGAGGGAGTGATTTGCATTTTGCTGCTTGTTTTGTAACTTAGGTGTATGTATATGCTTGTTTATCATTTGCTCTTATGAGTACAGCATTGACTTGTCACTTTGTTGTACTGGAGTGACTTGGCATGAAAGGTAGACCAGCAAGCAGGATTGGACATCTAATTCTGACATAACGGGCCTTAAAAACCCTGTGAAGAATAGATGAACACTATTATATGTAGCACTTCAAGTAGAGCCCATATTGAAAATCATTCAAAATGAGGAGAAACAACAGATGCAAACATCTATTAATAATTGGAAAGTGGAATGGACAAAATAAAAACTTAGGGAAATTGAAAATCTTCAAAAATGAAGACTGACAGATGAAAAAAAAAAAAAGATTGACATTTTAGGGGCATTAGTGATCTGAGATGGACTGATTAAAAAAAACAAAACAAAAAACCCCAAACCTGGAAGACATCTTCCTGGTCAACTGACTGGAAGAGATCCATATTTGTCCCATTTCCCAGAAAGGTGATTGATCCAATAGAACAACATCACTAATATCACATGCAAGTAAAATCTTGCTGAAGCTTATCCAAAACCTGCTAGAACAGTACACCAACAGAGAACTGTCAGAAGTTCAAGCTAGATTTAGACTAGGTATCAATGTTGATATCTAGTTTGCTGATGGATCCTGGTAAAATGCCTAAATGAGTACTTCTAGGATAACAGAGTGGGATATAGAACATGAAATAATTATATATATATAATCTCCATGTTCAACGTTAGGAAATGACTCATAGCTAACTCTCCAAGTGGGTTTTCAGAGACAGTAAATTGCATGGAAGTAGACTTCCTATCTCTCTCCCACAGAGCAGCTGGTGGATTTGAACCACGTATCTTTGGGCTGGCAGTGCAATTCCTTACCCACTAGGTCACCAGAGCTCTCAAACTATAAATTATAATTTTATCAACAAACACCTCAAAAGATATGTCCTGTGTAAGAGACAGTACAGTTCTTAGTATTTTAGATCATTTATCTCCTTTAATCTTGTCCAAAGCCCAACAAATATGATTATGTGCATTCCATGGTGTGGAGACAAAATTGAGATATAAAAGATACATGGCTTATGCTAAAATCTCACATCCTAAGTCTAAAAAAAAAATAAATAAGCCTTACACTCATTGCTACCAAACAGCAACTCCTTTGGTTTGGCAGTGCAATTCCTTATGATTTTTTAATCACTAAGCTACACTGCTTCCAAAAGAGATTGTAACCTGAAACATCAATGTCTCTGCTCTGCAAAGAGTACTAAACATTTAGGATGTTTTATGGGTTTTTTTTTTAAGACCAAATAGTATTGTAGTCTTATCTTTAACTTGAGTAGAGATTTTTCACTTCAGTTCACTTTCTAGTTCAAAGGTTCACTTTCCAGTTCTAGTTACTCTACTGTGGAAAATGTTTAGGCCTTGAGGCAAGGCAAATCAGTTTGAAGTCTCATTTCAAAAACTCCAAATTGAGTGGATTATGATTTTACCTACCTAGTTTCCTTACATGTAAAATAAAGTTTGCTGCAAAGGAGTTATGAAGATTTGCAGAGAGGACAATTTTATAGAATCTGGCACGAGGTCAGGGAATTCTGTTGGCCTATTCTATAGGAAGTCACGCTGCTAACTCAAAAGGCACACATGTATCTGTCAGTTTGAATCCACTAGTTGCCCCTCAGGAGAATGAATGATAGGCAATCTCCTCCCCTGTGTGATTTACAGCTTCAAGTTGGTTCCAACCAGATGGAAATTAAAAAGAGCACAATGTTAATCATGTACTAGTTATTATGAAGATTTAGAATCTTTCTCTTTTTTTTTTCTGCTCTCTTTAACCAATTCCAGTCAGTTGTGAATTAACTATGGTAGATTAATCATCTTCCCATGAAAGTAAATGGCATTTATTTAGTAAGGGTAGCCAAATGCTTCTGAAAGTGTTTGAGGATAATATGTTCTAGCACATTCTAATTCTCTGCTGCAATGCTGTCATTAACAATGATAAAATGACTACTTCTTACCACTTTGCTGGAAGGACTGGAAGGAGGATGAATGTGATGCTGTTTAAGAGAAAATTTGAGCTTTTAAAACTAGGTTCCTTGTAATTATGTCATCACAATTAGGTGACTGCTAGGAGCCTGCTTAGAGGAGAATACTCTACTTTATGTAATGTTATTTTAAATCATAAAAAAACACCCAAATTTCCAATGAGATTACTTTCAAGGGACTCTTCTTTTTAATACAACTTTGCAAAGATTCAGGCCATTCCTCAGGAATATGCTGCCTTAGGATATAGATGTTCTTCTCATGAATAAAATGAGCTTCTACAGAAAGGTATTGATCAACTCCCCTGTTGCTTCTTCCTAAAAGCATTAAAAAGAAGTTATTAAATAATGTTACTAAAAGATGCTAGACCAACTTTAACAAACAAGATGAACCTCCAACCATATCAGTCAAAAGTCAAAGTCTTACCTAAATATAAAGATATTTAACACTGAAAGTTTATGTATATATTCACTTTAATAAAAATAACACCTAGATTCTAAGTCCCAGGGCCAAATTTCCTGAATTCCTCCCTGTATCTGTCTATATTATTTATGCCCTCCTAAATATTCACCTAAATAGATATAAACCTGCAGGCACAAAAGTCACAAACAACAAACCATGAGAAAAATGCTGAGGATTAAAGGGTCAGGATTGTAAATAGTAGAGTGGAAAAACTTGAAATTCAAATTCACTGTTTGGAGTCCTAACCAGTTTATAATAGATCCTCTTAATGGGTTTCCCCAGGCTGTATCCTGCCTGGGATAAGAATGCCCATCTTTCACCCTCAGCAGTTGGTGGATTCAAACCTTGAGAAGTTCGGGTTAGTAAAGCAGCTTCCTATGTATTATGCCACTAGAGCTTCATATGCATCTAAAGTAATGTCATCAAGTGTCTAAACATAAGACAAGTTCTTGAAGAGAAAAAAAAATGAGAGGAGAAATTATAAATACGTTATACCTCAATGTGTACCTGAGACTCACTAGAGCCAGTGATTCTGACTCAATGGCACATAACAAGATCAATTATTGACTTTTCATTTGACTAGTTGCCTCTTGAGAATTTTCTTTAGGAAAACTGTCAATTCAAAACCCAAGATAATTTTTGTTATCAACGTTAAGGAAGAATGAAGTTGGTAAACACTGAAGATATATTAGTTGCTTAACCTCATTACCAAATAACTATAGTAAACATTCATCCTTACTGTGATTTCATTACTTTATTATTGTCTTACAGAACTACAGAGAAGACAAATAAAAGAAAAATAGACATTTAAGGCATGCACATTTTTCAGAAAGCTTGCTTTGCTAGTTAGGTGTGAGGTAGACACTGTTGTCTTATGAAGTGAGTTTGTCTGTTTGTGTCCACCAGCTGGTCCGTGGGAGAAAGAAGGGCCCTGGAAGATTCAGTCAGAGAGGAAGGACCTGATCTGTGGGTTAGCAGCACAACTCCTTACAGATTAAGCCCGCAGAGCAATAGTAACTATTTTCCCCCCTTTTAAAGAGTCTTGTAGCTTATTTACTGTTCTTTTACTGTCTTTGGATTCTACGCAGGTGCTCATAAGCTGATAGACTGTCTCCAGGGGATACAGAAGTACATGCTTGGTGCTAAACACAATCAAACCACAGGACAGTGTGCTATAGGGTATTAAGATTCCAGCTTCATTGTGATTATCTCATTAAAGTCACTCAGTGCAATTGCCCTCATTGTCTAACTTCCTTAAAGTTTGGATGACATTGTAGAAAGCAGACAGAAAATTGGATCATTTGATTGTAAAAACCATTATTCTGTCTGAGTCACATGGTAATTTGTTTGACAACAGGACACAACAGAGATTGTGAATTGTCTCTCTCTTATGGAACTAGTCCCAGACCTAAGATCCATTGTTTCAAGCTGGCTGGCATTAAGATAACATAAAAGAACTTTAACATATGTAAAAAAAGATAAAAACTTTAGATTCTCTTTGATAGAAGAATTCATTTGAAATGAGACGCATTAATATAGATAGACTGAGGGAAAAGTTTATGACATACTGAACTTTGATGTTAAAGTCAAAATCTCACCCTGTCCCTGGCAAATACTTTTAATATAAAATCAAGCAAATTGAAAAGCTATTCTCTCAGTTTTGCAAGGTGAAAAGACATTAAGTATGTTAAAACATGGTATCAAACACACACACACACACACACAGAGCCAAAACCAAAAATTCACAGCATAGAATCAGTTACAGACCCTTCACCAGCTTTCCAAGGCTTTAAATCCATATAATAGGAGGTTACTCAATTTTACCCCTCCAAGCAGCTAGCTGGTGGATTCCAATTGCCTAAGACACCGTGTTGCTTACCCAGAGCTTGGGGATCTATGGTACATACTGATAAAGAACTGCACATTAAACAGCCTCTGAAAACCCACGGGAGGGTCAGATATGGGTCAGTTCCACTTTGATGGTACGCAACTACCAAAAGGTACAAGTTTTCTAATCCCAGTTGCTCTGCTGGACGAATACAGGCAATCTCCTCCCATGCAATTTATAGACTTTGAAAACCAGTTAGAGAGTCCAGCTCCATGATGCTCAAGAACCAGCCACCTTTTGGTTAGCAGGTGGGTTAGTTATGCACTAAGTCCCCAAAAGTCATAGTCATAAAAATAACTTTGTTTGCTTGTTTGCTTTGTTTTTTTAAGTTGTAATTACTGTGTAATTATTATTTATTAGTAATTATTCCTAGATGGAGAAGGCTGAGAAATAAGATGTTTAGAATTACTAGAAGCTGTTACAATTTTAATCCAGAATATCCAAAACTCCATATCAGAGAGGAATGACATTTCTTTTCTCTTAAATTGTTCATTTTCATATCACATTGTTAGCCTAAGCCTTATTTTGAAAAGGTTTTACTCTGCATTTGGTAAACTCAGTGTTGGTGATTTATTTATTGTGCAATTTAACTTATAAAAAAACCATTGATTTAAAAAAATATTGGATTTATAACAAAACCATGCTAATCACCAATACCTATCATTCATTAAAGGTTTCTATTTGCTAAAAGCAGAAAAACTTCAAGTTCTTGTTTTCTCATCTAACTGAAATAAAGACCCAAGTGAACAAAACTCAAACCTTTACTGCCACCCTGTGGTTCCTCTGACAATTGTCAAATAAAACAGTCACTGCCCTAAATCATGACTAGCATTTTTAAAAAGTCTTTTGCCTCCTCAAAGAAAGGGTATTATCTAAAAGACAAACTGCATTAGGTAAATCTGCAGTCAGGGACCTTTTCAGAGTCCTGAGAAGCAACGATATCAGTCTAGAGTCTAAGTTGCACCTGATCCAGGCCACAGTCTTCACAATTACTTACTATGCATCAGAGAGCGGGACAATGACTAAGTATGACAGAAGAAGAGTCGATGCCTTTGAGTTGTGGTGCTGGAGAAGAGTTTTGAACATACCATGGCCTGCCAAGAAAACTAATAGTTCTGTTTTGAAGAGAGTGAAATCAAGTTTCTCCTTGGAGGCTAAGATTTCTAATCTCCGTCTCACATACTTGGGGCATGTTGCCAGGAGAGACTGGTCCTTGGAAAAGGACATCATGCTCAGAAAGGTGGAGGGACAGCTCAGGATAGGAAGATCCCAGATGAGATAGATTGATATAGTAACTGGGGCAACTTGGCTAGGTGTGTCCAAGTCAATGAGACGAGCTCAGAGCAGAGCAGGCTTCAGAGCTATTTGTATACAGGTTTGCTATGAGTTGCAGGCGATCAGAGAGCACATAACAAAACCAGAAAACCTAATGGAGATTAAAACTTCAAAATGATACTATACAATAGTATCAAAGATGTAATTTTTTTACATCTGCACTATTACCAAAGATGTCATTTTTATCATTGCAAAAAAATGATACATGCAGTTGTAGCTATCCTACATTTGCTAATGAAATACTGCATTCTAATCAAACATAGCAGTGACTATGGCGCAGAACTGAACAGTGCTTGGTTCTGTTGTACATAGAGATGCACTACATTAAAACTGACTCTATAGTATCTAACAACAATAATTTCCTCCTTCTTTGTTAAATTATCTTTAAAAAATTTGTATTTTCAAGTCATTGTAGTATAAGATGCAAAAATGAAGCATAGATTTCTTTGAACTTAGTTTCTTCGAGAGGTGACATTTTAAAGAATTATTATTGATATAAAGACTGGATATTTTTAAGCAATAATTTTTGCTTCATAGTCGTGTAGTAGTATTAACTAAATCTGATCTTGTTCTTTCTCATCAGTTTTCAAATTCTCTGTGTGTGTATGTGTGTGTGCTTCAAAAGAATTTTATACCTAAAAAATATATAATCATAATAGAGGGGGAGAAATAATTTTAAATGAATATTATTTTTACAAAGTACGTAAAAATAGATGACAGATACTATTCAGCACCATGCTCACAATTTCTGGCATGCTCCAGGCCATTTTTAGTCACTGTATTAGTTCATTTCATAAAAGTCCTTCCTCTCTTTTATTGTCCCTTTTGCTTGCCTAGCATGATGTATTTTTCCAAGGACTGACCCCTCCTAATAACATGCCCAAAGTATGTAAGATGAAGTTTCATCCTTATTCACCATCTAAATTTCAAATGTATGTGAAATAATTGAAACTACTGTGCCTTGGATCACGATTACTCTTTAAATGGATGTTTTTACTCTTCAGCACTTTAAAAAGGCTCTCAACAGCAGATCTTCCTAGTGCAAGCTTTTTCCCCCCTAAATTTTAACTTCTAATATGATGATTTTTAATTGTGGATCTTCATCATTATTTTGTCTATGGGTTTACTTGTGTTTTATTAACTATGCAAAGACATTTGACTGTGCAGATCATAACAAAGTATGGCAAGCAGTGGGAAAAATGGGTATCCTGGAAGACTTACCTGTGATCTGATGAAACCTATACATAGATCAAGAAGTTATCGTCTGAACAGAACACGGGGATACTACATGATTTGAAATTAGGAAAGATGTGTGTCATGGTTGTGTTCTTTCTTCATATCTATCCAATCTGTATGCTGAGCAAATAATTCAAGAAACTGAACTATATAAAAGAAAACAACATTAGGATTGAAGGAAGCCTCATCAACAACCTGTGTGCTATGTAGATGACATAACCTTGTTTGCAGAAAGTGAAGGCTTGAAGCATTTACTGAAGAAATCAAAGACTCTGGTATATTCACACAATGGGATACTATGCATCAATGAAAAACAAGGAAAATATTACACAACATGGTTGACCCTGAATTTTTTTTAAAAAACTGAATTTAAAAAAAAAATGTTTAATCGCTATTTTAACAAAAGTTTACAGAAAACTTGGTTTTCCATCCATTCATTGTTTCACATTTTCCTCCCTACCTTCCTCCACAGTTTGCTTTTCTCTTTAAAAAGATTCTTTCATCGTTGTACATTTTCCTCCGTCCCTCCATCTCCCCAACCCACTGTCCTATGCACCTCTTGTTCTGGACTGTTGTCATGCAAATAATCTAATCATATATTTCTTTTAGAAAATTCTTTTCCTCATCAATTTAAACACAGTGTTCATTATCTATCCCCTGTTTTCTTAGTTTCCCCTCCAACTCTCATGCCAGTCTTGATTTATAACAGTAGCATTATGCAATATTTGTGCGTTTATGACCGAGCTATTTCATTCAGCATAACATCCTTTAGGGTCACCCATTTTGTATAATATTTTATGAGTTGCTTGTTTTTCAGTGCTGTGTACTAATCCATTGTGTGAATATACCACAGCTTCCCTATCCATTCATTTGTTGATGGCACTTGGGTTACTTCCTTCTCTTTGCTATTGCAAACAATGTAGCAATAAACATGGGCGTGCATATATGTTTGGGTGACAGATTTGGGGGTTTTAGGGTATATTCCCAGTAGTAAAATTGCTGAGTCAAATGGTATTTCTATTTCCAGCTTTTTGAGAAAGTGCCATACTATCTTTCAGAGTGGTTGCATCATTTTATACTCCCACCAATAGTGAATAAGGGTTTCAATTTCTCCACAACTTCACCAGTATTTGTCGTTTGCTGCTCTGTTGAACTTTGCTGTTGTTACTGTGGTGAGATGATATCTCACAGTTGTTTTGATTTGCATCACTCTTAGAGCTAGGGATTTTGAACATTTCTTCATTTGTTCATTCACCATCTAAATATCTTCATTGGTAAAATGTCTGTTCATATCCTGTGCCCACTTTGTGATTGGGTTGTTTACCTGTATCTTGTTCAGGTGTTGGAGTATTCTATAAATTCTAGATGTAAGACCCTTTTTAGACATGTCATTACCAAATATTTTCCTTCCAGTCTGTGGCTTTCCTTTTTACCCTGTTGTAAAAGTTTTTGGAGGTGCATAAGGATTTGATGCTTAGATCTCATTCATCTATTTTATTCTCTCCTGGTTGTAGGGTTTTCAGGATGTTTGAGAGACTATTCATGTTGTGGATTAGAAAAAGTGAATCGGGGGGAGGTAGGGAGGAAAATGTGCAAGAATGAATGAATGAATGAAAAATCCTACTTTTCTGTAAATTTTCATTAAAATGGCAATTTAAAAATAAAAACAAAACAAAGAGTGTTTATCCAATATGTCACACAAATGTAATCATACATGTAAACCCCTTTCAGGTTGACTTTTTCTTACTAAATACAATACTCTTGATATCTGCTCAAATCTATTTCATGTATCAGCAGTTTATTTCTTTTAATGTGAGAGCTGGGGAAATGAATGAGAAAGACTAAAAAAGAAATAATGCCTTTGAATTATTATATTGGCAAAGAATATTAAATATATCATGGCCTTTCAGAAAAACAAATAAATCTGTCTTCAGAGAAGTATAGCTGGAATAACGCTTAGAAGTGAGAATGGTAATATTTTGTTTCAAGTACTTTGAACATGGAGAAAACAGACCAGGATGAAGAACAGAAGAACATCAAGTTTGGTAAGGCAAAGAGAAAAAATAAGACTCTTTACAAGATAGTTTAAAACAACGGCAAAGACAATGTGTTTATTTATAGCAATTATTACAAACACAGCACAGAACTCGGCACTGTTTCAGTCTGTTGCCCTTAGAGTTACTATGCATCAAACAGATTTTCATTTTTTTTTTACATTCCACAGAAAAATGTACTCTTCTTGGGAAAATGCATGTTCTTGAATTAATGGTATTTAGATGCATAGGCAACATACATTTCCATTTTGATTGAAGCAGCAGGTCAATATGGATTGGTTCTAGTTGTTCAGTGTTTCTGGCATCCAATTTTAGGTTTTGGGGTTGGTTGTTTCGGTTTGATTGGTTCTTACTATGCCCAAAAACTAAGGTCCCAAAGGCATAGAAAAAAGCAATTCAGTCCCTTGTTGGCTCAGCTATATTCATAGCTGTATTAACAGCATGAACTAATGTGCATATAGGAATATCATGGCAGTGGGTGGGTTTTCAAAAGCTTAGGCAAAGTTTGTATGTATGAATGACAAAGCATTCCAATGCCATTTGTTGAGCTACATTGGACTGCTATTTCATCTTTGTCAAAAATCATTTGGGTGCATGTAACAGGGTTGTTGTATGTTGGTATTTTTAATTTTTAGTGTAGTTAACTTCATTACATAATAAGTCCCAAAAACAACTTTTGGTGAAACTAAGATAAAAACATGGCACTTAACAACAATAACATCTTATGACAGGTTTGGAAACAGAAGTGGCATCCACTTCCTAAATAACATGCCTCCAGAAAGCCTATGAACTTTGATAATGTCTATAGGGGTAGAGGGGCTTCCAGGCTTTTGTTCATAAGGTTGCTATGCATCATGCTCAACTCAAAGGCAATCAACAACAACTACAACAATATAAAAAAATGCTGAAAACGAATTGCTTTATTATAATGAATCTCAAGACCATTAAATGACTTTGGCTTAATAATTATCCAACATGGGAAATGATTCAAAAGATCTAAAAACATAGTAAATAAAGCATAATTACAAATAAAGACTATATAACAAATCAATACAGAGTAGAGACCTCGAAACCAAATTTATACATTGCAAATTCTGGATTGGGCTTCTATCAGCCACAGGACCCTAAAAAAGACACTAAAGCTTAAAATCCCTGCATTTTTCAGTTCCAACAGTTAATAATTAGTTACTTCCTTATGCTGCTGTGAAGATAGAAGTTAATAAAGGTAAAACATTTAGAGCAGTCCTTAACATACTAAGGATCCAATAAATTCCAGCTATACACAATCAAATCTGATAAAGAGTACCAGCCTGAGTGAAACATATCTTTTAAGATGAAATATGTATGATTTAAACCTTGAACTGGTACCTCCCTTAAAGTCTTGGTATTTTGTCTGTAAAATAAGATTATTTTGAGGAACAAATGAGCTAAGTGCTAGGAAATTTTATCACTGAGTTCAATTACACAGTAAATACTCTGGTTATAAATGCTTCTTTTTAAGTGCCATTAAGTTGAGTATGACCCAAAGTGACCCTATGACAACAGATCTGAACCCAGTCTTATTTTGTGCCATTCTCACAATCTCTGAAATACTTGAACCTATTGCAGCAATCAATGTGTCAATTCTTCTGGTTGAGAGTCTTTTTCTCTTTTCCTGACTCTGTACCTTTCAAAGAATGATGTTTATACAAGATATGTGCCCAAAGAATGTGAAATGAAACTTTATCATCTTTGCCTTCAAGGAGCACTCTGGCTGCACTTTCTCCAAGACATACTTGTTTGTTCTTTTCATGGGTGTTTGGTACTGTTTCCCAATTCCACAATTCAAAGGCATTAATTCTTCTGTCACCCTTATTCACTGTCCAGCTCTTAGATCCATAACAGCTCACTGAAAAGACTAAAGCCATATTCAAGTGCATGTTAGTTCTCAAACTGACATTATTTGCTCCTCAATAATTTGGAGAAGTCCATGACTGCAGATTTTCCCAATGCAATATGTCTCCTGCTCTCCTGACTGATGATACTAGGAGTGTTTATTGTGGCCCCATTAAGATAAAAATGACAGTTTCAATCTTTTCTTCATCTATCAAGATGCTGCCTATTAGTCCAGTAGTTAAAATCTTTGTTTTCTTGATGCTGAGATGCAATCCACATTGAAAGCTTAGGCAGCAAGCCCTTCAAGTCCTTCTTACTTTCAGCAAGAAAATTGTGTCATCAGCATAATTTAGGTTATTGATCAGTCTTCCTTCAATCCAGATGCCATATTCTTCTTCATGAAATCCATCTTCTCAAATAATTTTCTCAGCATATAGATGGAATAATTACGAAGAAGGGATACAACCCTGACACATATCTTTCCCTTGCTCTGTGTGCACAGCAACCTATTGGTGTAGGTATAAGTCTCACATGAATAAAATTAAATGTTATGAAATTCCCATTCTTCTCAGTATTAGCCATAATGTAAATCCACACAAATGCCTTTGTATAGTCAACAAAGCACAAATAGACAGTCTTCTTGTATTTTCTATTAGCCAGGATCCAGCTGACATTAGCAATGATATTTCTGCTGCCCATGGCCTCATCTAAAACTAGCTTGAAATTGAAAAGTTAATTGTGCACCTTTCTGAGATGTAAGAATGATCTGGTCTTAATAAATTGGCTAGGATATTCACAGGGAAAAAATGACTTAAGGATGACAGAAGAATTGATGCTGCTGAGTTGTGGTGTTGGGGAAGAGTACTGAATATCTCATGGACTGGCAAAAGAATAGATATTTCTTGCAGAAGGTGCAGCCAGAGTGCTCCTTGGAAGCCAAGATGATACTACTTGGAAAGGTGGAGGGTCAATGAAAGACAGTAAGAACTTCAACCAGATGGACGGACACAGTCACTGAAGCAAAACATACTCAAGTATGTCAGAGATTGTGAGGACGGCACAGGATATGACAGGGTTCAGATCTTTTGTTCACAGAGCCACTATGATGAATATTCAACTTGACAGCACCCAACA
Source organism: Elephantulus edwardii (assembly GCF_000299155.1). NCBI lineage: Eukaryota > Metazoa > Chordata > Mammalia > Macroscelidea > Macroscelididae > Elephantulus > Elephantulus edwardii. Next base: position 6,762,065 of record NW_006399768.1, on the reverse strand, counting down.
ACAACAAGGTTCTTCAAAGTGTAAGGGTAGTAACAACTTCAATATTTGTATTTGGTCATTAAACTTAAATAATGAACTTTACATATTTTTAAACACTCAATTATGTAAATAAATTAGGCCTTCACTGTGCCAAAAATAAAAAGTATTGAATAAAAATGGATTACCACCCAGTTAGAAGTTAGAAGAGAAATAAGAAACTCTAGCAAAGAGTTTGCATTGCTTGCCATGCACATATTGCTTTTCAAGCTATGGATTCCTTACAAAGGTCAACTTGCATATTCTGGGGGCAACAGAAAGATCCAGTAAAATTAACAAATAGGATTAATTGAAAGATGTGCAAAATATAGTTAAAATTGTAGAACAATGAGCAAAAGAAATTGATTATGGAGAAATGTAAAGATTATCCTTATATTTATGTTTAGCTCAAATAAACATTTTTTTAAAATTATGCTCTCATGAAAACTAGCATTACATGAATTACTACTCTATTTAGAAATGGTTTTTCCAGTTGGAAACAACCCAAGTGCCCATCAACAAATGAATGGATAGAGAAGCTGTGGTATATTCACACAATGGAATACTATGCTGCATTGAAAAACAAGGAACTCAGGCAATATTATACAAAATGGGTAACCCTGGAGAACATTATGCTGAGTGAAATATCTCAGTCACAAAAGGACAAATACTGCATAGTGCCACTGTTGCAAAACTGGACTGACATTGGGATTGGAGGGAACCTAAGAAAAGAGGGGATAAATAATGTATTCTGCATTGAAACAAATAAGGGAGAGTACTGTTTAAAAGGAATATAGAATTAGGTATTATTTTCATGACAAGATTTCGGGGGAAAAAATTCATAATAAAGTGGACTGTGGACTTAGGGGGTGGATTGTATAACAATGAAAGATTTTTTTTTCTTTTCAAAGAGAAAAACGAACTGGGGTAGGGTGGGCAGGGAGGAAAATGTGTAACAATGAATGAATGAATGAATGGGGGAAATTTAAATGGAAAGACTATGCTGTAAATTATATATGTATACACATACATATATATATTGCATTAAAAAATCATTAATTAAAAAAAATAGTCTTTCCTAAAGCTCAATACCAAAAATATGGGAGCTAAAGTGGAGTATTAGCATATTCATGAGTAAACATGCGTTTTCAATTTAAGATTATTACAAGTTCCGACCGCAAATGAAGGGATAAAAGAATAAAGGGGGGGGGAACCACAAAACTAAAAATAGCATAGAATGTAAGGAAGAGAAAAAACCTTTTCCTGGCTGGAGAACAGAAAGATACTCCAGCAAACACTAGGGCAAAGGTTGGATTTAAAATCAAGTCTATGTTCCTGTGGTTGTGCTAATAGAGAAGAAAAATCTGTCCATAGTAATCAGCACATATTTATTCATTGTCTTAAATTATATAATAGAGAAATTAAATTCTATTTTATGTATATCTTAAATTATATGACAGAACAATTTCATTCTCTAAAGCTTAGTTTAAAAAAGTTCTCTGGTTAAAATTATATATATATATTCAGACTCAGATATTTTAAAAGTCCAACCGTTATAACTCCTCTAAAATCTAATCTGGCCTGTTTAAGAATTTCTACATAGTGTCTGACCCTCTGTAGGATGCCGAAATAAAATGTATTTTGTTTCACTGATTGGTTATAGCACAAAAGGAGCATATCAATGAGATTAAGGAGCGCTAGGCAATTTGACGATCTTTGTGAAAATTAAAATGGGAGTTTTATCTTTAAATAACAAATAAGGTAACACTATTATATCTTATTGAATATTACTGCCTAAAGGATTGACTGTTTATATTTAAATGTAGAAGCAAAGATTATTTATGAACATGAGTATAAAGTCAGTTTTCCATCTCATATCTATTTGTGAACGTTTCACCAATTTCACAGAGTAGAAAAACCTAGACTTTCCATTTAGACTATATTTAAAATTGCGCTGACCCTTAACAGATCACAATGGAGGTTAACACAGAACCTCTGACAAGACTGGTGTTGACTGACAAGGAAGTTGGCTGTATTATTTTACCAACATGCAAGGATTCATTTTATAGTCCATCCTCTTGTGGTGTTTAATATCAACTGCTTAAACAGTTTAACATTGACCTCTCTTGCTCATAACGACCCCTTCTGGCCTCATATCCATCTAATAGAAGAGTAAATCTGTCATGGTATATGGTCCATAATCTTTAACTTGTCCTCTGAGAGTGGCAAGGATCACACAGATGACACTAGAGTTGTATAACATTCTATTGAAATGTCATCACATGATAGTTCATTGGTATAAGATGCATCAGTAAAACTTGAGTTTTTGCAATTGGTTCTTAGTTTACAATGAATTGAGCTTCTGTCACACCTCCATTGCTCCATTACAATGACTGTCAAGGAAGGAATGGAGGATCTCAGGGTAGGAGAATGAGAGATGACAGAAAATGGCCAAACTGAAGGATGTCTCTAGATGCAGAAAGAACTTTTCTCCTGTGAATTACATTTTTATAAAAATGTTAACATTCACTTTGTAGCTGAAGTTGCAAAGAATAGAACTGAATTTTATAATTTTTAAAATATCTGCACAAAGGAATTGTGTGAAAATAGCTTTATAAGGCATCCCTATTTATAGAGTATTGTGTCATCATGTTTTCCAGTAAAGTAATTTATTTTTCTGTTCTGAAGATTATGGAGATGAAAGTAGGAGATTCAGAGAGATGTATCTGATTCAGGAGAATTCAAAGCTAAGGTAGTATAAGTGGTCAAAGAAGATCTGGATTTTATTTATTTATTTAAGCCAAAAGTAAGAATTTCATTAGATCAGAGAAACAATTAAATTCTGATGATATAAGTAAATGTTCAACTGCTCACTAAAAGCAGTGGTGCCACAAGGATTGGTGATATCTCATGATATCACCTCCCATTTACTATATAAAATTCTTAATGTACACTATCAATTTGGTGACAAATTGTTGGGTGGGGTTTTTTTGTTGCATACCACTGAGTAAGAACCTACTCATAGGTGACCCTCCAGTGAATTTTCAGAGGCAGTAAATAGGAAGATTGCCCTTCTTCCTTCTGTTCTCATTGGAACAGACAATGGATCCAAACCACATACCTCTGGGTTGGAAGCGCAACTCCTTACCATTAAGTCACTGGATCACACTGTTGCTGGGTACTATTGAGTCAGAATTGACCCATAACTGACCTTCCAGGGGGTTTTCAGAGGTAGTGAATTGCATGGGAGGAAATTCCCTATCTTTCTCCAAAAAAACACCTAGTGAATTTGAACTATATACCTGGAGTTGGCAGTGTAATTCCTTATCACTAAGCCATCACCAAAGAGCTGACAAATTATTTACATGTCAAATATAGTTGTTGTGTTGTTGTTGTTGTTGTTGTTGTTGTTGTCAGGTGCTGTCGAGTTGTAGACGACTCATAGCGACCCTATGAGTGAAAGATCTGAGCACTGTTCATAGAGTTTCCAGAGGCAAGCCATTTCTGAAGTGGATGCCACTCCTGCTTCCAGGGTTAAATACAGTTGTAAACTGTTCTAGTTCTTAGTGTACAAGAATACCAGCAATAAAACAGTTTTCCAAACTCCATGTTAAATTACAACATTACTCCACAAGAAAAAGACTATTATAACCCAATTATAAAATGGCAAAAGACATGAAAAGACCTTTCACAGAGGAAGATATTCAGATGGCCAACAGACACATGAGGAAATGCTCAGAATCACTGGCAATAAGAGATGCAAATCAAAACCACAATGATATACCATCTCACCCCAGTAGCAGTGGCAAAGTTAAGCAGGACAGTAAGTAATAAATGTTGGAGAAGATATAGAGAGATAGGAATTCTTATAGGTCGGATTGTAAAATGGTACAACCACTCTGGAAGGCATCTTTATGTTTCCTCAAAAAGCTGAACATAGACATTCCGTATAACCCTGCTATTACAATGCTTGGAATATAAGAATATAATCTAAAAAAAATTAGAAATGAGACACAGAGGTTTGTACACTAATGTTCATAGCATCATTATAAACAAGATCATGAAAACAGATCAAATGTCCAACCACAATCTAATGGAGTGAAAAACTGTGAAGCAATAATTTTGGAAGTTACTACCTAACTTGTGAAGAGATAGGAATTCTTATACACTGTTGGGGGCATTGTAAAATGGTATAATGGGACTGGAGAGCATTATGCCAAGTGAACTAACTCAGTCTCATAAGGACAAATACTGTATAAGACTATTATTATAGATATAAAGAGATAACTAGTAAAATGAGTATGAGGATCCAAGGTGGGGAGGATAGAAGCAGAGGGGTGAGGATGAGTAGGGGGTAATCATAAGGTTGCATAATCTGATGGGTAGAGGGAGGGGATGGATAAAGAAAATGGGACCGATCCAGAGTGAAAAACAATGTACATAAATTTTGTAAGCAAATCAGTATAAAATAATATTTATTTTTTAAAAAATTACAACATTATTTGCAGCTAAATGAAAGCATTTTAATTTTTCTTTTCCCATTAATCCACCAGCCAATCTCTGGTGAAAGAAAACAACAGTCTGCATTAGTAAAGACTTAACACCTTACGACCTATCAGAGAAAGTCAAATATATACCTCTAAACAATCAACTACTTTCTCTGTGGGAGAAAAAGGGGCAGTTTCTTCTCTTGCAATGATATACCAATTGACATATTTCAGCTGACAGATGCTGCCCTGGATGTGCTCACCAAGTTGTGCCAAGAAATCTGGAGAATGACCACTTGGCCAACTGACTGGAACAGATCTATATTTGTTCCCATCCCAAAGAAGGGTGACCCAATAGAGTGTGAAAACTATAGAACAATCTCATGGATTTCACATGCAAGCAAGATTCTATTGAAGATTATCCAAAAACAATTGGAACAGCACATCAGCAGAGAACTGCCAGAAGTCCAGGCTGGGTTTAGAAGGGGTCATTGTACTAGGGATATTGTATCTGATGTTAGATGGATCTTAGCTGAAAGCAGAGAATACCAGAAGAATGTCTATCTATGTTTCATTGATTATGCAAAGGCATTTGACTGTGTGGATCATAACAAACTGTGGCTGACTCTGAGAAGATGGGAATCGCAGAACACTTGATCGTTCTAATGTGAAACCTATACTTGCACCAGGATGCAGCCGTCAGAACAGAGCAAGGGAACACTGCATGGTTCAAAATTGGGAAGGACGTATGCCAGGGATGCATCCTATCTCCATACCTTTTCAACCTATATGCAGAACAGATAATCCGGGAGGCTGGGCTCTATGAGGAGAAATGTGGGGTCAAGATTGGTGGACGATTTATCAACAATCTGTGTTATGCAGATGACACAACCCTGGTTGCTGAAACTGAGGAGAACCTGGAGCACCTGTTGCAGAGGGTCAAGGACTGCAGCCTCCAATATGGATTGAGGCTCAATGTCAAGAAGCAAAGATTCTCACCACTGGGCCAATTGGCAGCATCAGGATGGATGGTGAAGAGATTGAGATTGTACACAGCTTTAGTTTGCTTGGCTCCACAGTCAACACTCTTGGTACCAGTAGCCAGGAAGTTAAAAGGCTCATTGGCATGGGAATATCTGCTGTTAGGGACACCTACAAAGTACTGAAGAGCAATGGTGTCTCTCTGGACACTAAGGTGCATCTGATACAGGCCATGGTCTTTGCAATCACTTGTTATGCATCAGAGAGTTGGACAATGACTAGGGAGGATGGCAGGAGAATTGATGCCTTTGAGCTGTGGTGCTGGAGAAGAGTATTGAGAGTACCATGGACTGCAAGGAAAACAAACAGATTCATCCTGGAAAGGGTTAAACCAGGTGGTTCCTTGGAGGCAGGATTCTGAGGCTCCGTCTAACATACTTGGGACATGTTGTGAGGAGACACCGGTCCTTGGAGAAAGACACCATGCTTGGGAGGGTGGAGGGATAGCGCAGGAGGGGAAGGCCCTCTATGAGGTGGATTGATTCCGTGACTGGGATAGTCGGGATGGGAGTGTCAGAGACAGTGCGATTTGGCACAGGACAGAGCAGAGGTTAGGGCTGTTGTACATAGGGTAGCTATGAGTCGCAAGCGACTCAGCGGCACATAACCACAACAACAAGAAATCTATATGGAGTTATGTTACTAAAGGCTACACATCTTTGTAGCTGGAATCCACCAATGGCTCTGAGCGAGAAGAGGGGCAATCTCCTCCCAGTGTGATTTACAACCTCAGAAATTACTGAAGTGTCGTTATGAGTTGGAGTCAACTCAACAGCAGTGAGCTGAGCTGGGAAACAACGCCAAATCCTCTTTCAGACAGCCTATATCCAACAACTATCAATCTATCTTCCCTTTTCCCAAAATAACAATTTCCCATTCCTCTGTCAAATGTGACAGTAGTTGGCTTCCATGCTATAGCAAGCATATAATAAAAACCTTTCATTTACTTTCCTTTGAATGTTGTTCTTTTAGTCCAGAACAATTTAAAAGCACATAAAGTTACACTCTGATGTCTAGTGGATTCCAATTCATATCAACCCTCCATTGGATTTCCAAGGCTGTACAACATCACAGAACAGACTACCAATTCATTACTCATATGAAGCTCAAACTGATGGTGAAGAAAATGAAAATAAGTACACAATAATGAAAATACAACTTTGAGTCTATGCCAACTGACTTTCAAAATAGTCCCTAAATTTTATGCATTGAGCACTAATGACAAAAGACTAGATAACTTGTGACGTTACACCAAGGATATCATCCCTAAAGAAAGCAAAACATTATTGTAAGACAGGAATAAAAGAAAAGAATCACATATCTTTGTGACAAGAGACCACCCATCTTTGTGAAGGAACAGCTGGGGGGTTAAAATAGATAGCCTTTCATTGAGCAATCTAAGAAATACATGACGTTATGAAAACTAAAACAAACAAACAAACCCAAACACCAAAAACACCCCAAAACCTCTCAATGCTGTGGAGTCAATATTGACTCCTAGCTGACCCTCCAGTAGGTTTTTAAAGACTGTAAATTGCGTGAAAGAAGAGTGCCCATCTTTTGAGGAGCAGTTGGGGGATTAGAACTACCCACCTTTGGGTTAGTAATACAACTCCCTACCTCCCATATCACCAGAGCTCCCACATCAGGCTATCTGCAGTTGATAAAAATACAATCACCTTGTTGACCCATTAACACCACCAACCTTTACATCCCTGACATAGTTGTACAAATTATTCAAAGTTAGTCAGAATCTCCCCAAAATTCTTGACTAGCTGTGCAGGAAAGGAACAGGCACTTCTCTGAGTAACTTCTTTTCCTGAAACAAAAACTAAAACAGAAAGACCCAATATTAGGCCTTGTTTTTTCTTGTTATTTTACCTAATTTAGAGTTTTAATTGGACTCAACTAAGTTTTTTAATTTTAATTCCAGACTTATCAGTGTTCGCTTGCTATTAAGTCTTCTTTATGGGAAGTTGTAGTTAAAAAGTTTTGTCAGAGGAGGAAACATACTTTCCCCATTATTCTATTGTTGCTGTTGTTGTTATGTGCCGTCGAGTCACTGACGACTCACAGCAACCCTATGTACAACAGCCCTAAACCCTGCTCTATCCTGTGCCAATTGCACTGCCTCTGACACACCCATTCCGATTACCCCAGTCACTGAATCAATCCATCTCATAGAGGGTCTTCCCCTCCTACCCCATCCTTCTACCCTCCCAAGCATGATGTCCCTCTCCAAGGAACTCTCCTTCCTCACAACATGTCCAAAGTATGTCAGATGAAGCCCCAGAATCATTGCCTCCAAAGTTTTGACCTGATTTAACCTCCTGATTTAAACCTCTCCAGGATAAATCTGTTTGTATTCTTGGCAGTCCATGGTATATTCAACACTATTCTCTAGCACCACAACTCAAAGGCATCAATTCTCCTTCTATCCTCCCTAGTCATTGTCCAACTCTCCGATGCATAACAGTGATTGCAAAGACCATAGCCTGTATCAGACTCACCTTAGTCAGAGTGACACCATTGCCCTTCAGTACCCTGGAGAGGTATCGAACAGCAGACTTTTCCATCGCAATACGTTTTTTTATTTCCTGGCTGTTGGTGCCAAGAGTGTTGACTGTGGAGCCGAGCAAACTGAAGCTGTGAACAATCTCAATCTCTTCACCATCCATCCTGATGCTGCCAATTGGCCCAGTAGTGAGAATCTTTGTCTTCTTGACATTGAGCCTCAACCCATACTGAAGGCTGCAGTCCTTGACCCTCTGCAGCAAGTGCGCCAGGTCCTCCTCAGTTTAGCAGTCATTGCAGATGAGATCACAAAAAAAAATGTATTCAGTCCTTCACACTGTTACAAGTGTTAAAGAGTGAGATGCAGGAAATAGAAAAGCTGTTGATTGGAGCTTTTACACACACCTTCCTATAGCACAAGCAGTATTGAGCATCCTCTAAACATCACTGCCTTGTTTAAAGGCTCAGTCAGCACTCCCCAGACTACTGAGGAAAGAGTATATTCATCACTAAATGACAAGGATGAAAGAATTCTTATGCTGATTTTGTGGGGTATTTTAATTATTTTATTTATTGTGCTAAAACATGTATGGAGATACAAAGGGGTGAGGGTTGGGAGCAGAAGGATTAGGATGGGTAGGACTGAAATTGCAGGGCTGCACAATATGGTGGGTAGGGGGAGTAGGTGAAGGAAATGAGCAAGACCCAGTGGGGACCAGAAGATACAGGGTAACGGTAAGTACAGTCCAATGGTGATGAATTTTTTTTATATTGTCTTAGTTACTTGTGGTTTCTCATTTGGGAATGGGGCTCAGACTCTCTGGCTTCTTCATGCTAAACAGAGCATTGATGTGAAGGAGGAAGGAGGTAAGGGGAGCCCACTTTAACACTTTACTGGTGGTCCTGAGTTAAAGCTGCTTGCCTTCTTGTTCTGTTAGAAGATATTTTCCTGTCATTCGCTCCCCTCTGGACTGCAAAGTGTTTGTCAAGGTGGGTCCAGTGGAGATGGTTGGCTGAACCCTGAGGCTTCATCCTCCTTCACTTCCTCAGCTGGCAGTTATATTTTCCTTTTATCTCTGGAATTGGGCTCAGGGTTCAGGTTTGGAGTAAAATTCAGTGCTAAGGTTACCTATAGGAAATGGAGCAAACCAGAGGGAACAAACTTGTAAGTTACAAATAGAAGGGCTTTGGAGGTGTTACTTACAGGTGTACTGGGGGAGAGGGTGGAGGAAATTGGCCTAGATAAAATTCTCTGTATACCCTAAGGCATCAGAGAGTTGGACAGTGAAAAGGGTTGATAGAAAGAGAATTGATGCCTTTGAGCTGTGGTGCTGGAGAAGAGTGTTGAATATACCATGGACTGCTAGGAGAACAAACAGGTTTGTCCTGGAGAGGGTGAAGACAGAATGTTCCCTGGAGTCAAAAATTCTGAAGCTTCGTCTGACATATTTTGGGCATGTTGCAAGGAGGGGCTGGTTCTTGGAGTGGGACATCATGTTTAGCAGAGTGGAGGGGCGGTGAAGGAGAGGAAGACCTTTGATGAGATGGATCAATTCTGTGACTAGAGAGGTGGGAATAAGTGTGTTTGAGATGGCTAGGTTGGTACAGGATAGAAGAGCATATAGAGCTCTTGTCCATAGGGTCGCTATGAGTCGCCAGCGACTCGACGGCACATAACAACAACAACAACAACATACCCTAGGCAGTTTTCCCCAACGACCTGAAGGCTCTTCGCGGTGGTCAGATGGCACAACCTCATACTCAGCGCTCAGATGAGCAGATTCTGTGCTTTTATAAAATATGCATATTAGTTTCTTTACAAAATTCAAATGCATTGTTTTTGAAACAGATTCTTCAAATTTCCCTCAGCCGTCAAATTATACCACTCCATTATCAATCCCCATCCCCCTGCACATTCTCATCCCTCTGCTTCCACCCTCCCCCATCCCCTTTGGATCCTTATACTCATTCTACAATAATGGTTTTATATAATATTTGTCCTTGTAAGCCTGAGTTAGTTCACTCAGCATAATGCTCTCCAGTCCTTCCCAAAGTAAGTAATAATTTACAAAATCAATCCTCCTGTGTGCTGTGTAGTATTCCTTTGTGTGAAAATGCCATAATTTTTGAGCACTAGGTTATAAGAAAGGTGTCATGCACAGCGATATCATATTTGGTTATCTCTGTCAAGTACTGGAAAGGAAAGTCAAGGTACCTCCTCCTTAGAATTTCTCTAATAGAAGACATATTCCTCCACTTTTTGCTTTCATATAGACACATTGGCAGCCAGCTTGGCCCCTATCTCCATTCTTAGGTAGGATAAAGGATTAGACTGATTAAAATCCAGCCTCTGAACAATCATAATAGTTACCATCATAACAAACCAAGTTTGGAACAAACATTTGGAAATAGCCTCAAAGAAGACAAATTTATGAGAGGAGATTAACAACTTTGAATCACAAGCAGAGGCTAAATAGTTTCATGCAGAGCCCTGTTGAAGGATGAGATTCTGTTTGCCTTCCCCACAGAAAGCAAAAAGATACTTCAGAGACTACAGAAAGGGGGGAGGGAGGAGGAAACAAAATAAACCTTTATATGGCAAGGTCTTCTTGTCCACTACAGCAGATTGAGACATATGGGCAGCATATCAGCACCTCAAACAACTGGTCTCCAAATGCATTCTCTTCATATGTGCTAAAGCTCAAAAAAAGCTTTAGTTTTATGTATCTCTTTAAAAGAGATCCATTGTTAATATCTTGAAGTGGAACTTCAGAAATACATCAATTTTATGTCTTTCACTTATCTGGAGTTCAAAGTATTGTAACAGTTCTGTTTCTTTTCTGGAAGAAACTGCTACAAGCTGACCTTAGTTGTCCCTACATGAAATAAATTTAATGGTTGGCAGAGGTGATGGTTAGGAGATTTAGCTCATGAACTAGATGTCCACATTAAGCATTATGTCAAGTTGGAATTACTTGCTGTTGGAAAGAAACTGTTATCGTAGTTCAGAGTGAACACTGACTTTTGTCAAAAAACTGTCACTTTCAATGACAAGGAAAGTAACATTTAAGAAGTCACTTAGCTTCTAGCTTAGCAGATGTGATGTTCTATGTAGCACATAAATTTGTAGGAGTAATCTCACCCTCAAAATCGCTGTGCATAGATGACCCTCTAGTGGGTTTTCAGAGATTCTAAATCATAAGGGAGGATTTTGTCCATCTTTCTCCCATGGAATTGCTGTTGTTGTTATGCGTCATTGAGTCAGTGCCGAGTCATAGTTGACTCTCCGGTAGGTTTTCAGAGGCTTTAAACTGCATGGACGAGAATTGTCTTCCTTTCTCTCACCAAATAGCTGATGAATTTGAACTGCATGCCTTTTCAACCTGTGGCAGTACATTTCTTTTCCTCGTAAGGCCACCAGAACTGGATACTGAAATTATAAGGTCATTTAAAATTTATTACTTCACTTTGTCTCACTAAGGTTTAATCACAGAAGTTTCCAACCTGGCCTATTGCTTATTAAAATAATCTATTTTTACTTAACTCCTAAGTTTCATGTATCTGAAAAAAGACGAATTATTCTCTAAATGTACAACTACCAGTTGAAAGCACATTATACTGTAAGTTATTAAATTAATTGTAGACGTCCAGTGCACAAAAAGACCTATAATAAGTTGATACTAATAACAAAGCTACTCAATATGATCTGTTCACATTTTGTAAAAATTTATAGTTTCACATCTGAAACAAAATTTTTCTATTTTACTTATGATTTTGTTTTTTCTGATAATTT
>NW_006399768.1:6732569-6750100 GCF_000299155.1 Elephantulus edwardii | reverse complement strand
TTTTTTGTGTGAGAGTAGTCAACAAACAGAATCCAAGCCCTGGGGCAATGAAGAACCTCCTTTCCTCAATTCCTTTCTTTATTAACAGGAATTAAGTTAAACAATAATGAAATGTCGTTTAAAAACAGCAATAAGTTAAATTAAAAACCAAGAACAAGAGAAGTGAAATTGAAATAGCTAACTCTCTGGCAACAGAATCACCTGGGACACATTATAACTTTGTTGTTAGATTCTTGGGGTCACATAGGAAGTTATATAAAAAGATCTGTTGGGACATATGGATAAAGTAGGGGTAGAAATAACATATGGTAGAAGCATGAGAGGAATCAATCTGTCTTTTGAATAATTACTGCCATCTTATGCACATGGATGGACAAAGAAGCAGTAGGAAACTGGTAACTTTGATACGCAATATGGACTTTTATGAAATTGAAATAATTAGCAAGCTTCTTAATTACTGGTAAGATGCTAATGGAAATGTTTCAAATAAAATATTTTTTTAAAAACTACCTCAAATTTGTGAAGTTATTTTAAAAACAAACAATAAGAAAAAACCAGAAAATGCCCAACTAGGTAACTAAGAGTACAAATACAAGCAAGACATTTACATACCTGAAGAATTCAATCTTCTGAGGAAAATATTATGTATATTACATGCATGAGTTGGAAGCAATCAATGACAACTAATAACTGCACTTACATATAAATTGCAATGCAACATGGCAAATGTTATTGCAGTGTCTTGAAACATATACTAACTGATAGAAAATGAGGCAACTGGAAGTCAGAGCACTTGATAGGGTGACTGACCAATAAACAAAAATTTTTTTTAAGAAAAAGTGCAGGTGTGGCATTGCAGCAAAAAGAATAGTCCTGAAGTCCAGCATTTATAGGACATGGAAGTCAATGAAGCAAGAGCACACAATATATTAGACAGATAAATGCCAGAAAGGCTGCATGGTGGTAGTGGAGGTGTGTGTCATTGCATGGGTTCTGATAAGGACTCAGTGACAGCAGAACAAAATCCCGACCAATCCTGCACCATCTTCTTAAACTCTGCTCTGCTTAAGCTATTAATGCATTTTGTTGAGAATCATGCTCTATTCTGTTGGCCCTATACTTTCCAAGTATGTTGCCCTTCTCCAGGGCCTTGTCCATCTTGATAACAACCCCAAAGTGTGGGGGATGAAGTCTCACCATCTTTTCTTCTAAAGAGTGCTCTCGTAGCAAAATATAAAACTGCTTTTCTTGGTCAGGTAAGGCAGTAGTTCTCAAATAGTAGTGTGAATCAGAATCAACAAGTAAGTAGTCTGAATCTTAGAAAGCTAGACAAAAGAGGTTAGGATTTTCTTGTTTGGGTTGTTTTGTGTTTGTTTTTTTAAATATTATGCTGGTTTACGTACAAAGTTCATCAAGTTTGCATACATTGGTTTTCACACTGGATCTTTTCCCTTTTGTTTACTTATCCCTTCCTTCACCCATCAAACTGTGTGACCCTATGATTAAGCCCTCCCTCCTTCCTTGGATTCTTGAATTCGTTCTACAATAATGGTCTTACACAGTATTTGTCCTTGTGTCACTGAGTTAGTTCATTTAGCAAAATGCTCTCCAGGCCCACCCCCCGCCCCAGGTTTGATAGTAATTTACAAAATTATAGCTCCTGTGTGCAGCATAGTAGTCCATTGTGTGGTACATTGAATGTACCATAATTTCTCAAACCATTCCATTGTGACTGGGCATTTGAGTCGTTTCCATGCTCTTGCAATGGTGAATAACACTACTATGAACATGGGTGTACAAGTCTCTGTTTGAGCATCAGTGCTCATTTTCTCAGAGTATATTCCAAGCAGTGGAATATCTGGGTCATATGGAAATTCTCTGTGTCACATGGAATTTCTATGTCCATATTTTTGAGGAAGCACAAAACTGTCTTTAAGAGTTGTTGTACCATCTTACAATCCCACCAACAATTTATAAGAGTTCCTATCTCACCACATCCTCTCCAACATTTATTATTTGCTGCCCTGCTAAACTTTGCCACTTTATTTTGTTTGACTATTTCTTTCTTTTTTGGTCTAGAGCAGGGTTCAATAAATGTGTGTCTTTTGTTTAGTGCTATATAGTTAACTATGACTCAAAGCGACCTTATGACCAACAGATTGGAACCTTGCCCTGTCCTGTTCCATCCCCATGATCCCTGCCATGGTCAAGCTCATCGTCACAGTCACTGAGTCAATCCTTCTCCTTGAGGGTCTTCCTCACTGTCACTACCTTTTCCAGCAAGATGTCTTTTTCTAAGGAAAACATACATGCCTCCTAACAACATGCCCAAAATATCTGACATGAATTTTCACCACCCTTTCCTCTAAGGAGAACCACAGTTTCATATTCTCTAAGATGTGTTTACTTGTTCTTTTGGGCAGGCCATAATATTTTCAGTACTCTTCTCTAGCACAACAGTTCAAAGGTACCAATTTTCCTTCCATATTCCTTATTCATACAACTATGGGTAAAGTTAATGCCTTATTGGGGGCTTGTGGAGGATGCTAATCCTGCTAATCCAAGGATCACATTGTCAGAGTGACTGAGATAGAACGCTTGCCTTTCACATGGATGGAAAGCAATAGAAAAGCAATGGAGAGTTTTACTGGAGAGATGTCTATCATTGTGGCTTTGAATTTCAATGTGAAATACTAACTAGAAAAATGCTAGATGAAAACAGGAAAACTATTGCGGACACTGTTAAATATTCTAAGTGAAAATTAAAGAATATTTTTTGGTTATAGAAACTAGAACACAATGAGTAGACCGAGAAATATTTCTTAGGTAAAAGCAAAAATAATTGGCCTCATCTTAATTCTGTGAGATGATAAAATTAAAGATCCATGTGAATAAGAGTGATAGAGGACCTTCACTGAGGCATCTAACAGTAGAGGATGTTTCAAGAAAAAGGAGTGATATGGTTTACATTTCTATCCATACAAGTTGAGTGTTTTTCCCTAAATCTTTTTTTAGCATCCCTGTATAGTTTATTATATTATACAGGAATTGTATTATGTAGGAATATTATTGCTTAATATTCTACTAATTAATTATTAATAATATTCTTATATAATATAGTTAGTTATATTCTCTATTATAGTATAGTACATATAATATATAATTATAGTATTATTATATAATTATATTCTATTATAATATATATAATATTGTATTTATATTTAGCTACATATGTTTCTTATTGCCATTAGGTGTCATCAAGTAAAATATGACTCATAGTGACGGTATGAACAACGTACCTGAACCCCGTCCTATCCTCTGAGTGATCCTCATCATGTCTCACACACTTGCAACCATTGCTGCAGTCATGTTGTCAATCCACTTCATTAAGAGTCTTGTTCTCTTTTTCTGACCCTCTATGTTTACAAGCATGATGCCATTCTCCAAAGAACAGCTTCTCCTAGCAGCATGCCCAAAGTATGTGAGGTGAATGAAGTTTTGTCTCCAGAGAGCACTCTGACTGCAATTTCTCTACTACATATCTATTTGTTTTTCAGCAGTTCCTGGGGTATTCAGTACTCTTCTCAAGCACTGTAGCTCAAAGGCATCAGTTCTTCTTCTGTCATCCTTATTCATTGTCCAGATCTCAGATACATAGTAGTGAGTGATTAAAAAGACAATTGCCTGAATCAAGTGCACCTTAGTCCTCAAACTGACATTATTGTTCTTCATTTATTTGAGAGATCCATGAGAGTAAACTTTCCCAATGTAGTACATCTTCTCACCTCCTGGCTGTTGGTACCAAAGGTGTTAATTGTGAATAAAAGTAAGACAAAATCATTGACAATCTCAATCGTTTCTCTAAATTTATGTTGCTTATCAGTCCATTAGTGAGAATTTTTGCCTTCTTAATATTGAGATGCAATGCATATTGAAGGACCCCAAATGAGATGAATTGATGCAGTAACTGGGGCAATTGGGATTGATGTGTTGAAATTAGTGAGACTAGCTCTGGACAGGGCAGGGTTCAGAGCTGCCGTACATGGGGTCATTATAGTATATGGGGACACAGGTGACTCAACAGCACATAACAACAACAACAACAACAACAACAATTTTTTTATCTTCTGAGACAAGCATTTCGGGTCCTCACTTTCAGCAAGCAAGGTTGTATCATCTACCTTAATGCAAGTGGTTGATGAGTCCTAATCTAGTCTAGCTTCTCAAATTATTTTTCTCAATGTACAGTTTGAATACGTATGCAGAAAGGATGCAATCCTGATGTATACCTTTCACCTTTCCTGATTTTAAACTATGCAGTGTTCCGTTGCTCTGTTCAGACACCAATTTCTTGGTCTCGGTGTAGATTTCATATAAGCATAATTAAGTATCTTAGAATTCCCATTCTTCTCAATGTTAGCCATAATTTATTATGATACACACAGTCAAATATCTTTGTACAGTCAATGAAATACAAATAGACTTTTTTTTTTCTGAAATTCTCTGCTTTCAGCCAGGATCCATCTGACAACACCAATGGCCTCCTTGGTGCCATTGCCTCTTCTAAACTCAGCTCGCATTTCTGGCAGTTCTCTGTCTATATACTGGTCTAGCTGTTTAGGGGTGATCTTCAATAATATCTTGCATGCATGTGATATTAAATTCATTGTTTTATAAATTCCACATTTTGTTGGATCATCTTTCTTAGGAATAGGATCAAGCCACAATGTGCTGTGAGAGATCAGAAAGGCATAGGAGGTTGAGCTTCACCTCTTCCCACCATGCCACATTCTCTTAGGTATACACAAATGTATTATAATGTGCCTTCACTTATACCAGGGCCTCTGCTATGTACAGTGTATAATGTTAATTAAAAAGCTGGTGATTTCAATCTGCCAACTTTGCCACAGAATTGATAGGCAGTCACACCTTTGGAAACCTGATGGAGGGTCATGATGAGTCAGAATTTACTTGTCAGCTGTAAATATGGGGTTTTTATTTGTTTTGGTACATTCACTGTTTACATACCCATACAAGAGAGATAGAATCTTAGAGAACACAAGAGTTTCAACAAACAGATATTCATTTGCACACCAATATTCATTAAAATCTTATTTACAATGGCAAAAAATAGAACAAAGTTTGTGCCAATCAACAGAATAGATAAGTATACTACAGTACAGTGCAATAATATGCAGCATTTTAAAAAAAAAGAATTTTCCATAAATGAATTTTAAAGATATTATGCTAAATGAATAAGTTCTACAAAGGGAAAATATTTATATGAGACTATGGCACTCAACAACATTTTAAATAGGTTCAAGGTTCAAGCACAGAAATAAACATACTTTGATGATTACTCAAGGATAAAGCTCTGAAGGCAAAAGGGAATAGGATAGAAGAATTAATGGAATCTCAGAAAGGAAGCAGGAAGCTTCAGTAACCATGTATGAACTATAATTAATGTTACAAAACAAGATGTGTATGAATGCTGGAGTGGAAAACCAATGTTTGACAAAAGAAAAAAATAAGTCTGTCTTAAAGGAAGTGAAACCAGGATGCTTTTTAGAGGCAAGAACACCAGTAAGGTGATAAAGCGTCCTCCCTTCCCCCATTTACATCTATGCCCCTGTTCAGCATGAAGAAGCTGTAGAGTCGGCATCCAATTCCCAAATCAATAAGACAGTTGGTTTAATTACCATTGGAAAATGCTTGTCATTCCTCTGTATCGTCTGGTCCCCACTGAACCCTCATAATTTCCTTCACCTGCCCCCCCACCAACCAAACTGTGCAGCTCTGCAGCTGCATCCTGGCCCATCCTCACCCTTCTGCCCCCAACCCTCACCTCCTTGTACCCCCAATATGTTTTCCCAATTAAAAAAAATGATGACACTTCAGCACACATACAGTGGAGATGTTGTCAAGAGGGATCAGTTCTTGGAAAATGATACTGTGCTGGGGAAGGTGGAAGTTCAAGAATGAGAAGAGTACACTCAAAAAAGGTGGATGGACACAGTGACTGTTAACAGTGATCTGAAGAATATCAGACATCGTGAGGATGGGGCAAGATAGGGCAAGTTTCTGATATGTAATTCATGGATTACTATGAGTTAATAGTCTACTTAATGGTACCAAATAACAATACATACACACACATATGTATACAAACATATATACATATATGGATCTCCAGTGGCCTAATGTGTAAGAAACTGTGCTGCCAATCTACAGGCAAGCAGTTCAAATCCACTATGCTCTCTGTAAGAAAAAGATGGAGAGCCTCTTGGTTTGCGATTTGCTTACTCTGAAAACCTGTTGGAGGATCAATTTTGGGTCAGTTTTGAATCAATAGACTTAGATAGATATTGTGTAGTGATGAGTAGAAACTGACCCATAACCCATAATTGACCTTCTGGTGGGATTTCAGAAGCAGAGAGATCTTCTCTGGTGGGGTGGCTGGTGGCCTCAAACTGGGTGTCTTCAGGATTACATTGCAGCTTCATTACCTCTCTGCTCCTGGAGAAATGTGTATCTTTTCATTTTAAATTTAAAAATTACTATATAAACCTATAAAGCATAGTCAGAGTTATTTAAAAATACATCAAAAATAGACCTTGTTATTGTTCTCATTATGCACCATCAAGTTGGAGCTGACCTTCCAGAGGGGTTTCAGAAGCATTTAAATAGCCTGGTGGAGCAGCTAGTGGATTCAAATAATGTACCCTCAGGATTACAATGCAGCTTCTTTCCACTCTGGTAGCCTATTGGTAAGAAGTTGCTCTGCAATCCCAAAGATACACATTTCAACTCCACCAATTGCTTATGGGAGAAGGATGAGCAATCTCCTCCTATGTGATTAACTGCCTCTGAAAACCTGCTGGAGGGTCAGGTATGGGTTGGTTCCTAGTTTATGGCACACAGCAACAACAAAAATAAAGACCTAGTAAAAAATATAGTTGAAGAGGTGGTCTTTGGGAGGTAAACTAGTTATTACTTTGCCAAGTGTAAAAAAAAATGAATTTTACACTTAAAACAAACAGCCCAGTGATTAAAGTTAATATAGCACATTTCTTCAGAATTAAGTATATTCCTTCAGAACTAAATATATTTAAACTATAAATCATTTTAAACCTCTCTTTCATTACTGTTGAGCTGCACCCAACTCATAACTGAATCTTCTACTGTAAATCGCATGGGCAGATATTCCTCATCTCTTTCCTGCAAAACAGTTGGTTAATTTGAACCATCAAAATTACTTTTAAATGCATTGGTGCTTTTCCAAAGAAACGTGTGCTGTACGGTTGTATTAAATGATCATATATTGCTTCATAATAAATAACCTTAATCACTATACTGCAAAGTTAGTGATCTATTTGATTCCAAAAGCTATAGCATTTCCTAAGATGGATCTGTGCACTCCAGGGGGTACTATTGTCTTTAGAAAAGCATCCTGAGGAGGCGAGCTCCTCCTTAGTCAGCAACCCTGAGCACCATGAGATCATAATCATAATTTCATACAGAAATTTTGGAAGAAGTCAATAAACTTTGGCAATGTGCTGTGGGCATGTGAGCTTGTTAGAGAAAACATGTAGTGATTGTGAAGGGCTGATGACAATTCTGGATCCTCTTCTTTGAGGCATCTGTTTTCATTTATGAGCAGTTGTTCATCTGCTATTCTTTCAGGAAAGTTTATTAGTAGCCTAGGAATACTGAAGAAGTTGGGAATACATAGCTATAGAAAGATGATAGATAGATAGATAGATAGATAGATAGATAGATAGATAGATAGATAGATAGATAGATAGATAGATAGATAGATAGATAGATAGATGTTTGTGTATATATTATACATAAATATGTATATATATAAACTTATTATGTTCTATTTTTAAGAAAAATTAAAGTATTATTGTTGTTGCTGTTATGTGTCGTTTAGTCACCTGTGACTCATAGTGACTCTATGCACAATAACCCTGAGCTCTGTCCTATCCTGAGCCAATTTCAATGTTTCTAACACAGCTACCTCCATTGCCCCAATAACTGAGTCAATCTATTTCATCCACGGTATTCCTCTCTTGTGCTGTCTCTATACTCTTTTGAGCATAATGTCCTTCTCCAAGGACTGGTCCCTCCTGGCAACATTCTCAAAGTGTCAGACAGATCTTCAAAATCCTTGCCTCCAATGAGCAGCTCAGTTTCACCCTCTTTAGAACATACTTGTTTATTCTTTTAGCCATCCAAGGTATATTGAATACTTTTCTCCAGCACCACAGCTCAAAGGTATCAATTTTTCTTCTATCATCCCTAGTCATGGTCCAGCTCTCTAGTGCATAGCAAGTAATTGTGAAGATCATGGCTCGGATCAACATACCTTAGTCTCTAGACTGACATTGTTGCTCTTCAGTACTCTGGAGAGACAACAGACAATAGACTTTACCAATGCAATTCGTCTTTTTATTTCCTGACTGTTGGTGCCAAGAGTGTTAGTGATATTTTTAGGTAAGTAAATTTCCCTCTTAATTGTGATCTAATGTCTTTATACTGGAACTTACTAACGATATATAGTAACCTAATTCCTAAAATTAATGGTCATTCAGCTTTCTTATTCTTAACCCAAATTTCTTGTACACTGAGGAATCAACTTGCACCATAGGTTGAACCCGAGTCATTATTCAGGTTGTTAGAGTTGTTAGGTGCTATTAAGCCAACTACACCTCACAGTGATCCTAGAAACAACGGATCTGAACTTTACCCTATTCTGTGCTATCCTTACTGTCTTTGATATGCTACAACAAATTGTTGAAGACATTGTGTCAATCTATCTATTTAAAGGTATTCTTCTCTTTCCCTGATTCTTCACTTTTCCCAACATGATATCTTTTCTGAAGGACTTATTAGCTTCTCCTTACAACATGGTCAAAGTAAGTGAGATGAAGTTTCACCACTCTTGCCTCTAAGGAGCATCCTGGTTAAACTTTCTCTAAGACAGACTTGTTTGTTCTTTTAGCATTCAAAGGGATATTCAGTATTTTTCTCCAATACCGCAACTCAAAGGTATAAATTCCTTATTCATTGACCAACTTTTAGATGCTTAGGAAGTAAATAAACTGCCACAGCTTGGATCAGGTGTGCTTTAATCTTTAAATTGATCTTCATCTTTAGCAATTTGACATCATAGATAAACTCACTGATAACATAATGAAAAGCACTATTTTTGTGTTAAAAAAAAGTAGAGTTACTTTACCAAAGAGACTTCAAAACTTATATGAATTCTTAAAACAAAAGAGTTTGATCATTTCAGAAAATAAACCAGACCTTTAAGGGCCACACTTTGACTTGTCTTGACTATTTTTCATTTACTCATTCATTCTTTATTCATCCTTCAGTAGAAAGGCAGAGATACAAAACATGAGAGGAAAAAAAGAGCTATAATTTAGACTTCTTTAAAATGAAAGACAACATCTTGCTTTTTGAAAGACACTGTATTAAAACAATAAAACAGCAGATCAGACTTTGGGAAAGATTATTCACAGAACAGTATAAATCTCAAGCAAAGAAATAGATAAGGAACATAATGAGCCAACAATAAAAAGACAACTTAATTTAAAAATAGGCACTAATTTTACCAAAAAGAAGCTATTCAAGTGACAAATGAACAGGGTTATATGGATAAAAAAATACTCCTGCTTATGACATTAAGTAAGGTTGGATCATCTGCCTAATGCAGATTGTTGATGAATCTTCCTCCAATCTGCCTCCTCATAAAGTCCACCTGCTTGAATAATCTGGTCTGCATATAGATTGGAAAGGTATGGAGACAGGATACACCTCTGATGCCCTCCTTTACTAGTTTTTAACCATGCAGTGTTTCTTTGCTCTGTTCTGACAACTGCATCCTGGTCCAAGTATAGGTTTTGCATGAGCACAGTCAGGTGTTCTGAGATTCCCACTTTTCTTAAGGTTAGTGCAATTTGTTGTGACCCACACAGTCAAATAAATGCCTTTGAATAGTCAATGAAACACAGTTAGACATTCCTCTGATACTCTCTGCTTTTGGTTAAGATCCATCTGGCATTGGTAATGATGTCCTTTGTACCACAGCCTCTTCTGAACCCAGCCTGCACATCTGGCAGTTCTCTGTTGAAGTACTACTGTTCCAGGCCCTTTTGGATAATTTTCAGCAGGATTTTGCTTGCATGTGATATTAGTGATATCCTTTAATTTTTTTTGGAATGGGAATAAATGTGGATCTCTTCCAGTCAGTTGGCCATGTAGTTGTCTTTCAGATTTCTTGGCACAGCCCGATGAGCATTTCCAGGCTCATCTGTTTACTGAAATATGTCAGTTAGTATCCATCAATTTTAGTGGCCTTATTTTTTTGCCAATTCCTTCAGAGCAGCTTGAGCTTCCTTCCTCCTTCATAACCATTGCCTCTTGAACATAAGTTGTTTAATGAAATACTTCTCTGTCAGCCAGTTTTTTTGGTACAGTGACTTTTTATACTTCTTCCATCTTCTTTTGATGTTTCCTGGATCATTCATCATTCTGCCCACAGCATCCTCAAGTATTGCAATTCGAGACTTGAATTTGTTCTTTAGTTCCTTCAGCTTAAGAAATGTTGAGTGAGTTCTACCTTTTTGATTTTCCAGCTCTAGTTCTTTGCACATTTCATTATAATACTGTGTTTTGTGTTCTTGTGCTGCCCTTAGAAATCTTCTGTTCAACTCATTAACTTCCCCCCCCTTTATTTTGGCTTCTTGACACTCTCGTACAATACTCAAAATCTTCTAAAGAGGGCCAAGGACAGTAGTTTGCACTATGTATTGAAACTCAGCATCAAGAAAACAAAAATTCTCACCACTGGACTAATTGACAGCATCAGAAAAGATACTGAGATTGAGATTATAAACAATTTCATCTTGGTTCCACAATCAGTACTCTTGACACCAGTAGTCAGGAAATCAACAGAGGAATCAAATTAGGGAAATCTGCTGTCAGGGACCTTTCCAGAGTGCTGAAGAGCAAGTATGTCAGTCTAGAGACTCAGGTGCACCTCCTCCAAGCCATGATCTTCACAATTACTTGCTACGCATCAGAGAGCTGGACAGTGACCAAGGACTACAGAAGAATCATTGCCTTTGAATTGAGGTGCTGAAGAAGAGTTTTTAACATGCCATCAATTACCAAGAGAACTAAAAATTCTGTCCTGGAGAGTTAAACAAACCAACTTCGTGAAGGCAAGGATTTTAAGATTCTGGCTCACACACTTTAGGTAAGTAGCCAGGAGGGACCTGTCTTTGGAGAAAGATATCATGCTTGGAAGGGTTGAGGGACAATGCAGGAGAGGATGACCCCAGATGAGATGGAGTGACACAATAACTGGAGTAATGAAAGTAGGTATGTCAGAGACGGCGAAATTGGCTCAGGATAGAGCAGGTTTCAGAGCTATTGTGCATAGGCTCGCTATGAGTAACAAGCAAGTTGACAGCACATAACAACAGCATGACAGCAACTGCAGATACTAGAAGTTTCCCAAACTAAACTCAGTTTTGATAATTTGGAGAGCTTTGGAGAATCACGGAAATGCTTTTCAGAAGGAAGGCGGTGACTGATGTGTTACATGATAGCTTATAAGGATTCTCATTTGGGGAAAAAATGTTATTTCAAAAGCTACAGTACTACAACTCTGCCAGACTGACCTCAAAAGAACTCTTTCTGATGAGAAAGATGGAAATGTTTCTTAACGTAATCACTTGTATAGATATAAATTCCTTGACGGTATTGAGGAAGAGATGTTATAGCTTCATATCTTTCTATAAAATAAAGTGGTTTTATTCTTGTGTGTCTTTGAGTTAGACTAAACAGATATGAAGGAAGGAAGAAGAGAAGGAAGAGAGCCTGGGAATAATAACACAAAGAACCTGGGGATCCCAAGAAGTCCACATAGAGAAAGCTTGAGAACAAAATCTTGTGGATTATTGTCTTAATATTAGGTGGAACTCTTAGCTACATTTTATTAATGTTACCCCAAGCAATGGTGTTTAATTAAGCATAATGTTTAGAATGTCATTCTAATGCATCTTCTCTTCATACCCTAAAATAGAAAAATATATTTCTAATTTATAAGAACTGCCTAAACCTTAATCCGCTTTCCTCTTCTTTTCATTTTGTTTTTTTATAATATTCAGATTTTTTTTAAGCTTTTCTCAGCAATGCATTAAATGTTATACTAACAAGTGTTAATGTAGTTCCTGTCTTTCCCCCAATGGACTATAAAACTGCAAGGCTTTTAGGATTTAAGGCATGGATATAAATATTTAGCCCAGGTGTTTCTAAACTATCTTCTCCAGTCTCAAACAATACTATATGGAATTGCGCTAGCAAAATGTCTAAAAATGGAGTCCATGTTTGTATTAAATTATGTTACATTCAGTATAAATGTATAAAATAAAGCAAAGCCTGCTGACGTATTTATTTTTCAGGATACTTCTGTCATGTGAACTTTATAATCATATTTGAAAATCCAGCTGTGGAAAGGTATGCATACAAGATGGATGTCTACTGGGCATTTGCCAGACCACAGAATTGATTTGTATATGATAACCAAAAGTTCTAAACCTATGTTAGATAACTTATCCTTTTAACTTACAATCTTCAATTAGTCACCTAATTCTGTCAATATCAGTCAAGCAATCCATTTGGTGTTTATTAAAAATAACAACAAAAATTACATTTTTCAGAAAGTTCTGGCTTTTAAGAGTCTTATCTAAAATATTTCATAAATATAGATGTCCTCTGTGACATTCATTAGTTTTCCATTTCCAGTAAATTCCAAAGAACTTTGTCCTCCACTAGAAATGCTGGCTCTGAATCCTGATGGATTACATTGACTAGAAAACGCATTATTTTGAGAGAAATGTCTCCATGTGTTCTAGACTTCAATTTCAGGAAAATAATGAGTTGTTGTTGTTGTTGTTTATGTACCTTTGAGTCGGGCCTGACCCATAGCTGGTCCTCTGGTGGGTTTTCAGAGGCAGTTAATTGCACAGGAGAAGATAGTCCAAACTTCTCCTGAATTGGAGTTCAAACCTAGGAATTACTAATTCCTTAGTTAAGAAGAAAATTATTTTTATTATCAACAAAATGCAGACCATTAATCAGAATTCACGGTTGTGTTCACTCTGAATATATTTTCTTTAGTACACTCTGATTCTAAACCTATGTCTTACGCAAGCATCTGAACCAGACCAGCGCATGATGCATATTCTGGGATCTTTGACACTTCAAATGTGAACTACATAAAATATTGAAACATTAAAACACAGGTCATTCGAGGACATATTTTATTCCTTAAATCAGATCATAAAAATTAAAGTGAGTTTTATTTGAAGGAAACGATGTGACAAAACACACATATTAGTAATATCCAGAGTCAACAAATACAATGAAAGAGCCAAGTCCTATTCCAAATATCCTGGATAAATGTGTTTTATTATATGTGGTTAATGCAATTAATAGCATGGATCTAGTATATTGCCAGTGTTTCATGTTAAAAGAGTGAAAAATATTATTCTCAGTAATTTCATTCAATGTCTCCTTTATTCTACTTAAATGAATAACACTGTTCAACTTTGTATAAATAGTCAAAACTTGATCAAAAGATATATTAGGGACAAAGAACTTACTTTCTTCTAATTAACCTAGCTTATGTGGATACTTTCTTGAGAATGGGAACAAATATGGACCTCTTCCAATCCTTTGGCCAGACAGCTCTCCTTCAAATTTGCTAGCACAAGACTGATGAGTGCACCCAAGGCTGTATCTGTTCATTGAAATAAGTCAATTAGTATTCCATGGATTCCAGGGGCCTTAATTTTTTGTCAATGCCTTCAATGCAGCTTCCACTTCCTCTTTCACTATTATTGGCCCCTGTGAATATGGTATTTTTTGAAAATTTTTTTGAAATTTTTTCATTGTCAATGAGTTCTTTTTGGTACAATGATTTTGTGTATTCCCTCCATGTCCTTTTGATGTGCTGTAGTCCCAAAGGTATGTAGTGGAGGCTCCGAGCTGTTCCATGGGAGAAGACTGGGCAATCTCCTGTGTGATTAAATGCTTCTGAAAATCTGCAGGAGGGTCAGCTATGGGTTGGTTCTGACATTATTGTAAACAGCTAACAAACAAACAAAACATATTGGCATGGCATCTTTCAATATTGCAACACAAGGTTTAAATTTGTTTTTCAGATCACTACTATGAGGAGGGATGTGGCATCAGGATTGGAGGAAGTCTCATCAACAACCTGTGTTATGCAGATGACACAACCTTGCTTACTGAAAGTGAGGAGGACCCAAAACACTTGTTGCAGAAGACTAAGGAACATAGCCCTTGATATGGATTGCATCTCAATGTCAAGAAAACAAAGATTCTTTCCACTGGACTGATAGGCACCTTCACGGTGGATGGAGAAGAGAATGAAACTGTCAGAAACTTCATCTTACTTGGATTCACAGTTAACACACTTGGTAGAGCACCAGTCAGGAATTTAGGAGATGCATTACATTGGGAAAGTCTGCAATTAGGGTCTTATTCTCTCCCCTTCAAGGTTACATCTATTCTCCCAGAAGTCCGCCAGCTTTATTAGCATTAGGCATCCTAGGCAAGACAGGACGTTCAGCCCCAGGTCTGTGTTGGAAACATCAGAGCTCTGCATACAACCAGAATCTGGGTTCACCTTTGTGTGCTAATTTGCAACAGAATCCTCAGAGCTTTACACACTGCAGGAATCTAAAACCACATTCTTTCCTCTTTTCAGGTAACAACCATTCTCTCAGAAGTCCACTGGCTTTATTAACATCAGACATTATAGCTAAAACAAGACCTTCAGTCCATATCTGCTTCAGGTTTTTGGGCCTGCGGCCTTTGGGTTAAATAAACAACATCATACTAGATCTAAAGGAGAAATTACTCTCACCTTGGAAATTACAGTACTGTGACAACCATGGTGGTGTAAAAGAAATATCAGAGACATTAAGGCACAAGATGACAGTCCTGGAGTAAAAACTCAGGGTCAAGAATTTTTCCCTTGTACTTCCTCAGACAAAAATTATCTCTGATGCTAGTTGTTGCTGTTGTTATGTGCTGAAGAGTCACCTGTGACTCATAGCGACCCTATGTACAACAGTCCTAAACCCTGCTCTATCTTGTGCCAATCTTACTGTCTCTGACACATCTATTCCTATTATCCCAGTGACTGAATCAATCCATCTCATCGAGGGTCTTCATCTCCTGCGCTGTCCCTCCACGCTCCCAAGCATGATGTCCCTCTCCAAGGACTGATCCTGCCTTGCAACATGTCCAAAGTATGTCAGATGAAGAAGCTTCAGAATCATTGCCTCCAAAGAGCAGTCTGGCTTCAACCTCTCCAGGATGAACTTGTTTGTTCTAGCAGTCCATGGTGTATTCAATACTCTTCTCCAGCACCACAGCTCAAAGGCATCAACTCTCCTTCTATCATCCCTAGTCATTGTACAGCTCTCTGGTGCATAGCAAGTAATTACAGATATTATGGCCTATATCAGGCACACCTTAGTCTCCAGAATGGCATCGTTGCTCTTCAGTGCTTTGGAGAAGTCTCTGACAGCAGACTTTCCCAATGCAGTTTGTCTTTTAATTTCTTAGCTGCTGGTACCAAGAGAGTTGATTGTAGAGCCAAGCAAACAGAAGTTGTCAACAATCTCAATCTCTTCATCATGTATCATGATGCTGCCAACCAGCCCAGTGGTAAAAATCTGTTTTCCTGATGTTGAGCTTCAATCCATATTGAAGGCTACAGTCCTTGGCCTTCTACAGCAAGCACTTCAGGTCCTCCTCAGTTTCAGCAAACAGGGTTGTGTCATCTGCATAATGCAGATTGTTGATAAATCTACCTCCAATCCTGATGTCACACTTCTCCACGTAGAGCCCAGACTCCCGGATAATCTGTTTCACATATAGATTGAAAAGATATGGAGATAGGACACATCCTTGATGCACACCCTTCCCAATTTTGAACCATGCTGTGTTTCCTTGCTCTATTTTGACCGCTGCCTCCTGGTCCAAGTATAGGTTTTGCATAAGCACAATTAAGTGTTGTGGGATTCCCATTCCTCTCAGAGTCAGCCACAGTTTGTTGTGATCCAAACAGTCAAATACCTTTGCATAGTCAATGAAACACAGAGCAACACTTGTCTGGTACTCCTTGCTTTCTGCCAACATCAGGCAGTGAAATAATTAGGTTGGTACACAATTTGCATTATGCAGATGACACAACCCTTTGCAATCACTTGCTATGCATCAGAGAGCTAGACAATGATTAGGGATGATAGGAGAATTGATATCTTTGATCTGTGGTGTCGGAGAAAAGTATTGAATATACCGTGGACTGCTAAGAGAATGAACAGGTTCATCCAGGATACGGGTAAACCAAGCTTCTCCTTGGAGGCAAGGATTCTGTAGCTTCCTCTGATATACTTTGGACATGTTGCAAGGAGAGACAAGTCTTGGAGAGGGATGTCATGCTTGGGGTGGTGGGTGGAGTGAAAATACAGGAGAGGAAGACCCTTTATGAGGTGGATTGATTCAATGACTGGGATAATTGGAGTAGGTGTGTTGGAGACAGTGAGATTGGCACAGGATAGAATAGGGTTTAGTGCTATTGTACATAGAGTTGATATGAGTCACAGATGGCTCGACAGAACATAGAAACAACACCACAATTTTCAAATTACCCATCCTTCTTCCTGGTTCTCAAGTTTTGCATCCCAGTCACCCATTATTATTAATGCATGGTCGATCAATTTCTGACTGCAAAAGTTGGTATAAATCATCTATTTCCTCCTCTTTGGTTCTGGTTGTCAGTGGATATATTCAATGATGGTGGTATTAACAGATCTTCTTTTTATGCATGTGGATATTATCCTGTCACTCACTGCATTGTATTTAAAGATGGATCTAGAGATTATGTTTTTAACTAAGAAAGCAACCCCATTTTTTCTCACCTTTTCATCTTCAGCATAGTAGATCATATGACCATCTGGTTAAAAATATTCCATGCCAATCTAGATCGTGTTGCCAATACCTAATATGTCAATATTCATGTATTCCCTTTTATCCCCACTGCAACTCTTATTGTTTATTCAAAATAAAAAGGAAATATTGCAATAAAACAGACACAATATCTTCTTGCCACAGATACACAAAGATAGACAATTTCCATCCTAGTACAATAGAAAATTAATATGTAGCATATATTCTTTTTTATGTTTCCATTTTTGTTAAGTTTTTATTATTATTATTAATTTTAATGGAAATTTACAGAAATTTTGGATTTCCATTCATTCATTGTTGCACTTTTCTCCTGCCCACCCCTTCCTCCCAGTACATGCTTCTCTTTGAAAAGTAAAAGAAAAAATTCTTTCATTGTTTTACAATCCCTTCCCTCAGGTCCACTCCACTATGCAGCCTTCATTGTGGACTCCTATCATGACAAT
>NW_006399768.1:6731044-6731684 GCF_000299155.1 Elephantulus edwardii | reverse complement strand
TTGACAAAAAATAAAGTCCAGATTTTGTTAGCATGCCAGTTGACATATTTCAACAAACAGATGCTTCCCTGGAGGTGCTCACCATGTTATGTCAAAAAATCTGGAGGACAACTATCTGGCTAACTCACTTGAATCCATATTTATTCCCATTGGAAAAAAAAAAAGATGACCCGACAGACTGTGGAAAATATCGAACAACTTCACTAATATGACAAACAAGCAAAATTGTGCTGAATATTATCTAAAAATGGCTAGAACAGTACACTGACAGAGAATTGCCAGAAGTACAAGGTGGATTTAGTAGAGTTCATGGCACTAGAGACATTATTGTCAATGTCAAATGGATTATGGCAGAAAGCAGAAAGTACAAGAGAAAAGTCTATCTGTGTTTCATTGACTAAGCAGAGGTATTTGACTGTGTAGATCACAAAAAA
Source organism: Elephantulus edwardii (assembly GCF_000299155.1). Classification (NCBI taxonomy): domain Eukaryota; kingdom Metazoa; phylum Chordata; class Mammalia; order Macroscelidea; family Macroscelididae; genus Elephantulus; species Elephantulus edwardii. The sequence continues at coordinate 6,731,250 of NW_006399768.1, read as the reverse complement.
TTATGGCTAACTTTGAGGAGAATGGGTATGCCAGAACACCTGACTGTGCTCATGTGAAACCTATATTGAGACTAGGAAGCCATCCTCTGATCAAAGCAAGGAAACGCTGCGTTATTCAAAATTAGGAAAGGACTGTGTCAGGGATGCATCCTGATTCCATATCTTTTCACTCTATATGCAGACCAGATCACTCAAGAGGCTGGGCT
>NW_006399768.1:6727434-6729559 GCF_000299155.1 Elephantulus edwardii | reverse complement strand
GGACACTTAGATTGTTTCCAACTCTTTGCTATTGTGAACGAAGCAGCAATAAACATGGGTGTGTCAGACACATATTTGAAAGGTAAGCTTTCCTCAGGGTTCCTATATGATTTCTATTCTGTTTGAGTGTAGTATAGATAGGGTTGTATGAGCTGTGAATATAATTTTTGAGCAGGATATAAATGTTTATGTCTTTTTTGACATAACTACTAAAAATTCCAGTTACCTAAGGATTCATTTTCTTGTAGAAAACAAACTTTGAAGCACTTGTTGATGAAGTTCAAAGACTATCTTTTAGTACATCTCAAAATTAAGAAAAATCTTTTTCTTGATTTTTTTTTTAGTCTACTACTAGACCAATCAATAGCATCATGAAAAGAGAAAAGCCTGAAGTTGTTAACAATTACAATTTATCTTGATCTACCTGAAAGGAGCAGTCATTAAATCAAATACTAATGTACTGTTGTGGGCAAATTGTTGCCAAGGACTCCTTTACTAAATAGCTAAAAAGCAAGGATGTCATTTTAATGACCAAGGTTTACCTAACACTAGTCAGAGCATTCTCAATTGCATCATATGGATTTGAAAGTAGGAACATGAATAAGGAAGATCGCACTGGTTTGTCCCTTTGCGGTACAGAGGTTGCTGTGATGCTAAACACTGTGACACTCATGTGTCAAATGTCATAATAGTTACCCATAGTGGACAGTGTTTAGTTAGGAGCTCTCTGATTAAAACAAGGTTGGAAGCAAGAGTGGCATCCACTTCCAAAATGGCTTGCCTCCAGAAATTCTATGAACTTAAATGAGTTCAAGTCTTTGTTTCATAGGGTCGTTATGAGTCATTTACAACTTGATGACACTTAACAACAATAACAACATAGAGAAAGCTCACTTGGCCTAGTGGATAGAAAGTTATGCTACCAAAGCAAAGGTGTGTGTGGCCCTCAGGCTTAGTTTTAATTGTTTTTGGTCAAACATTCTTTTAAGTGGTATAGCTTGGATCTGTCGATTTGCTGTACAGAGGTAACTCGTGATTGCTGTGATGCTAAACACTATGGCACTGATGTGTCAAATGTGATAATGGTTTCCCATGGTGGATAGTGTTTGATGGAGCTCCCTTATTAAAATGAGCTTGGAAGAAGAAGTGGCATCCACGTCTGAAATAGCTTGCCTCTAGAAACTCTTGTGAACATGGAGAAACGATAAAAGTTATACAAGTGTCCAGGACTTTCATTCATTGGGTTGCTATGAGTCATCTATGATTCAACAGCACTTAACAACAAGAGCAAGCTTTGTGTTGTGATTCTGCTGGAGAATATTTACTATCTAAGAACTATTGAAAGAACAAGCAAATCTGTCTTCAAAAAGTATTGCCAGAATGCTCTCCTTAGCCATGAGAGTGAGACTTTGACACATATATTTGGGGGCATTTTTTAAGGAGGGATCAGGTCCCAGAGAAGGGCATTATACTTTGAAAATTAGGTACAGAGGAATTGTAAGGATGATACAGGATCAAGGCTTTGTCCTGCTGTATAAAGGGTCATTATGAGCTGGAATCAACTCAATGGAACTTAACAAGATGACGGATTAATTATGTAATTCTAAATAATATTTCTCTGACACTTTTAATCTCAAGACTTTCAAGATGATGTTGCTTGCAACTCATAGCGACCCTATCAACAACAGCCCTGAACCCTGCTCTGTCCTGTGCCAATCTCACTATCTCTGACACACCTAACCCCATTGCCCCAGTCACTGAATCAATCCACCTCATAGAGTCTTCCCCTCTCGCACTATTCCTCAACCCTCCCAAGCGTGACATTCCTCTCCAAGGACTGGTCCCTCATTTTAACATGTCCAAAGCATGTCAGATGAAGCCTCTGAATCCTTGCCTAAATGGAGCAGCCTGGTTTAACCCTCTCCAAGACAAATCTGTTCGTTTTCTTAGCAGTCCATGATATATTCAATACTCTTCTCCAACACCACAAATAAAAGGCATCAATTCTCCTTCTATCCTCCCTAGTCATTGTCCAGCTCTCTGACGCATAACAAGTGATTGCATGGCCTATTGATGCCTTTGAGCTGTGGTGCTGGAGAAGAGTATTGAGAATACCATGGACTGC
>NW_006399768.1:6721039-6727334 GCF_000299155.1 Elephantulus edwardii | reverse complement strand
TCATAGTTAAATTTGCCAGAACTAAGGATAAGGAGAGAATCCTGAAAGCAGCAAGGGAGAAACAAAGAGTAACCTATAAGGGAAAAGGCAATACTCTTCTAGGTTCTAAGGAGTATTTTTCCTGCACTGCTTTCAAAACAGATGTTTGTTCTTTAAGCATCCCGTGGTATATTCAACATCCTTATCCATCACAATAATTCAAAGGCATTCATTCTAATTCAGTGTTCCTTATTCGTTGTCTAGCTTCCATATGAATATATCACTGTTATTAGGTACTTTTGACTACAAATCATAGAGACCCTATGAATTATGGATCTGAACCTATAAGGCAATTGAAAAATACTATGGCTTGGGTCAGGCATGCCTTAGTCTTCAAAGTGCCATTTTAACTAATTTTTAACACTTTAAACAGGTTCTTTGCAGAATATTTGCCTAGTGAAATAGGTCTACCTATGATATTGTTTTTCTGTTTCCTATTTAATGTGTTCCTGCTCTGATCATTGTTACTTACCTTTTATGTGGTGACTGTGGTAACTTTCTTTTGATATTCTTTTATTCATTTAAGTTGTTAGGTTAAGAAACTTATTTCCCTAGTTTCATCTAGAAATTTTCCTTATTGTTATCCCAAAGGTTTTAACATGTTATGCTCTCATTATTCTCTGATTCTAATAGGTTTTTTAAAATTTTGTTTTACATTTCTTCTACTATTCATAGGTTTGAGAATACTGGTGGCTTACTGGTTAAGAAGCTATGCTGCACTCCCAAAGGCATGTGGTTCAGATCCACCAGCTGTTCCAATGAAGAAAGTTGGATAATCTCCTCCCAAACAATTTACTTCCTCTGAAAACGCACTGGAGGGTCATCAATGAGTTAGTTGTGACTCAATAGCTCATAACAGCAACACTCATTAGGTTCAAGTAAAATTTTATTTGACCCCTAATTATTTCTTTTCTTAGATTTTTTTTTTTGTCATTGAGAAGGTACTTTTTGTTACTGAGTTTTGTTGTTGTTTTCGTTTTCTAGTAGTTTATTTACAAATTTCAAATATATTGTTTTCAAGAGCATATTCTTTCCATTTTCCTCACCCCCCTACCCAATAAATTGTACAACCCCATGACTAATCCTCCCTCCCCCTGCACATCCTCATCCTTCTGCTTCCAACTTCTCCCACCCTTCCTGGATCCTTACACTTATTCTACAATAACGATTTTATACAATATTTATCCTTGTGGGTCTGAGTTAGTTCACTCAGCATAAGGCTCTCCAGTCCCTCTCAAGTTAGGTAATAATTTACAAGGTCTTTACTGCAGTATGCTGCATAATATTCCATTGTGAGAATGTACCAAAATTTGTCAATCCATTCATTTGTGGTTGGACATGTGGGCTATTTCCATGTTCTTGTAATGGTGAATAATGCTGATATGAACATTGGTGTACAAATCTCCATTTGTGCCTCAGTTCTCATTTTCTCAGGGAACATTCCAATTAGTGGAATAGCTAGGTCATGTGGAATCTCTATGTTCAGCTTTTTGAAGAAGCATGAAATTGCCTTCCACAATGGTTGTACTATTTTACAATCCCACCAACAATGTGTAAGAGTCCCTTTCTTGCACATTCATGACTCACTGTCCTGTTAAACTTTGCCACCATTATTGGAATAAGATGGTACCTCACTGTGGTTTTGATATACATCTCTCTAATTGCCAGTGATTTGGAGCATTTCTTCATGTGTCTGATTGCCACTCAAATATCTTCCTTTGTGAAAATTATTTCCATGGATTATCAGTCTTTCTTGTGGAGTCCCAGGAGTATTCTGTAAACTTTTGTTGTAAGACTCTTGTTGGAGATGATATTACCAAATGTTTGTTCCCAGTCTGTAATTTTCTTTTCATACTGTTGGAAAAGTTTTTGATGCACACATGGATTTAATCTTTAGGAGGTCCCAGGCATCAATTTTATCCTCTTCAGACTGTGCATTTCTGGTTGCATTTGGCAGTCTCTTTATACCTTGGACTAGAGCTTCTAAGCTTGATCCAAATTTGTCCCTTATGAACGTTATGGCTTGGGGCTTTACTCCCAGGTCTCTGATCCATATTGAGTTGATTTTTATGTATGGTGTGAGATGTGGATCCTATTTCAACTTTCTGCTGGCATTACTCTAAAACTTGCACTACAGCACTGAGAAGCCAAAAAAAGGGGGAAACATGCTGAAGTAAAGGAGATGAGCGGATTTTTTTTAAAAGCACAGTTTGAGAAGACAAAACTTAGCATTATAATGGAATTTGCAGAGAACTGGAATTGGAGAATACAAAGGGCAGAACTCACTCTGAATTTCTTTAACTGAATGAACTGAAAAATAAATTTAAGCTTTGAGTCACAATATTGAAAGATGTTATGGGCAGTATATTGAATGACCCAGAAAACATCAAAACAAGATCGAAGGAATACACAGAATAACTATACCAAAAAGACCTGACTAACACTGAAAATTTTTAGGAAGTACCATATGAACAGGATCCAATGGTAAAGAAGGAGGAAGTGGAAGTTGTGTTAAAGGCATTGGCAAAAAACAAAGCTTCAGGAATCGATAGGATACAAATTAGCAGATGCATCCCTGAATGTGCTCACCAGTCTATGCCAAGAAATTTGGAGGACAGTTGTCTGGTTAACAGATTAGAATAAGTCCCAACATTTGTTCCCAAGAAATGTTATCCATCAGAATGTGGAAACTATCAATCAATATAATTATATCACATGCAAATAAAATACTGCCAAAGATCATTCAAAAATGACTTAGAGTAGTACATAGATAGGGAACATAAATCGTTGAAGCAGGATTTACAAGAAGCTGTAGCTCCAGGGATATCATTGTTGACTTCAGATGGATACTGGCTGAAAGTAAAGAATGACACAGGAATGTCTATTTGTGTATTATTGACAATACAAAGGCTTTTGACTGTGTGAATCATGACAAGTAATGGCTAACATTGAGAAGAATAGGAATTCCAGAGCACTTAAATGTGCTCATGTGAAACATACCTAGAGCTGTTGTGTGAACAGAGGAAAGGAATACTACATGCTTTAAAATGAATAAAGAAGTGTGTCAGTACTTTATTCTTTCTCCATACCTATTAAGTCCATATTCTGAGCACATTATTAGAGAAGCTGGGCTTTATTAAGAGAAATGTGGCATTGGGATTGCAGGGGAACTCATCAATAACCTTTATTATATAGATGACAGAACTTTGCTTGTTCAAAGTGAGGAAGACTTGAAGCATTTGTTGCATAAGATCAAAGAATGCAGCCTTCAATATGGATTGCTTCTCAATGTCAAGAAAACAAATATTCTTACCACTGGATCAATAGGCAACATCATGGTGGATGGAGAAGAGATTGAAACTATCAACCACTTCATCTTACTTGGATCTACAATTAACACCCTTGGTATCACCAGTTATGAAATAAGATGTATTTCACTAGGAAAGTCTTTAGTTGTGTCCTATCCAAATTATTGAGGCATACTGATGTCAGTTTGAGGGCTAAGATAAGTGTGATTCAAACCATAGGTTACTTGCTAGGTATCTGAGAGCTGAACAATGAATAAAGATGACAGAAGAAGAATTGACTCCTTTGAGCCATGGTGTTGAATAACACTGAACATCCTATGGACTGTCAGAAGAACAAACAAATATGTCTTGGAGAGGAAACAGTCAGAGCACTCTTTGGAGGAAAGGATGATGAGGCTTTGCCTTACATACTTGGGGCATGTTGCTAGGAGGGGCTTTTCCTTGGAGAGGAACATGATGCTCAGAAATATAAAGGGTCGGTGGAGGAAAGGAAGACCCTCAATCAGGTGGTTTGACATGGTGACTGCCACAATGGGCTCGAATGTGTCTGGAAGTGTGAGAATGCACAGAATAGGACAGGTCTCAGATCTGTTGTTCATAGGGTCACTGTGGGTCATACTTGACTCAAAGGCTTCTGACAACAACAGCAACTAACATGGATTTACTGGTGTCTGTTTGTTTTGATTTCTGGAATGTGTTAGTGTGCACACATACAGTATTAATGTTTTCTTTATTCTATTTTGGTTTCTTCTGCTGAACTATTTTTTTTAAATGGATCTTCTATTTGTGGTTGATGTTTTTGTTCAAAGAGTTGTTGTTTTTTAAGTAATTGTCTTCTTTATTTTGAGAAGTCTCTTTCTTAATCTGTATGCTGAGCAAATAATTTGAGAAGCTGTACTATTTGAAGAATGTGGCATCAGGATAGGAGGAAGACTTGCCAAAAACTTGTGTTATGCAGAAGACACAACTTTGCTTGTAGATACTGAAGACTTGAAGTACTTACTGCAGAAGATCAAAGACTACATCATTCAATATGAATTACATCTCATTATGAAGAAAACAAAAATCATCAACACTGGATCAAGAGACAAAGAAAAGATTGAAGATGTAAACAATTTCATTATACTCAGATCCATAGCAGTCAAGAAATCAAAAGACATGTTGCATTGGGAAAAATCTATTGTCAATGATCTCTCAAAAGTGCTAAAAAGCAGTAGTATCAGTTTAAAGACTGTGTGTCTGAACCAAGAAATGGTATTCTGCATTGCTTCCTATGCACCCTTAAGTTGGATAATGAATAAGGATGACCAACGAATAATCAAAGTCTTTGAATCGTAGTGTGAGAGAACACCGAATATGCCAAAGACTGGCAAAAGAACAAACAAATCTGTCTTAAAGGTAGTGCAACCATGAGGTTTGTTAATCGCAAAGACAGTGAAACATCATCTCACACATTTGAGTACCTTGTTAGGAAAGAATAGTATCATCCTGGGAAAGGAAAAGGGTCAAAGAAAGAGTCTTAACAAGATGGACTGACACACTGATTGCAAAGGGTTAATGCATGTTAGAGACTGTGAAGATGTTGCAGGATAAGGCAAGGTACAGATTTTTGTAGAATTGCTATGAGTAGTAGTCAACTTGACAGCATATAACAAAAATTTATTATTTTTGTGTTTATTATGAAATTTATCTTTATCTTCTTAAGTTCAAAAGTCTGTTACATCTTGATAGTGCCTTGTCTTTCTCTTGTTACAAAAGTTATGGAACTACACCTACTCTTCACCTTTAGTTTTTGAAGCTGAGTTGTTTACAAACAACTTAACACTTTCAGTTTTGTAACTTTATATTACTTCTGAGAAGTCTTTATTTGAGGGATGTGTGTTCTATCTCAGGTATTTGATGTAATTGATTTTTTTCCATCTGAAGAATTCACTTTAATATTTCTTGCAAGTATTGTCTGGTTTGTAAAAGTTCCTTCAATTATTATTTATTTAGGAATTCTCTAGTTTTGTTAGCTTACAGGGTTTAGAGCTGTTGTGCGTAGGGTCGCTATGAGTTGGAAACGACTCGACGGCACATAACAACAACAACAACAAGGAGAGAAACTTTATTGGGTAGATGATTCATGCTTGGCAATTCTTTCCCTTTGGAATTTTACATATGTTTATCTCATTGCCTTCTTCTTTACGTGATTTCTACCAAAAAGCCTGCAATAGTGTCCTTGTTTTGCTTTAATGAGCTGCTCTCAGAATTTTCCTTGAATTTGGAAAGTTTAGTTGTCTTTACTGGTTTTCTTTTGTAAACTATCTTGTATGATATTCATTGAGCCTCTTGAATGACATCTTTTTAATCTTTCAAGATACTAGTAAAGTTTTATGCTGAAAAATTCCTCCCCCCTTAAGTTACTTCTGCTAGTACTGTGCCATATAATTACTGGAATTTTTATTTCATTTTATTGACCTTTTGAAAATGAATGTTCCTCAAACAAATAAATACCAAGGTATTTGTCCACTGTTTTGTTGACTTTGTGGTTGATTCACTTCTAGTCTTTCAATTAATTATATTTGATATTACTATTCTAGACTCCTAGTTGTTTTTGTGTAGTTTTTAACTGTCTATTTTGCCATTTTCTTCATATACGATTTCTTCAATTTCCCCCCATCTGTTTTTCTTGATCTCTTTGAGTGAAGATCCTAATCTTGTCTAGTCTACCTTGTCTTTTAATGGAATTTTTTGTTGGCGACTCTTTCCAAAGGATCAATGTGCTTTTTCATATATCTATGTTGTTATTGTTATTATGTGCTGTCGAGTTGCTTGCGACTCATAGAGCCCTAAACCCTGCTCTATCCTGTGCCAATCACATTGCCTCTGACACACCCATCCCGATTACCCCAGTCACTGAATCAATCCACCTCATAGAGGGTCTTCCCCTCCTGTGCTGTCCCTCT
>NW_006399768.1:6711549-6712699 GCF_000299155.1 Elephantulus edwardii | reverse complement strand
GGCACATAACAACAACAACAACAACAACATATCAGGCACACCTTAGTCTCCAGCAGTGACACCACTGCTCTTCAGTAGTTTGTAGAGGTCTCTGACAGCAATTTTGCCCCCCTATCATCTTCATTCAAACTCACTATTTGAGTCAAGATGATAGAAGGAAAAAACCCAAATTTCTGGTTATCAATCAATTACTATATAATCAAAGGAAGAACAAATAAATAACTTCCTATTTATGATAGAAAATAATAAAATTTTTTCCTAAAGTTTTGTCAACAGAGTGAGATTCGTTTTAGTAAAAATGTAAATTACTTTTATAAACTGTTGTTTTTTTTTTATTTTTCTAGTTTCACTATTTTTACTAGCTTCTGTTGTCAACTCTTATGGTCTGCAGGGAGATGCAGTGCCAACCCAAAGGCGGCACTACTCTGGCATTTCAAATCTGGTGGAAGCTCCACAGGAGAAAGATGGGCAATCCCCCCACATGCTTGACAACCTGATGACAAACCACTGGAGGATCAGCTACAAGTCGGTTCTGACTCGGCAACCACACGTTGAGTTCATTGTTAGAGAAAACGTTTTAGAAAAAAACTCACCCACTGCCATTGAGCTTGACCAACTCTGTCCCATGGAACAAATGGTGGACTCAAAATGCTACCCTTTATTTCAGTTATCAGTCTAGCATATGATGTCTTACTCCACTAAGGATTCTTTTTACAAAAGTGTCAGAAAATATGTACTTTAAATTGCCACTTGATAACATGTATAAAATATATATACTATTTTCTCAATAGATATTTATGTATTACATGCTAAAAAAAGACAGGAAATTATCATATGATCAATGCACACTATATAAAGAGGAGGGGAATTGTTGAAAGGAAAATTTTTTTCCTCCCACTACAAAACTTCAAATATTTGTATTTCTTAAAGAGGAATTTATTTTTTTAAAAAGGACAAGCATGTTAGGAAAGTATTTATTTTACAAAGGTAAGATCCCCACCTCACTCCATATACAAAAACCAACTCAAGGTGGATCATGGACCTAGGACTAAAACCAAGGACTGTAAACTTCATTCAAGAAAAGCTTGGAGAAACTTTAGTAGTCCTAATCCACAACATAAAGAGTCTTCCCAGTATTCTGAAAAATTTA
>NW_006399768.1:6705848-6711449 GCF_000299155.1 Elephantulus edwardii | reverse complement strand
CACTGGAAAAATCTGTTGTCAGGGCCTTCTCCAAAGTACTGAAAAGCAACAATATCAGTCTAGAGATGAAGATGTGCATGATCCAGGCCATTTCTTCACAATTACTTGCTATGCATCAGTGAGCTGGTCAATTACTAAGGATGACAGAAGAATCAATGCTTTTGATGTGTGGTGCTGGAGGATAGTCTTGTGCATACCATTGACTGCCAAGAAAACAATAAGTCTGTCTCGGAGAGGGTAAAACCAAGTTTCTCCTTGGAAGCTAATATTTTGAAATTTTGTCTCACATAGTTTGGGCACGTGGCCAGGAAGGATCTATCCTTGGAGATAGACATCATGCTTGGAGGGGTGGAGGGACACATAGGAGAGGAAGACCCCAGATGAGAGGAAATGATATAGTAACTGGGGTAATGAAAGTAGATGTGTCAGAGTCAGTGAGACTGACTCAGGACAGGGCAGGGTTCAGAGCTATTGTACATATGGTCGTTATGAGTCGCAGTTGACTCGATGGCACATAACAACAACAACGGTGATGTCAATTTGAGCCCAAAGATGCATCTGTTCAGGTCATGGTTTTTCTGATCACTTGCTATGCTTCTGAGAGCTAGACAATGAATACAGATGATGGAAAAATTGATGCCTTTGAGTTGTAGTCTTGGAGAAGAGCAGTGAATATCCTATGGACTGCCGAAAGAACAAATAAATATGTCTTGTAAAGGGTGCAGCAGAAGTACTCTTTGGAGGCAAAGATGATGAAGTTTCACCTCACAAATTTCAAGCATGTTGCTAAGAGGAACTATTTCTTGGGGAGGGACATGAAGCTTGGAAGGGCAGATGGTCAACAAAGAAGACCCTTAACCAGGTGGATTAACACAGTGATGGTCGCAATGGGATCTAATGTGTCAAGATGTGTGCAGATAGCACAGGATAGGATGGGGTTCAAATCTGCTGTTCATAGAGTCACTATGATTCATACTTGAGTCAACAGCACCTAACAACAGCAACATATGGAATACTGTATGCTTCTACATCACCAACTATTCAAAATACTGTATTGTTTTCCTTGTCTAGTATTTTAATGATTCCAATTATGCTGATCTATATATATTCATTGTCTCCTTTTCAGTCAGTGTATATAGCTTTTACTAGTCTGCATTTACAACAGCTTACCCGTGTGTGGAACTAATAGGTAGTGGGAGGAAAAAAAGGATATTTACTTTGACACTTTGTGCAATGTTGTGTCCTTTTTTCCTCTCCAATAACCTTGTATGTTGCAGAATGTTGGGGAGGAAAGGAGGGTCTCAGGCCAGGACAGATAGCCTAAGCTCCAGATAAATACAAGGCTCCCAATGGCCCTTAATACGGGGTAGAGAAATCTCCCCTGTGTTTGGCTGTACCAGCTTGAGAAAGCTCGCCACCTGGGAAGACGCTGCCATGTATGTTGAGCTGGGAGTGGTCTGCACGAGGCTGAGGTTCTCCTAATCAATCCGCATATCCCATGTCTGTAAGCTCACCCTATCTGGTCTTCCTATGTATATAAGTGCAGTGTAGTCCCAATAAAATTGAGCTGGATTGACTCTCTGATCCTATCCTGGAGTGGTATATCTCTGTCGTGCTTACCCCCATCAGGGTGTCGCTGACAAGTTGCCAGCAAACTGACAGCGACACTTGTACTTTATTTTTTTTTATTATTTTCTAAGATTGATTTAAAAAAAAATACTTAAGTCAATGAAGTGGAATTCTTACTAAAGAAAGTACAAATTTCCCTCTACTTACATATTATGACAATAAAAAATACTAATGCTATAAACGCATAAGAATTAAGAGTACAAAGTAGGCATTTTAAAAATATTTCTAGAAAATAAAGTCAGAAGGACAAGTATTGCTGAGGAATCAGGAAAGAAAAAGACATGAGTCGGGTATCTATTTAAAGAGCAGAATCTGTGGAGAGACCTGGCTTCCCAGAAAGAATTTTGGAGACTTGCTAAACTGAGGAGAACTCTATTAAGATGTCAGAGGATGTTGTTGTTGCTAGGTGCTATCAAGTCGAGCACGACTCATAGCAGAATCTCAACCCTGTTCTATCCTGGGCAATCCTCACACTTCCTGATACACAAGAGCCCACTCTAGCAGTCATTGCATCAAGCAATCTGGCTGAGGGTCTCCCTCTCCTTTGCCAACTCTTCACCCATCCTATCATTGTGTCATTCTTCAAGGAATAGCATTTCCTAGCAACATGTCCAAAGTATGTGAGGTGAAGTTTCATCATTCTTGTCTCCAAAGAGCACTCCAGCTGCACCTTCTCCAAGACATATCTGTTTGTTCTCTTAGCCATTAATGAAATGTTCATTGCTCTTCTCCAACACCACAGTTCAAAGACGTCAATTCTTTTTCTGTAATCCTTATTTATTGTCTATCTTTCAGATGCAGAACAAGTAAGAGCATAGCAAGAGAAAAGTTACATGGAATCCAGGAAACAAAAATTAATCACAGGAAACATGCCAAGGACAGCTCCAAGATGACATTTTTTGGAATGCACATGGAGAGCAGATTGAAACAAAAAGATGGAGTTCTTCCTGAGGAAAAATTCTAGGAACATTGTACAGAATGATGCATTAAAATTATTTAAATATATTGGCATATTCATCTGATAAGAATTAATGTCGGAATGCTAAAGTCACTCCTTCCATATTCATAAGCTAATGATAACAATTTAATGAGACTAACAGCTAGTACATGCCTCTGGAAACTATGAACTTGGAGAAACGACAATAGTTATAGAAAGGCTTCAGGCCTTTTGTTCATAGGGTTGCTAGGAGTTGTCCTCGACTCGACAGCAATGAACAACAGCCAGTGACACTATAACCATAATCTATGTCTAGAAGTGCCTAAAATGGCACTTAAAAAAATATGTAATTGATAAACTAGAAAAATGCACAATTAACTAGTCATTTGCAGTTTTATGTGTGGCACACTGAAAAGGTTAAAATGTTTGCTAAACTTCTTGGTATTAAAATTCCAAATCTAAATTTTAGTAACATTGAACATGTACACATAGTTAATAACATGTGAAATATCCACAATTTTTACATACGAAAATAAGAACGCATTTACAAAATAATTATATTTAAGAGTCAAATACCTCAGCACAAATTACACTCGTACAGAATAATAAGATACTTCAAAATATAACAGAGATTGTTTCTTGGTGTAGTTTATACTCTCTCCTTTTTGAATTTTCAAACTTACTATGATGAATATGTTAATTTAATATTAAGAAAAAAGACCATTAAATAGATTATACATTCTTATATAATTATTTTACTAGGAAGTATAAAAACTCAAAACATAGTCAATATTCTTATCTAAAATATTCAAGTTTACATATTCTTTTTGACCTAAGGATCTAAAATGTCAACTGTTACTCTCCCAAACTCATTTTACAAATTTAACAAGACAGTTCAGTAATCTATTTTTACCATAATTTATCTTGCGCAAGAATGATGATAACCTGAAGGTTAACATATATTCATTAGCATTTTTAACTAAATCAGGAAACAACCTAATCTAAACAGTTCTTATCCTTTTCCTAAACCTAAAAAATAAAACAGTCATGAACTACCTTTTGAATTTGTTCCTTTTGGTTTCTCATAGCATAATATTTTGGTTCCCATGAGTAAATTGCATTCTTGAAGCTATAAAGTGTGAGAACATTATCCTGGAAGCAAAATATTATTTTTACAAGATCAAGTATACTTTATCATTGACTACTTTATAACTTTGATGATATATCAAAACAACTTAAAAGCATGTATATGTTTAATTTTAACTTTTACAACTGAAAAGTAACTAAAATAGTACTATGAGATGAAGGACTAATAACTTCTCGGAAAATTCTCATGACTGTTGCTAAAATCTTTTTGTTGTTGTTGCAAAGACATTTCCCTAATATTTTTCTACTAATCTGATTAAATTTACTAAGAAAATGAGGGGATATGCTTGCAACAATCTATTATATCTATTTCTTAAATGTTAGTCATTTATCTTACATTTTTCTATATCATTTCATATTTTAAAAAGACAATTAAGTTGTTAAATACTGGTTTGGTTGGGCCATGAAAGTAAACAAAGCAACTGATGCCTTCAAAGGCAAAATTTAATTAGTCCAAGTTGAGTAATAATGTCTTTACTTGCCCACCAAAAGAATTACTTCATGTTTGCAATGAGAATACATTATATATCTTCTTAACTGTTTTGTGATTCATTTTTCCTTTACTTTGTAATTGTGATTTTAATGAAGGTTAACAAAAAGATTAGTTTTCATTTACTCCCCAAAATAGAAAAAGTGAACTCTAAATGGCAAACAGGCACTAACTATATTCAACCCAATTATAAAGACTATTCCTCAGTAATAGGATGGAGCCTGTGCTGCAGTGGTAAAGCAGTCAGCTGCTACTTAAAAGGTACACAGTTTTTCTTGTTTGAAAACAATGTATACAAACTTTGTAAGTAAACCAGTATATTAGAGGGGAAAACAAAACAAAACAAAATAATAAAACACAAAAACAAAACCCAAGGATGGGGGAACGGTAGACAGTTTGAACTCAACTGCTGCTGCTTGGAAGAATGAAGTGTAAGTCTACTTCCATAAGATTTCAGCCTTAGAAACCCTCTGGGATAGTTTTAGTTTGCCTTACAAGATCACTTTGAGTATGAATCAGCTTGACAGCTTTACATATGCATTAATATTGTTGTTACGTGCCTTTTGGTCATTTGCGACTCATAGCAACCTATGTACAGACAGCATCTCTAAAAGCCTATCCTGTCTTGAGCCAGTCTCATTGACTCCACACGCAAACTTACCCCATTGCCCCAGTTAGTGTATCAATCTATCTCATCCAGGGTCTTCCTACCCTACGTTGTCCCTCCACCGTTCTGAGCATGATATCCTTTTCTAAGGACCATCCCTCCTGGCCACAAGCCCAAAGTATATGGGATGGAGCTTCAAAATCCTAGCCTCAAAGGACAAACTTAGTTTCACTTTCTCCAATATAGACTTACTTGTTTTCTTGGTGCTCCATGGTATGCTCAGGACTCTTTAGCACCACAACTCAAAGAATCAATAATTCTTCTGTCATCATTGGTCATTGACCAGCTCTCTGATGCATAGTAAATAATCGGGAAGACCATGGTCGGGATCAGGCACACCCTAGTCTCTAGAATGACATAATTGTTTTTTAGTATTTTTTTAATTGTATTTTATTAATTTTAGTGAACATTTACAGAGATTTTGGGTTTCCATTCATTAATTGTTGAACTTTTCTCCCTGCCCACCCCTTCCCCTAGTTCACGC
The DNA here is from genome assembly GCF_000299155.1 of Elephantulus edwardii. NCBI lineage: Eukaryota > Metazoa > Chordata > Mammalia > Macroscelidea > Macroscelididae > Elephantulus > Elephantulus edwardii. The sequence goes on along the minus strand of NW_006399768.1, from coordinate 6,706,096 downwards.
CTCTCTTTGAAAAGTAAAATAAAAATTATTTCATTGGTATACAATCCCTCCACAACTCCCCTGCCATCCCAAGTACACTCCACTATGCACCCTTAACTCTGGACTCTTGTGATAACTGTTAATACCCTATCATATATCGCTTTTAATCTGTTCTCTCCCTCATCTGTTTCAATGCAGTATACATAATATATCCAGTTTTTCTCAGTCTTACCCCAAGCCTGATATCAGTCCCATTCTACAACAGTGGC
>NW_006399768.1:6703856-6705408 GCF_000299155.1 Elephantulus edwardii | reverse complement strand
ATAGTTGTTTTGATTTGCATCTCTCTTAAAGCTAGGGATTTTGAACATTTCTTCATGTGCTTGTTGGCCTTCTGAATGTCTTCTTTGGAGAAGTGTCTATTCATATCCTGTACCCATTTTTCAATCATTGGATGGTTTATCTTTATCTTGTTGTGGTGCTTTTTAGTATTTTGAAAAGGTCCCTGGCATTAGATTTTCCTAGCGTAATTCATCTTTTGATTTCCCGAAGCCTGGTGCAAAGAGTGATGATCATGGAGCCAAGCAAGCTGTCATTGTTAACAATCGTTAATCTAATTCATCTTCCTGGGGGGAAAATCAAGAATTGATTATGTGACTATCAATTCTATGACAAAAATGAACAATGTGTTTTGGCTTGAAGCTAAGTTCCAGATTGTTGATGATCCCACAAAACTTTTCAATATCTTAGGAAAACAGAGAAAGCAGGACAGGCTCCTGTGACAGTAAAGATAATCTCAGGTGTTGTTGCTGTTGTTACAACAGCCCTAAACCCTGCTCTATCCTGTGCCAATCTTATTGTGTCTGATACACCTATCCCCATTACCCCAGTCACGGAATCAATCCATCTCATTGAGGGTCTTCCCCTCCTGTCCCTCTAACCTCCCATGCATGACGTCCCTTTCCAAGGACTGGTCCCTCCTTGCAACATGTCCGAAGTATGTCAGATGAAGCTTCAGAAACCTTCCCTCCAAGGAATAGCCTGGGTTCAACCTCTCCAAGACAAACCTGTTCGTTCTCTTAACAGTCCATGGTATATTCAATACTCTTCTGCAATACCACAGCTAATGTTTTTTAAAAAGGATTGTATTGTTGAGAGAATTTTTAACAGTCATCCTAGAAAGTAATGGCTAGCTACACACAAACCGAAACATGTTTTGTGGTAGCTATCACATTGTAATAGATTCCTGTCCATTAAATTTAAAAAGCCTATACAACAAGTTATTAATTTAATTATTTGTAATTATCGAAGAATAATTTACTCACAGACTCATTAGAGAACAGACTTTTAAAAAGTTACTTTACACAAGACTATTGGTAGTTCTGTTGTTTGACTATCATCACCCAAGACAGAAACATCTTTTCATTTCCTTGTCCAGCCAATCAGCAAATCTCTGGTGGTGTAAGGAGTTAAGCTATCAAGCCAAATGCTGTGCCTATCTGGCAGTCTGAATCTACCAGAGACATAGCAGGAGAAAGAAGAGCAAACTCACCCAATACAAATTACAGCCACAAGGCCATGGAATCCAAACTATTGGCTCACTTCTTATTAACTCCCCTGTAGATATGTTGTTTTTATTGTTAGGTGCCTTCAAGTAATTTCTGACTCATAACACTGTGTACAACAGAAGGACACATTGTCCCATCTCGGGCTATCCTTGCAATCACTATGTTTGAGCTCAATGTTTTAGTCACTCTGTCACTGTTTTCTTGAAGACCTTGTACTTTTTCACTGACTCTTTACCAATTATTATGTCTTTTCTTAGGATCTGATCCCTCTTGATAATACACGCAAAACATGTGAGATAACATCTCA
>NW_006399768.1:6702828-6703756 GCF_000299155.1 Elephantulus edwardii | reverse complement strand
TATACTTTTATTATTATTATTATTTTGAGCCAATAAGAACACTCCATGTTGTCTATTAAAGACTGGAATTCGAAGGTAACTCCGTAAATTACGTAAGCAAACACAAACGTGCCTTTGGACAGAACGTGTGTGAGAATTATTTTTGTTTGGTTTTCTTGAGATTTTAATGAGTTTATAGAAAACTTGGATTTCTCTTCATTCATTGTTGCACTTTTCCTCCCTTTTCCCCCTCCCACCCCAGTTCACTTTTCTCTTTGTTATTGTTGTTATGTGCCTTCAAGTCCCTTGAGACTCATAGCGACCCTATGTACATCCCTAAACCCTGCTCTGTCCTGTGCCAATCACACCGTCTCTGACACACCCACACCGATTACCCCAGTCACTGAATCAATCCACCTCATAGAGGGTCTTCCCCTCCTGCGCCATCCCTCCACCCTCCCAAGCACTGGTCCAAGGACTCTCCAAGGACTGGTCCCTCCTTACAACATGTCCAAAGTATGTCAGACAAAGCCTCAGAATCCTTGACTCCAAGGAGCAGCCCGCTTAACCCTCTCCAGGATGAACCTGTTTGTTTTCTTAGAAGTCCATGGTACCCTCAATACTATTCTCCAGTACCACAGCTCAAAGGCATCAAATCCAACTCTCTGACGCAAAACAAGTAATTGCAAAGACCACAGCCTATACCATGGCTTTTCTCTTCAGAAAAAAAAAAATCTTTCATTGTTATAGAGTCCTCCTCCCCCTCCCAGTGCACTGTACTATGCAGCTCATACTCTGGACTCATGTCATGTCAATAATAACTAATTATATATTCCTTTTATACAGTTGTCTCCCTCATCTGTTTCAGTGCCAAGTACATTGTTTATCCCTTTCTTAGTTTTCCCCGAACTCCCAGGTCAGTCCTGTTTTATAATAGTGGCATTATGCA
>NW_006399768.1:6698917-6702728 GCF_000299155.1 Elephantulus edwardii | reverse complement strand
AAGCATGATGTCCCTCTCCAAGGACCAGTCCTTCCTTGCAACATGTCCAAAGCATCTGAGATGAAGCTTCAGAATCCTTGCCTCCAAGGAGCAGCCTGTTCTCACCCTCTTTAAGAGTCTAGGGTCTCTGTTCTCCTAGATGTCCACAGTATATTCCATACTCTTCTCCAGCATCACATCTCAAGGGAGGGTGGGGTGTGATGGAAAATGAACATTAGAACAGTAGAAATGCTTCACATCTTCAGAGGTATTCCTATTTGGAACGTTAACAATATCTTTTTTACACTCATATGTTGTTGCTGTTGATTGCCTTCAAGTCGTGCACAACTCACAGTGACACTATGAACAAAAGGCCTATCAATATTTATCAGAGTTCATAGAGTTTCTGGAGACAAGTTGTTTAGGAAGTGGATGCCACTCCTGCTTCCAAACCTGTCATAAAATATCATCGGTTGAGTCAGCTCTGAACCCTTCCCTATCCTGAGCAATCTAATTCTGACACACCAACTTACTCCAGGGCCCCAGTCACTGTATCAATCCATCTGACCCAGGGTCTCCCTCTCCTGTGCTGTCTGTCCACCCTTCTGAGCATGATGTCTTTCTCCAAGGATTGATCTCTTCTGGCCACATGCCCAAAGTGAGGCAGAGCTTCAAAATCCTGGCCTCCAAGGAGAATTGGTTTTACCCTCTCCAAGTCAGACCTATTTGTTTTCTTGGCAGTCCATGGTATGTTCCAGATTCTTCCACTGCACCACAACTCAAAGACATCTATTCTTCTGTCATCCTTAGTCATTGTCCAACTTTCTGAAGCATAACAAATAATTAAGAAAACCATGGCCTGGATTAGGCACACCTTTGTATCTAGACTGACATCATTGCTCTTCAGCACTGTGGAGAGGTCTATGACAACTGTTTTTCGCAATGCAATTCTTCATTTCCTGACTGCTTGTGTTAAAAGTGTTAATTGTGGATCTGAGTAAGTTGTAATTGTTAACAACCTCTATCTATTCTACATCTATTATGGTTCTGCCAATTGGCTCAGAGGTAAGAATCTTTGTCTTCCTGAAGTTGAGCTTCAATCCATACTGAAGACTACTGTCCTTGACCTTTTACAGCAAGAGCTTCAGGTCTTCTTCAGTTTCAGCAAACAAGGTTGTGTCATCTGCATATTGTAGATTGTTAATGAGTCTCCCTCCAATCTTGATGCCACACACCTCATCAAAAAGCCCTGCAAGGTATGGAGACAGAATGCATCCCTGGCACACTCCTTCCTTGCTCTGTTCTGAGGACTGCTTCTTGGTTCAAGTATAAGTTTCATATAAGCACAATCAAGTGTTCTGAGATTTCCATTTTCCTCAAGGTTAGCCACAATTAATTGTGATCCAGACCATCAAATGCCTTTGCACAGTCAATGAAACACAGATAGACATTCTTCTGGTATTCTCTGCTTTCTGATAAGATCCATCTGACAATGGCAATAATGTCCTTTGTATCACAACCTCTTGTAAACCCAGCCTGTATTTCTGGTAGTTCTCTGTCACTGCAATGTTCAAATTTTTCTTGATAATCTTCAGCAAGATATTGCTAGTGTGTGATATTAGTGATATTGTACGATAACTTCCACACTTTGTCAGGTCACCTTTTTTTGGAATTCGAATAAACATGGATCTCTTCCAATCAGTTGGCCAAGTAGTTGTCCTCCAGATTTCTTGGCACAACTTGGTGAGCACATGCAGGGCAGCATGTTTGTTGAAACATGTCAATCGGTAGTCCATCAATTCCTGGAGTTTTATTTTTTGACAAGTCCTTTAGAGCAGCCTGAACTACCTCTTTCATCACCATTGCTTCTTGCTCATATGTTATTTCTTGAAATTCTTTTGTGTCAGTCAACACTTTTTGGTACAATGATTCTCTATACTCCTTCCATCTGCTTTTAATGCTTGGTGAATCATTCACTATTCTGCCCATAGTATCCTTAAACACTTTGTCACGAATGATGGCAATAGCCGCCCTACACATTTTAATTTAAAAATTTTAAAAAGGAACATCATCCATATGCTCAATTTCATATGGCAGTCATAAACAATTGGGGAAAAAATGTGTTTCTAAGCAAGGTCATCAATTTAGAAGTGTGCGGCAATGTGTTAAGCATAGCAACTCTGGCTTGAATTTATTCTTTAGTTCTCTCAGCTTAACAAATGCTGAGTGAGTTTGGCCCTTTTGATTTTCTGACTCCAGCTCCTTGCACATTTCATTATAGTATTTTGCCTTGTCTTCTTGAGTAACCCTTTGACATTCTATTCAGCTCCTTAACTTCTTGATTTCTTCTCTTTGCTTTGGTTTCTCTGCACTTTAGTGAAATATTCAGTCTCTCTTCTTAAAACTATTCTGGTCTTTTATTCTTCTTCCTTCTTAGTCATGACTTTTCACACTCACATATGTATTTTTATATTTATACATATAAACATACACACACATACATATCCTGATGTTGGCATGGTAGATTAAGTGTTGGGCTCTAACAAAAAAGCTGCCTTGTTGTGGTGCTCAAGTATTTTATAAATTCTAGATATAAGTCCCATGTCCGACATGTCCTTAACAAATATTTTTTCCGAGTCTGTGGTTTCCCTTTTTACCCTGTTGGAGAAGTTTTGGATGTGCATAGGGAATTGATTCTTCAGATGGCAAACACATGAAGAAATGTTCAAAATTCTTAGCTCTAAGAGAGATGCAAATCAAAACTATGAGATATCATCTCAACCCAGTAAGAATAGCAATATTTAACAGAACAGCAAACATCAAATGCTAGTGAAGTTGTGGAGAAACTGGAACTCTTATTCACTCTTAATGGGAGTGTAAAATGGTACAACCACTATGGAAGGCTGTTTGGCACTTTCTCAAAAAGTTGCTGATAGAAATACCATTTGACCCAGCAACTCCACTACTGGGAACATACCCCAAAGAAACCATAACTGCCACCCAAGCAGATATATGGACACCCATGTTTATCACAGCTTTGTTCACAATAGCAAAGAGCTGGAAACAACCCAAGTGCCCATCAACAAACAAATAGCTAGAGAAGCTGTGGTATATTCATACAATGGAATACTATGCAGCATTGAAAAACAAGGAACTCCTGTAATATGCAAAATGGATGAACGTGGAGGAAATTATGCTGAGTGAAATATCTCAGAGACAAAAGGACAATTATTGCACAGGGCCACTGTTATAAAATGGGACTGATGTCAGTGTTGCGGGAAGGCAGAGAAGGAGGAGAAGAATGATATATACTGCATTGAAATAGATGAGGGAGAGAACTGTTTGGGAATTATTGTCATGACAGGAGTCCAGAATAAAGGCTTCATAGTGGAGTGCCCTTGGGGGGAGGGATTATATAACAATGAAAGAGGTTTTTCTTTTACTTTTCAAGGAGAAGAGTGAATTGGGGGAAGGGGGGAGGGCAGGGAGAGAAGTCCAACAATGAATGACTGGAAACCCTAAGTCTCTGTAAACGTTCATTAAAATAAAAACCAAAACAAACAAACAAACAAAAAACAGTTTTTGGACAGAAAAAAAAAAAAAACCCAAACAAACCTGCTTTGTAAGAAAATGTTTAGACAGCGTATTTCCACAAAGATTTATAGCCTTGGAATCCTATGGAAGAGTTTGTTCTATAGCCACAGAGTTTAAATAAGCTTGGTGGCAGTGGATTTGGGAGGGGAATATACATATTTTTAAAAAATTATATGTTGTTGTTATGTGCCGTCAAATCGTTTGCGACTCATAGCGACCCTATGTACAACAGCCCTAA
>NW_006399768.1:6697219-6698362 GCF_000299155.1 Elephantulus edwardii | reverse complement strand
TATACATATAGTACAATCATGAATAAACAATGTAGTCAAATAATCTGTATAATTAAAAACAAAATTTATCCTTCCAAACTGTGGGATAAGTTTTCTTGATTATTATTAAGCATTGTTAGCATATTGTTTTGTAATTTATACAGTTAGAAAATATCTAGCCACTTTACAAATATTTCTTTGGCAAAGCCTGCAGAATGTAGGAAGTTTGAATCCATCAGAGGCTTCAAGTGAAAAAGCTGATAAACATTTTTGTTGAAATCATAATATCCTAATTTATGTAAATATACGTCTTTAGTAAATGAAAATATAAAACTAAGTTATGTAAGTAAGATTCATTTATTCTAGAAGCAGTTTCATGTGTTTTACATCCTCCAAAAATCTGCTAGCAGGTCAGCCATGAGTTAGTTCCAACTCAAAGCAATGAGTTTTGAGTTTTTGAGGATGCTCATAAACATCTGTTTCCTTCTTCAAATTTCTAACATATAATTTAAAAAACCACCCACCTTTCTGTGTCTCTAATAATACTAGACAGCCACTATCTATATCTGTGTTGAAAAATAGAACACACTTAAATTCTCAATATATTTCTTACCAATAAACCTTTAGACTTACTTAAAAAAACATGGAACGTCATACTCATGCTCAATATTAACTGCGAATGTTTGCTCCTTTTGGATTAAGCATGAAACAACTGTTATTGTGTGATTTGATTTTCAATGAGTACATTTTACTTTCATTACAATGCACTCATCAGTACAGATGTTAAGATGGTATGTGTGAGAGTCTCCAGGGTACAATATGCAAGTCCCAGTTGGAATATTTCCAACAGGATGTAAGCCATGGTCCTCAAGTCAGTACTTTAAAAAACACATTACTTAGCACACTGCCAACAAATGTCAACACAAAAATATGGTGCTGTAATGACTTCACTCTGTAAAGAATTGTAATGGAATAGCAGTTTTTCGTAAGAAAAGAAAAATACAGTAAAGTAGTAAATAAAATAATTTATTCAATACTAAATGAAAAAGTCATATACCAGATGAAATTAAAACTATTAATGAAAATTTTGCTGTATGTTAAAAGTATAGAGATAATTCTTGAAATATGTAACAGGTCTAGAGAATCAAATGCCCTAGAGAAGTT
>NW_006399768.1:6691728-6697089 GCF_000299155.1 Elephantulus edwardii | reverse complement strand
ATAAATTTGAATATTTTATAATTTATAGACACAATTATTACTAAAGCATTAAGTACAATATGGTCCAAGGTGGAAAATACCTAGTTAATTATGAATCTTTAGATGATTTTAGAGCATAAATTATTTCAGTATTTTTAAAATTTTAAAAGAATGCCACAATTTTTAAAATACTAGGCTAGATATTAACCTTACACAGTTTTTCTGTTTCTTTGGAAGTGTTCTTTTAAAATATCTATGTAATTTCTTGTTTGTATTAGACAAGAATATAATTTTTGGTATTAAGTTCCAATTTAACTTGCTGGGAAAAAAACCAGCACTACTTTAACAGTATTTAAAGTTTCTAAATGTATATATTACTTAATATTTTTATAAACATGTTAGAAAAGATAATACTATTAATTAACTATCAATAAAAATGCTCCGGACTCTTTAATTCCCAGTTAATTCCATTAACAATGTTTTACATCACTTCTTAGAAACCAAAACAGTGACTCATCTTGCAAACACATAACTGTAGGTGGATTTATTATCCACTGGAGTCATGAAGGAAATTCCACACCTGATTGGGAGACCTTTAAGGTCTGAACACATATGCACATTCTATATTTACTGTAATCCAACACAATTCCCTAAAGAGAAATAAATTTCTGTTGCCCTTTTCCGTTACTTACATTTTTTTCATCCTTTCCATTTTCTGGATTGTTGTTTCCTTTAATTTAAAAAGCAACAAATTTAGGCCATTTTTCAAAGTCAACCATCATCAAAGATGGACTCTGAACATACAAAACCATTTAAGGTATCACATTTAGTGCTGTGTACTTAATCAGAAAGACTCTTTATTACAGATTAAGATTCCTAGAATTTTAATATTTTTCCTGCCAATACTATGCATAACTAAAACTAACATTTGCAAATTCTCCCATCTTTAGAAAGGAAATCACCTAAGCACTTGTCAATTTTCCTTACCTCTGAATTATCTTTCAAACTATGGTTACTAGTAGCCAAAGTTCTGGGACTTGAATCTGATGATGATATGATATAATCAGTGGACAAAGGAATACTTATTGACATCTGTTCATTGCTTTTTCTATCTGTGGAGAAATAAGCTTTTAAGTTATCATTCCTTTCACAACAGACAAATATTTAAAATTATATATGGGTATATGGGTAGAAAATATTATTTTAATATAAAATGGCTGGTGGTTTGTATCCAAGACGGATTTTAACATTTTTTTAACATGCTAAAAATTAGTCAATACAAATTACAGAAGGAATCATTTTTATCAGGACAGATATTGTTGTTGCTGTTGATTGCCTTTGAGTTAAATACGACTCATAGTGACCCTGTGAACAAAAAGCCTGAAGACCCTAGCAGTCCATATCATATTCAATACTATTCTCCGGCACCACAGCTCAAAGGCATCAATTCTCCTATCTTCCCCAGTCACTGTCCAGCTCTCTGATGCACAGCAAGTAATTAGCATTTTAGTCTACAGACTAACATCGTTGCTCTTAAGCACTCTGGAGAGGTCTCTGACAGCAGACTTTCTCAATGCAATTAATCTTTTAATTTCCTGGCTGCTGGTACCAAGAGTGTTGATTGTAGAGCTAAGGAAACTGAAACTGTTGAAAATCTCAATCTCTTCACCATCTATCATGATGCTGCCAATAGGCCCTTGAAAAAGACATCATGTTGGGGAAAGTGTAGGGTCAGAGAAAGAGAGGAAGACCTTCAACAAAATAGAATGCCATGGCAATTGCAACAATGGCTTAGAGAATACTGGAGATGGTGAGGATAGTTCAGGATAGGACAAGGTTCAGATCTGTTGTTCATAAGGTGTTATGAGTTGTAGTGACTTAGATGGCACCTAACAAAAACAGAAATAAGACCGTTCACGTAATTTTAAAATCTAGTAATATCACTAGATATTTCCATATATCTCATAATAATTCTAAAACTTAGCATTTACCAACATTAATGATCTGACAACTCTCCTGTATCACGTAATTAAAAGTAAAACAAAAGTAAACACATAGCAGTTGATAAATCATATTTATTTAAAAAGAAAATAAAAGAAAGCATTGTTGATGTCAAAATACTGCTTTTGAAATCATGGTTTTAAAACATAAATTCGACTTTGACAGAGAAGCTACTGAGAAATTGGTTAAGTAACAAAGGATAGTTCTCAAGTCCAAACTGTCAATCAAGAAAGTTCAATAACCGTTGTGGACATTTAACAATGTTAAAGACTCTTGATCTGCATTTTTTAAACTATAGGCAGTCCTCCACTGACAAAAGAAAGCTATTCTTTTTTAAAATTTTTATTTTATGTTGGTTTGCTCATAAAGTTCATATACATTGTTTCCCATAGTATTCTTCACTCACATTTTGTTTCACAAAATCATTCCCATTTATTTTGTTTTAAAAAATTAATGACCATTGGGCTATGCCCACTTATGAATGACCCTGTCTTTTCAGGTCTCTGCAGGATTTTTCCATTTCTTTTGCCCCCTCCCTTCAGCCATCAAATTTTACAACTCTGATTCTGCCTGTACCCATCCCCCACCACTCTGTTCCCACCCCTTCCTCCCTTGGATCTTCAAACATGGTTTACTAGTTATCCTTCTATTTTCACAATAATGGTCTTATGCAGTATTTGTTCTTGTAAGACTGAGTTAATTCACTCAGCATAATGCTTACCAGTCTCTCCCAAGTTATATAGTATTTTTTAAAATCATTGCTTTTGAGTGCTGCATAGCATTCCACAACTGCTCAATCCATTCAGTTGAGGTTGGACATGTGGACTGTCTTCTTGTTCTTGCAATGGTGAATAATGCTGCTATGAACTCTGGTGTACAAATCTCCATTTGTATCTCAGTTCTAATTTCTGTAGGGTATTATTTCTAGTGAGGTAACTCGTGGTTGCCGTGATGCTGAAGACTGTGACAGTGATGTGCCAATCGTGGTAATGGGCACCTATGGTGGACAGTGTGGCTGGAGCTTCCCGACTAAATCAAGCCTGGAAGCAGGAGCAGCATCCACTTCCGAAATGGCTTGCCTCCGGAAACTCTACGTACGAACAGTGCTCAGGCTGTTCCTTCATAGGGTCACTATGGGTCATCTACAACTTGACAGCATTAAACAACAACATTATTTCTAGTAGAGGGATAGCTTCTACATTCAGTTTTTTGAGGAAACACCAAACTGCCTTTTAGAGTGGTTGTACCATTTTACAATCTCACCAATAGTGCCTAAGAGTTCTTACCTCTCCATATAGTCCCCAATCCTGATTGCATGCTGCCCTGCTAAACTTTGCCACTGCTACTGGAGTGAGGTGATATCTCACTGTTTTTATTTGCATCTCTCTTATTGCCAATGCTTTTGATCATTTCTTCATGTGTCCGTTGGCCATCTGAATGTCTTCCACTGTGAAGTCTATGGTTTTTTCTCATTTTGTAATTGGTTTATCAGTCTTTTTCTTCTGGAGAGCCTGGAGTACTCTGTACACTTTTGTTATGAGATCCTTGTCTGAGATGGTACTGCCAAATGTTTTTTCCCCAGTTGTTAGGTTTTCTTTTTGCCCTATAAAAAGACTTTGATGTGCACAGGATTTAATCTTTAGAAGGTCTCATTCATCAATTTTATCATCTCTCTGTATCTGTCAGCCTCTTTATACCATAGACTAGGCCTTTTCAGTGTGGTCCCAGTTTGTCTCTGAATTTTATGGTTTGGGCTTTACTCCCAGATCTCTGATCAACCTTGAGATGATTTTTGTATATGGTGTAAGATGAGGATTCTATTTTAGCTTCCTGTAGGTAGCAGTCCAATTTTCCCAGCACCATTTGCTGAAGGGCTTGTTTCCCCATTTGATAGGTTTTATTTCCATGTTAGTATCAGCTGATTATAGATAGCAAGGTCTATTTCTGGGTTCTCAATCCTGTTCTACGATTCTGTCATTGTACCAGTACCATGCTGTTTTGGTTACTACTGCTGTAATAGTAGGTTTGGAGTGCTATGCCTCCCACTTCATTTTTGTTTTCAGAAATGCTTTGCTTTTTCGGGGTCTCTTTCTTCTCCAAATAAACTTGACAATTTCCCTTTTGAATTCCTTGAAAAATGAATTTGGTATCTGTACTGGGATTTCCTTGAATATGTAGATTGCTTTTGGTATGATCATCATTTTCACTATATTGACCCATCCTATCCACGAACAGGGACAATTTTCATATTTATTTAGGTCTTTTATTGTCTCTTGCGGAAGCATTCTGTAGTTTTCTTTGTATAGGTTTTTTCTAGTTAGGTTCATTCTCAAGTATCTCAGTTTGGGGATAGGCTATTGTAAATGGTATTGCTTTCTTGGTTTCCTTCTAAGAGTTCTCTTTGTTACTATAGAGGGACCTCACTGGCCTTTGGATAATGATCAGGTATCCTGTCACCCTACTAAAATGGTCCACTAGCTCTAACAGCTTTTTGTGTTGAGTCCTTGGGGCTTTCTGTGTACACTATCATATCATCTGCGTATGTTGTCATTGATTGCCTTCAAGTCAAGCAGGACTCATAGTGGCCCTATGAACAAAAGGCCTAAAGCCCCTGTGGAACTACTGACATTCATAAAAATTCATAAAGTTTCCTGAGGCATGTTATTTAGAAATGGATGCCACTACTCCTGCTTCTAACATCTGCATATAGTGATAATTTAACCATCTTTTCCCAGTCTGGATGCTTTTTATTTCCTTCTCGTGTTATATTGCCCTAAAAGTACAGCCAATAAAATATTGAATAGCAGTGGTGACACTAGGCATCTTTGTCTGGTCTTTATTTGCAAGGAAAATGCTTTTAGTCTTTTTCTACTGAGAATTCTATTGGCTCTTGATTTTTAACAACAAAGTTAACATTCAACCCAGTTAATATTCTTAGATGTCTAAGAATTTTAATTAAATAACAACAAGTGTATCTAGGAAGAAGGATTGGCCATCCACTTCCAAAATAGCAGGCCTCTGAAAACCCTATGTACAACAGAACACACGTGGAATAACAGAAAGGGCAACTGAGTATGGAAATACAAAGGAAGAGAAACAGTTGTAAGCAGACACTAGTTATTGGAACAAGGAATGTGAGAACCATGAATGTGGGAAAATTAGATATTGTTAAGGAGGAAATAGAACGCATATATATTGACAAAGTAGGCATTGGAGAGATGAGATGGATCGGCATGGGGCATTTTGAATCAGATGATCATATGATATACTACTCTGGAGATGAAAAGGTGAGGAAAAATGGGGTTGCTTTCATAGTTAGAAAAGCCATTTCTAGGATCCTTCTTGAAGTACAACATTGTGAGTGACAGGATAATATCTATA
>NW_006399768.1:6674484-6690875 GCF_000299155.1 Elephantulus edwardii | reverse complement strand
ATTAAAAGAAGATGAAAAGAATATACTGAGTCACTGTATGGAAAGGAATTGGCAGAAAGAGAAGAATTTCATGAACCATATATGAGCAAGAGCCTATGGTGATGAAGATATTCAGGCTGCTTTAAAAGAAATAGCAAAAAATAAGGCCCCAGGAATAGATGGTATACCAGTTGACATATTTCAGCTAACAGATGCTGCCCTGAATGTGCTCACCAAGTTGTGCCAAAAAATCTGGAAAACAATCACTTGGCCAACTGACTGGAAGAGATCTATATTTGTTCCCATTCAAGAAGACAAAGATTCTCACCACTGGACCGACTGGCAGCATCAGGATGGATGGTGAAGAGATTGAGATTGTACACAGCGTTAGTCTGCTTGGCTCCACAATCAACACTCTTGGCACCAGTAGCCAGGATATTAAAAGACGTAATGTAATGGGAAAGTGTACTGTTAGGAACCTCTCTAAAGTACTCAAGAGCAATGATGTGTCTCTGGAGACTAAGGTGTGTCTGGTACAGACCATGGTCTTTGCAATGACTTGTTATGTGTCAGAGAGCTGGACAATGACCAGAGAGGATAGAAAAAGAATTGATGCTTTTGAGTTTGGTGTTGGAGAAGAGTGCTAAGAGTGCCATGGACTGCTAAGAAAACAGATTCATCCTGGAGAGGGTTAAAGTTAGCTGCTCCTTGGAGGAAAGGATTCTGAGGCTTCGTCTGACATACTTTGGTCATGTTGTAAGGAGGGACTGGTCCTTGGAGAGGGACATCATGCTTGGGAGGGTGGAGGGCAGGCGCAGGAGGGGAAGGCCCTCTGGGAGATGGATTCATTTGGTGACTAGGGCAATCAGGATGAATCTTTCAGAGGCAATGAGATTGGTACAGGACAGAGCAGAGTTTAGAAATGTTGTACATAAGGTCGCTATGAGTCACAAGCGACTCAACAGCACATAACAACAACAACAAGAAGTGTGTGTGTGTGTGTGTGTGTGTGTGTGTGTGTGTGTGTGTAGAGAGAGAGAAAGAGATGTTATGTGCCGTCAAGCTGCCTTTGACTAATGGCAACCCTATGTCTCTGAAGCCTGCCCTGTCCTAAGCCAGTCTCATTGACTGGTACATCTACCCCCATTGACCTAGTGACTGTATCAATCCATGTCATCTGGGGTCTTCCTCTCCTCTGCAGTCCCTCCACCCTTCTGATCATGATGTCCTTCTCCAAGGCTCTGTTCTTTCTGGCCACATGCCCAAAGTCCATGAGATGGAAGTTCAAATTCATAGCCTCCAAAGAGAAACTTGGTTTCACTCTTTCCAAAACAGACCTATTTTGTTTTCTTGAGGGTCCATGATGTGTTCGAGGCATCAATTCCTCTCTGTCATCCTTAGTCTATATTCAGCTGCAGAGGACACAGAGAGAACTGTGTAGTCCTAGTGGATAGAAATTTATGCTAAGCCAAAAGAGGGTGATTTTAGTCTGTGGCCCTCAGGCCTGGTTTTAATTGTTTTTGGTCAAACAAGTGGTCTGTCCATTTGCTGTACAGAGGGATCTTGTGGTTGCTGTGATGCTAAACACTGTGACACTGATGTGTCAAATGTGATAATGGGAGCTCCCCGATTAAAATGAGCTTGGAAGCAGGAGTTGGCATTCACTTCCAAAGTAGCTTGCCTCCAGAAACCCTATGAACTTGGAGATACGATGAAAGTTATACAAGTGTTCAGTTCTTTCCTTCATAGGGTTGCTATGAGTTGTCTACAACTCGATGGCACTTAACAACAACAACGAGAGCTCAGCTGGCCTAGTGGACAGAAAGTGATGCTATCAAGCCAAATGTGGGTGATTTTAATCTGCAGCCCTCAGGTCTGTTTTAAATTATTTTTGGTAAAACATTCTTCAAAGGTGCATAGCACTTGCTGTACAAAGGTTGCTGTGATGCTAAACACTGTGACACTGTTGTGTTAAATGCGATAAGGAAGACAGATATATACCAAGGAAATTAGAACTGAGGTACAAATGGAGATATGTATATATATGCTTATGTTGTTGTTATTGGTGTGTACCAGAGAGTTGGAACTGACCCAAAGCTGACCCTCTGCTGGGTTTACAGAGGCAATAAATTGTATGGAAGGAGACTGCCAATCATTCTCCCATGGAGAAACTGGTGGCCTTGAACAGTGTGCCTTCAGGGTTACAGCACAACTTCTTGCCCCTAGACCATCAGAGCTCCCTAGGCTACCAGAATGTAGCAATATAGGCTACCTTAGCAATGTAGGCTACCAGAATGTTCACAATAGCAAGAAAATGGTAACAGCCCAAATGCCCATCATCAAACAAATGGCTTGATAAACTGTAGTACACGCTGAATACTATGTAGCACTAAGGAACAACACTATGTAGCACTAAGGAACAACTTCATAAAATATTATATAAAGAAGGAAATGAGAAAGATATGTATAAATGTTCAGAAGGGAAAGAGGAAGGAGAAAAAAGGAGGCATAAAAAGAGAAAGGGAAAAAATCATTAGGTAGCAGAGGTTGGTGGGTAGAGGAGAGGGTGAAGGAAATGGGAAAGGCTCAATAGGTATTCGTTAATACAGGGTGATAATAGGCATAGATCAATGGTAATTAATGATATAAAACATAATGTATATGAATGATTGTATAAAACGCAGAGTACAAATACAGAATGTATATGTATAGAATGAGTAAAGCAATACTTTTTTTAAAAAAGAAAAAAAAATGTTACCTGTAGGGGTTGGTTCAATTATTTCAAGGGCAAAAATCACATAATATTAAAGTACGTCTTCAAGAATGACAACAGTGCCCTGCTCAAAGACAGCAGCAGCAGTACGGTAAATGTGTGCAGATCTCAGATTCTTGCCCCCAGTTGAAATGTAGACATCAAAAGAGCTTATTCAATGCACTTTGAGTTTCTGATTCCAGAACATTGACCTGTACTTTCTATTGTTCCAATTACCATAACAAATCACCAAAAGTGTAGTATTTCTGGTCTAATTACCAAAATTGTAGTATTTCTGGTCTGCTTCTGTTTTGCTTCATTGGCCATGACAGAATCAGCTTGAAGCTCCCCATTAAACAGAAAGTAGGAATTGTCCTTAAATCAGATTTTGGTGTCCTGGAACTGCCTATATATGATCTCAAATTGCTTCAGAACAAATACATAGGTTTGGAAGTCCACCTATTACTAACTGCATGACTTGGAAGAGTAACAAACTCAGTGTTCTCATCTGTCAAACAAGAGTGGCGTTGCTATTAAGTACTGCTGAATAAATTTCAACTCACAATTATTCCATGTGACAGACTCCACATAATTTTTTTTTTGGTTGTAATTTTACGGAAATAGATAACAAAAAAAGAGACCAAAATACAGATCATAAAAAGTCTACTGGTATATCTTAATAAGAAATTAAAAAGAATGATACCTAATGTCTTCTTTGAAATGAAATAAATAAAAAAGATTAAAAAAGAAAACTATACCAAAAAAATATAAATGGAAAATGTATTTTTCTAATCCAAAAACAGCAAAGTGAAACTCAGATTATTAAGACTAAATTTGCCAAAAAGGATAATACATTTGCAAAGATAAAAGAGCAGAACTAAAGAAGTGTAATACAGAATTAGTGAACTGGAGGACAAATCACTTAATAATAATCTGCTTAAGCAGAAACATGAGAAGAAAATAAAGACAGTCTATAAATTGTGTGAGAGAAAACCAAGAGGAACTATATGTGACTGGAACCGTAGAACATAAAATGGCCAAAGAAAGCACAAAGGATATTGGTGAAGATTTGCTGCTTCAAAATTTCTCAAACATTATAAAAAAATGAGAAAAGCATTCAAGAAGCTCAGTGAACCTAAAACAGGATGTTGTTGTTGTTATTGTTTTGTGACATAGAGTTCCCTGTGACCCATAGTGACCCTAAGAATAGCAGCTCTGAACACTACCCTGTCCTGAGCCAGTCTCACTAATTCTGACTCTCCAACCCCCACTGCCCCAAGTCACTGTATCAATCCATCTCATTCAGGGCCTTCCTCTCCTGTGCTGTCCCTCCACCCTTCTGAGCATGATGTCCTATCCAAGGATTGGTCTCTCCTGGTCACTTGCCCAAAGTTTGTAACACAGAGCTTCAAAATCCAAGGCTTCAAGTAGAAAATCGGTTTCACCCTCTCCAAGACAGACGTATTTGTTTCTTTGGCAGTCAGTGGTATGTTTAAGACTCTTCTTCAGCACCACAATTTGAAGGTATAGATTCTTCTTCTGTCATCTGTAGTCATTATCCAACTCTCTGAAGGATAATAAGTAATTGCTAAGACTATGGCCTCAATTAGACGCACCTTTGTATGTAGACTGACACCATTACTTTTCAGCACTCTGGAGAGGTCCCTGACTGCAGATTTTCCCAATGTAATTAATTGGTCTTTTGATTTCCTGACTGCTGGAGTTAAAGAGCGTTGATTGTGGATCTGAGCAAGCTGTAATTACTGACAACCACAATCTCTTCTCATTCTAACATGGTACTACCAATTGTCCCAGTGGTGAGAATCTTTGTCTTTTTGAAGTTGAGCTTCTATCCATATTGAAGACTACAGTCCTTGACCTTCTGCAGCAAACGCTTCGGGTCTTCTTCAGTTTCTGCAAGCAAGGTTGTGTCATCTGCATAATATAGGTTGTTGATGAGTCTCCCTCCAATCCTTATGTCATATTCCTTCTCAGAAAGCCATGCTTCCCAAATGATCTGTTCTGCATACATATTGAAAAGGTATGGAGACAGAATGCATCCCTGACACACTCTTTTCCTGATTCTGAACCATGCAGTGTTTTTCTTCTCTGTTTTAAGAACTGCTTCCTGGTCCAAGTATAGGTTTCACATAAGCACAGTCAAGTGTTCTGAAACAGAATAGACCTCAAAAAAAACCCCCACCAACTCATATCATAATAAAATTTTCCAAACAAAGAAAGAGTACTGGCAGTAGCTTGGGAAAAATGAAATAACTTCTTCAAATGAGAACAAATAAGATTAAGCTGTAATTTCTCCATAGAAACCATGTAGCAAGAAGGCATTGTAGGACATATATAAACTCAGAAGGAAAAAACCTGCCAATCAAGAATCTTACATGCAGAAAAACTGTCCATCAAACATGAAAGTGAAATAAGGACAGCTTCAGATCATCAAAACTAAGGCAGTTTTTTAAATGTATACCAATTCTACAAGAAATCCTAAAAGGAGCTCTTTGCACACAAGACAGCTTCAGATAAACAGAAAATAAAGAGAATTTTTGAAATCTAGACCAATCCTCCAGGAAATTCTAAAAGGAGATCTTTTCACAAAAGACAAACAAAAACTAAAATAAAGATGCCTGATTACATTATTCAGAAACTGACCTGGACATAGAAATACAGAAAGTATATTAAGCGCACACCACTAAACATTAGGAAACCAGAAGTATCATTATATAAATGAGAAAATATATAATAGAATAAAAAGACAATAAGAAACATAGTTACAAAACTTCTCAGTGGAGAGGAAGCCAAGAAATATCTAAAAATAAAGTGAATTGTTTTAGACTTGATAATAAAATAGAAACTTACAGAGCAACTACCAAGAATATTTGTGAACTTTTTCATTAAAATTTTAAAAATGAAAACAATACTTAGTAAACACCAAAATAAGAGAAACAAAGAAAATTATAATATAAGCAAAATGAACTTAGCACAGAAAAGGAGATGACAGAAAAATATCAACACCACTACAAAGAAGTGTAACAAAATGACAGCAAAAAAACCATGTTATGGTATTGCTAGGTGCCACTGAGTTGAGTACGATTCATAATGAGCGACACTTTGAACAAACGATTTGAACTCTATCCTATCTTGTGCCATCCTCAGCATCTCTGACATACAGAACACACTGTCACAGTTGAAGATCTTCCACTTTTTTGCTGACCTTCCACCTTTGTAAGCACGATTCCCCTTTCCAAGGAATAGCTCCTTCTGAAAACATACCCAAAATATATGAGATGAAGCTTTGCTATTCTTGCTTCTAAGAAAGCAGCTGCACATTTTCCAACACATACTGGTTTAGTCTTTTGGTTGTCCATGAGCTATTTAATGCTTTCCTCTAAAACCACTATTCAAAGGCATTAATTCTTCTGTCATCATTATTCATTGTCCAGCTCTCTGATGCATAACAAGTGACTGAAAAGCTCATAGTATAGATAATTACATTGAAGATGAATAAAATGCACCATCCAAGAGAAAAAGAGCTGAAGTAGCGATACATTTCTGATGAAACGGACTTCAAGATAAAACCCACCATAACAGCCAAAGAGAGGAGCTTTCATGGCCTAGTTGGAAAGAATTATGCTGTTGACTTGAAGGCAGTGGAATTCACCAACTTCTCCTTGGGAGAATTATTGGTAATTTCCTCTCAATCGATTTATTTCCTCTGAAAATCCAGTGGAGACTCAGCTATGAGAAGGGTCTAACTCAAGGGCACATAACAACAATAATAGATAAAGAAAGGGCACTATATAATGATCAAAGAATTAACTGAACAAAAGGATATAATTAGAATTTACACTCCCAATGACAGAGCTAAAAGAAACTTTAGCTCTCAAAGTAAATTTTGAACAGATTTGAAGGCAGAAATAGACAATTACAGATTGTTAATTTTAGAGACTTCAAGAAATTATTTTTGATGGAGGACAGAACAAGTAGAAAGAAAATTCAAAATTAAACAAAAAAACGTAGAAGAAACAATTTCATTAACCAACTGGACTTCATATACATATGTAGAACATTGCACCTGACAAGAGTAAAAGAAACAATTTTCTCTAGGACACATGGAATATATAATTTTCCAGGTCCAAAAGCAAGCCTCAATGAATTAAAAAATAAACACTGAAATATTATAAAGCATCTATCTACTTAGATCACAATGCCATAAGATTAGAAACCAACAAGGAGATAAAAGGAAAAGAAATCAAGAACATGGAAACAAAATAGCAATCTGCTTAACACCACTAAGTAACAGAAGAAAGAAAAATGTCTGGAAAAACTGAGAATGAAAGTACAACATATCAAAGTAATTGGGATAGAGAAATAAGTACTCTGAGGCCAATCTATAACAGAAAACACATCAAAAAAAGAACAAAGAATGAAAATCAATACTCTACCATAACATCTTCAATAACTGGAAAAAAAGAACAGCAAGCAAAGCTTATGCTCTAGAGAAAAAAATAATTAAGAGCAGAAACAAATAAAAAACAGGAAAACAATTTAAAAGACTCTAAGCTGGTTCTTTTGAAGGATCAGTAAAATCTATAAGCCCCTGAGAAATCTAACAAAGGAAAAGGAGGCACAAATAACTTGAATAAGGAAGAAAATGGGTGATGTCACTGAAACAAATAAGAAAAATAATAACAGAATACTATGAAGAAGTACATTTCCACAAATTTGAAAAGGAAAGGTTCTTCTGTTATCCTTAGTCATCATCCAACTGTTAGATGCATAGAAAAGCAACTGAAAATAACACAGCTTCAATGAGGTCTACCTTTGTCTTTAAGCTGGTATTATTGTTCCTTAAAATCTTGGCAAGGTTCTTAACAGCAGATTTTCCCAATGCAGAACATATTTAGATTTCTTGACTGCTAGTTCCACAATGGCATGAGGAGGAGACTGAACACAGTGTCGTAAAACGGGGACCTTGAGCACACCAGCACGAGGAGGGGACTGGACATGTCAGAGGACCAGGCACACCGAGGAAACTGCCAGGCCTAGGAACATGTTGGAAGATAGGCCTACAGGTTCGAGAGGCCATGAGAAGCAGTGAAGAAGGTCCACAGTGTCCTTATTCCTGAGGAGCAGAAAGATAAGGAGTACACAAAAATGACTGGGGTCCTAAGCCATCACGTTGTTGTTGTTGTTATGTGCCGTCGAGTCACTTGCGACTCATAGCAACCCTATATTGGGGATTAACTCAGCTCCCTAAGCCACTGACAGGAAGATGGGTGGGGGTATTGGCATAAAGAGCAGGGTGGGAACTCTTGGCACTAACAGACAGGAAATAAAAAAAAAAAACAATTGCATTGGGAAAAAAATACTGTCAAAGACCTCTTAGAGTACTGAAAACCAATGAGTCAGTCTGATCCAGCCAGGGGAAAAACTGATGCCTTTGAGTGGTGGTGCTGGAGAAGAGTGTTAAACATACCATGGACTACCAAGAGAAGAAACGGGTCTATCCTGGAGAGAGTGAAATCAAACTACCTTTTGGAGCAAACGATTTTGAGGCTCTGTCTCACCAGTCAGCAGGGACGAGTCTTTTGAGAATGATGTCATGCTTGGAAGAGTGAAGGGACAGCTCAGGAGAAAAAGATCATGGATGAGAAGGATTGACTCAGTGACTGGATTAATGGGATTAGGTTGGTGTTGGTGATGATGAGATTGGTTCAGGATAGCCCAGGGTTCAGAGTTATTGAACATAGTGTTGCTGTGAGTCACAGGCAGGCGATACAATAACACATAACAACAATAAGAAGGATTGATTGGCCATCGACTTCCAAATTAACAGGCCTTTGAAAACCCTGAAACAATAGAGCACAATTAGACAAGTAGAGATAGCCCTTGAAGCCAGGCTGTCATCTGTGAAACACAAATGAAGATGAACAGTTGTAAGTAGACATTAATAACTGGAATATGGAATATAAGATGTGTGTTGTTGCTGTTATTATTAGTGCTGTCGAGTCACGTCTGACTTATAATGACCCTATGAACAAAAGATCTGAACCCTGTTCTGTCCTGCACCATCCTCATACTTCCTGACACACAAAAGCCCACTGCAGCAGTCACCAGGTCAAGTCACCCGGTTAAGGGTCTTCCTCTCCTTCGCTGATAATGCACCCTTCTCAGTACCATGTCCTTCTCTAAGGAATAATCTCTCCTAGCAACATGTAAATGCAGGAAGATTGGACATCGTTAAAGAATAAATGCAACACATAAATATTGATATCCTCAGTATTGGCAAACTAATATAGACTGGAATGGGTCATTTTGAATCAGACAATCTGATGATTTAATCTGCTGGGTGAAAAAGTGAGAAAATGTGGAAATTATCAGACAATATCATTGATACCATATGCATTTGCTGAAAGTGAAGAGGACTTGAATGAAGATTTTGATAAAGAAAATCAAGGAATATAATCTTCAGTATAGATTGCATCTCAATATCAAGAAAACAAAGATTCTTATTACTGGACCAATAGGCAGTAGGATGGATGGATGGATGGATCCATGATGGATGGAGAGGAGACTGAAATTGCCAACAGCTTCATTTCATCCACAATTAACACCCTTGGTATGGGTAGTCAGGAAATAAGGAGATGCATTACATTGGGAAAATCTGTACTTAGGGACCTTTCCAAATTATTGAGGAGTAGTATTGTCAGGTTGAGGACTATGGTACATCTGATTCAGGCCATAGTCTTTATGATTACTATCTATGCATCTGAGAGCTGGTCAATGAATAGGGATGACAGAAAAAGAATTTACTCCTTTGAGCTGTGGTGTTGGAGAAGAGCATTGAACATGCCATGGATGGCCAAGGTGCAGCCAGAGTATTCTTTGAAGGCAAAATTAATGAGGCTTCATCTCACATACTTTGGACATGTTGCTAGGAGATGCTATTCCTTGGAGAGGGACATGATGTTGGGAAGAGTGGAGGGTTGACAATGGCGAGGAAGACCCTCAACCAGGTTGACTGACACAGTGGCTGCTGCAATGGGCTCTTGTGTGTCAGGAAGTGTGAGGGTGGCTCAGGACATAACAAGGTTCAGATCTTTTGTTCCTAGGTTCGCTATGAGTCCTTCTCGACTCAACAACACCTAGGAACAACAAGTAACATTCATAGCAAAAAACCCAAAAATCCCTCTAGATCCATCCTGAAATACAGTATGTGAGTGAAAAGATAACTATATGAATACAAGGAATACTTGTTAACACCACAATCATTCAAATATAAGCACCAATAACTAGAGCCAAAGAGGAAATAGAATATTTCTACCAACTTTTGCAGTTTGACATTGGTCAAACATTAAACCAAGATTCATTAATAATAACTGGTGAATGTAATGTAACACTAGGAACAAGGCAAAACTTGAAACAGTGGAGAAGGTTCAGTAGTTGGAAAATATGGATTTAGCAATAGGGATGGGGTGGAGAGAAAATGATAAGAATTCTGTAAAATCAATGATTAAATCATTGCAAATATCTTTTATAAAAAACAAACAGCCACTATACACATGGAGCGTCCCTGATAGAATACACAGGAAACAAACTGGTTGCACCTGGGGAAAAGAATTGTTGGAGAAGCTCACTATCAGTTGTGAAAACTAGGCCAGGTGCTAACTGGAAGAGACTAGCTCATGTGTAACTACTCATGTGCAAGTTCAAACTGAAGCTAAAGGAAATGAAATCAAATTAACATGAACCAAAATTTGGTCTTGAGTCTATTCCACCTGAATTGGAAAACCATTTCAAGAATAGGTTTGAAGCCTTGAACACTAATGAACTAAGGCCAGATTAGCTGTGGAATGATATGAAGAATACCATCTATGAAGAATGCAAAAGGTCATTACTAAGACAGATGAATAAGAAAAGACCAAGATGGATGTCAGAAGAGATGCTGAATATTTCACTAGAATGCCAAGAAGCCAAAGCAAAGAGAAGAAACGAAGAAGTTAAGGAACTGAAAAGAAGATTTCAAAGGGCAGCTTAGGAAGACAAAGCAAAATATTATAATGGAATGTGCAAATCAAAACAGATGAACTCACTTGACATTTCTTAAGCAGAAGGAACTGAAAAACAAATTCAATCCTTGAGCTGAAATACATAAAAATGCTATGGGTAGATTACTGAATGCTCCAAGAAGCATCAAAAGAAGATAAGAGCAGCACACAGAGGAGTTACTCTACCAAAAATAATTGACTAAGCAGAAGAATTTCATGAAGCAGAATAAGATCAAGAAACAATGATGATGAACGATGAAATTCAAGCTGCTCAGAAGAAACTGGCAAAAAATAAGGCCCCAGGAGTGGATGAAATACCAATTGACATATTTCAAAGAAAGATGCAGCCCTGGACATGCTCACCAGGTTGTGCCAAGAAATCTGGAGGATAGCGAGCTGGCAAACTGACTAGAAGAGTTGCATATTTATTCCTAGTTCTTAAAAAGGTGATCCAACAGAATGGGAAAATTATCGAACAATATCTCTGACATAACACAAAAGAAAATTTTGCTTAGTGGCAAAGAACTGCAACTACAATCCCAGAGGTGCACGGTTCGAACCCACCAGATGCTTTGCCGGGGAAGGAAGGACAATCCCCTCCTATACCAGTCAGATCTGATTTGACAGTACACGCACACAAAAGAGTAATAAAAAATAAAAAAATAAAAGAAAATTTTGCTGAAGATTACTCAAAAAAAACTGGAAGAGTATATCAACAGAGAACTGCCAGATGTGCAGGCTGGGTTTCGAAGAGGCTGTGGTACTAGAGACATGACAGCCAATGTCAGATGGGTCTTGGCCAAAAGCAGAGAGTACCAGAGGAATGTCTGTGTTTCGTTGACTAGGCAAAAGCATTTGACTGTGTGGATCATAACAAATTGTGGCTAACCATGAGAAGAATGAGAATCCCAGAAGACTTGACAGTGCTCATTGAAACCTATACTGACCAGGACGAACAGAGCAAGAAAACATAACACTGTTCAAAATCAACAAAGGAATGTGTCATGTATGTGTCCTTTCTCCATATCTTTTCAATCTATATGCACAATAGATCACTGGGGACACTGGACTTTAGAAATGAGTACAGCATCAGGATCAGAGGAAGTCTCATCAACTAACTGCATTATGCAGAAGACATACCCTTGCTCCCTGAAACTGAGGACTTGAAGTGTTTGCTGAAGGTGGTCAAAGATTATAGTCTTCAATATGGATTGCATCTCAACATCAAGAAAACAAAGATTCTCACCACTGGGCCAATTGGCAGCATGATGATAGATGGAAATGAGACTGATGTTAACAATTTCATCTTGCTCGGGTCCACAATCAATACTCTAGGCACCAGCCAAGTCAGGAAATCAAAAGATGAGTTACATTGGGAAAGTCTGCTGTCACGACCTCCCTAGAGTGCTAAAGAGCAATGATGTCTGTCTTGAGACTTGAGAGCTGGAAAATTACTTAGAATGACGGATGAATTGATGTCTCTGAATTATGGTGCTGGAGAAGAGTATGCACTGCCAAGAAAACAAGCAACTCTGCCCTAGAGAGCGTAAAAGCAGGTTGTTCCTTGGAGGCAAAGATTAAGAAGCTCAATCTCATATGCTTTGGGTATATTGCTAAAAGGGTCCCATCCTTATAGAAGGCTATCATGTATGAAAGAGTGGAAGGCACAGGAGAAGACAATTCTGGATGACATGAATTGACACAGTAACTAGGATAATAGGAGTAGGGGTGTCAGAGACAGTGACAGTTTATAATTGTTATAATTATATGTTTATAATTGCATTATTACTATTAAATTATTACATAAAGTTGTTGAAAGATTTAGTGATACTAAATATTTAGAGATTTAAAATATTAACATATTATTCTTCCAATGGTTTAAAGGCAGATACAAGGCAGAATTCAGTCAGACCTTTGTAGGAATGGAAGGGGTGGGAAGGGAAGGGAGAAAAAAAATCAAGTGATATTGAGACGATACCTGACCTAATTTCAGATTTGTTCACGTTATCAACACCAGCAAACTGTGTTTTGTTTACAAAGTGTAAGATATTTATGCTTTACAGGTTGATGACAAACTTGTTTTCTCTTAAGTCTAATGTTTTTAAAGAGGAAAATTATTACTTAAATTTAAACTAGAAACTTTGGATGTTTACTTTTTTTATTCTAGAGCACTGAGTGATTAAAAGCGTAAAAGATCTCTAAAAGGGTCCTAACATTGTACACTGTAATTGATCCAACTACTCTATGTAAGGCTGGTTTTCTTAATCTCTCATTGGTTTCTGCAGTCTGCCAATTTGAATTATTATTAAAAGATTTGCAATTCCCACCAAAAACTAGGCTTGAGAATATGACAATTATAAAATAGGTATGAAAAGAAATTCTTTGTAAATTCCTATGATAGCACCAATAAAATATTATAAGAACTTACCAGGATTCAGATGATCCACGTGCCTACCAGAAATAGGGTCTTCATTCATTTCATTAAACTGTTCATATTCATCAGTCTCAATAAAATAGTTTAGTATTTAGAATAAAATAAGAGAAATATCATTTAATATGTTTACTGCCAAACAAAAGTATAAAGATGCATAATAATTATTTAATTTTTATTTGTAAAGCAATACATAATTAATTATTCCTATACATGAGAATCACTTAAATATGGTTTCAAATAGTAAGTTCCTGAGTCTGCTAACTTTGCTTTATATAGCAAAGTAGACTAGATAATGAAATCTTGAATACATACACAAATCCAATAATGTAAGGGGAAAAAAATTTCTACATAATTCATAATATAGCTAAATTAAGTAGGAACAGGAAATAAAAGTTACAACTTTAATTTTTCCTCCTCAGCCAGTATTACTTCTTCCTAACAAAGGATATGAAAATATAATAATAATCTCAAGCTTTTCATAAACCATACCAAATAGTCTTACCTCTTAAGTACTTCAAGTAAGTATTAGTAGGTAGCTGTAAATGCTCAGTTTATAAGCTTGTCATATTATTTTATAAAATGAAAATAACAGCCACAACAAATATAACAGCAAAACAGGTTTTGTATAATCAAGCCTTCATTTTAACTAAATATTCTCCCATTCTTACATGTTCTTTTATTTAGTAATTCCAGAATAGTACACACATACTAATGAATAAAGGAAATACTTTATGATACTGAAAATACACTAAGAAATATGAATAAAATACCTTTTTCGACAAAAGCATTTCTGTTTCAAGAAGAGTAATACGACTTAGAAGATTAGTCCAGATCTTTTCATTTATCATCACTTTGCCTTTCATTTTTTCTTCTAAATATTCTATCCTACTCTCTAAGCAACTAAGTTTCTCGAGTTTTTCTTGACATTCAGCAATCATAGTCTGTAGTGCAATAATTTCAGGATTACATTTCATATCCTACAATAAACAGAAACATTAAAATATTATTATACAATTTGAAATTCCTCCAAACCATTTCCTTTGCATTTGTTTTGTTTTCAATCATTCATACACACATTTTTTTCTCTCCCTTTCCCTACCCCAATTCATGTGGTAATGCTTGTCTTCTTACAGACTGTTGTCAAACATAGTTTCTAACCATTCATTCCTTTCAGATTGTCTTTCCCTTCATTTATTCCAATGCCGTGGTCATTATCTTAGTTAGGCAGTATGGCATGGCATGGTAGTTAGGAGTAATGGAAGCAGACTACTTGGGTGATTGAATTAGTTATCAACACTGTATGACTTTGATAATAATATTACCTACTTCATATGGTTTCTGTGGGCATTAAATGAGTTTGCAAAAGCTTTTCAAACAGTATTATAAGTGATAAAATAAAACTGGTTCTAAATAGCATCTTATAATGATACCCAGCACAAAATTAAAGAAAATGACCCGAGAAACCTCATAATTAATTCACTGAAATAACTGAGTTTGTACTCTAACAGGAAATAAGTCCGACAGCTACCTGATCATTTTTAGAAATGCCAACTGTGCAGTGAGACACACAAAAGTGACAAGGAGAAAGAAAAAAGGTTTAAAAGAAGCTCTACACAGTAAACACTTTGATGGGGATTGTAGTAATAAAGATTAACTTTAATGTGTTTAATTGTCATTAAAATTAATAATAATAATAAAAATTTTAAAAAATAGAAGTGGTGTTTTAACAAAGACCAAAAAAGACAACAAGGATTTAAAAAGAGAGGCAGGAGGCTTAAAGGCAGGTGATATACCAATCTCATAAAGTAGTATAGATAAACTATTTCCCACTAGACTGTAAATTCTCTACAGTCAAGCATTACTTCACACTTAACTTCCGCATTACCCAGTATGTAAATCTAAGCAGCAAAGGATTATAAAGAATTATAAAGAATAGTTACTGAACGTTGACTAATAAAAATGAGTAATGTTTTTTAATAAATAAGAGAGCTAGAAACATTCTGAAGTTTAGAGGGCAGAATAATTACAAGTGGGAAATAATGGCATCTGTTCAAGAAATAAAATATTCTTTTTTTTTTCAAAGTGTGCACCAATGTTCATTGCCGTATTAGTCACAACAGCTGAAAGATGAGAAGAACTCAAGTTCAATATTCTTACTTGTTGCTCTGACTTGACTTCAGGGGCATTTATTTCAGTAGTGTTGATGTGAGGTACATCAAATGCTTCATTAATATCTGTTACTGTATTTAATGTATCTTCAGGAATGACAGCACTATTTTCATTATACAAGTGACGAATCACTACAGCTTTTTTCTGCATAGAAAAACACATGTAAGAAGTTTTTCAGTGTTTTCTTACGTTATTATTTTAAATACAAGTAGTACTTTCAGAAACGATACACCTTCAAGATTCATCAAGGTTTAAATTAGGCATATGGCATAATATTATGAAGGAGCTTTTGTAAGCTACTGCTATGAAGGAACTCTGGTGGCATAGGACATAATGTATATTGCTGCTAATCCAAATGTCTGAAGTTCAAATGAACCAGTAGCTCTGAGGAAGAACTATGGGTAGTCTCTTGCTTTAAAGAAGTACAGACTCACAAAATGAAGAGAGAGTTTCAATGACACAAAACTAACTCAATGGCAACCAACTGGTTTCATTTTAGTTTAACAATAAAATCACAGCTACAATGTTTAAAAACTTTATCATTTTAATATTATTTAATAACGTAGACTATTTCAAAATGTTAACAAGTTTTACATGAAACAGTAATTATTAGGGAAGTAGTCAAAGTAAGATGAAACATAATGACTAACAAGTTGATAAGTTATTGAAACTCAGTGATGGTACTTTTGCAATGCTTGAAATTTTCCATAATAAGCAAAATTGGTATACTATCTATTCCTGGAGCCTTATTTTTTGCCATTTCCTTCAAAGCAGCCTGAACTTCTTCTTTAATCACCATAGGCTCTTGCTCATAAGTTGTTTTATGAAATTCTTCTGTGTCTTCCAATTCCTTTCGATACAGTGACTCAGTATATTATTTCCATCTTCTTTTAATACTTACTGGATCATTTAACATTCTGCCGAAAGCATCCTTGATTATAGCAACTTGAGGTTTGAATTTTTTCTTCAGTTCCTTGAGCTTAAGATATGCTGT
>NW_006399768.1:6670091-6671679 GCF_000299155.1 Elephantulus edwardii | reverse complement strand
ACAGTGCGATTGGCACAGGACAGAGCGGAGTTTAGGGCTGTTGTACATAGGGTCACTATGAGTCGCAAGCGACTCGACGGAACATAACAACAACAAGCAAAATTAGGGAAAAATAATCTACATAGAAATTATCAGATTCTGTAATAGTAGAAAAATTATTTTTCTGTTTTTAAAATGTATTAAATCTTCAGCTAGCAAGTTAAACTTAACAAGATAAAGGGAAAATCTTGACAGTAAGGTATTAGGTCAAGCTATACAAAACGCTACTGTCTACTTCCTCTCTCATAAATAGTCCACATGAGCACTGCAAAAACTTACTATATTATATAGAATAATAGCAAGTGCTTTTAAGAAGGCAATGGGAATACAGGCAAGTTGCTTTAGTATTAATTTTTGCTCAACTTTTTTATAATCAACGTAATACACTTATGAGTTAAATTTTAAATCTGAAAATGTTTAACCCTTTTTCAAACTTTTCATAATTATCTGATGTATTTGATTTGAAGCACATATGGTTGAAGACCAAAGACTATAGTTTTTTAATCACATTCAATACCAGTAGCTACCATACTAGGTTCAACCATATGTAGCAATAATTGAGAGGATGGAGTAAGACTGGATAGTATTTTTGTTCTGGCGTACTAGGGTCACTATGAGTAAAAATCTGCTAGATGGTATGCAAGATAAGAAAGATTTTAATAAAATTTTGTAGATGTTGTTGCTATATGTTCTGAGTCACCTGTGACTCATAGCTACTCAATGCACAATAGTTCAGAACTCTGCCCTCTCCTGAGGCAATCTATCTCTGACATACCTACCACCATTATCCCAGTTACTGTTATCAATCCATCTTATCTGAGTTCTTCCTTTCCTGAGCTGTTACTCCACTCTTCCAAGAATGTAATTTTCCAAGGATTGGTCCTACCTGGCAATGTGTCCAAAGTACATGAAACAGCCTCAAATTCCTTGCCTCCAAGGAGAAACTTTGTTTCATCCTCTCCAAGACAGACCTATTTGTTCTCTTAGCGGTCCATGGCATGTTCAATACTCTTCTCCTGAGCCACAACTCAAAGGCATCAATTCTTCTATCATCAGTAGTCATTGTCTAGCAAGTAACTGCAAAGACCATTGCCAGGATCAAGCATACCTTAGCCACTAGACTGACACTGTCACTCTTCAGCACTCTGGAGAGATCTTGGACAGCAGATTTTCCCAGTGCAATTCATCTTTTGTCTTCCTGACTACTGGTGCCAGGAGTGTTGATTGTGTAGCCGAGCAAGCTGTAATTGTTAGTAGCTTCAATCTCCTCTCCATTTGTCGTGGTGCTACTGAAAGGAAAATTTTGTAAAGAATGTCCCCAAACCCAAGTATTGTAAGATCCTGTACCCTTGATCTGTATTGTAAGAACCTACACCTTTGATCTGTATTGTAAGAACCTATACCTTTGATTGAAAGGAAAATTTAAAATAATAATAATGTCCTTAAACTCATACCTTTGATTTGTATTGTAAGAACTCATACCTTTGATCTGTATTGTAAAAACTTATACTTTTGATCAGTATTGTAAGAACCTATACCTTTGATCTTG
>NW_006399768.1:6654389-6655672 GCF_000299155.1 Elephantulus edwardii | reverse complement strand
AAAAAAACAATTACTGGCAAAAACCATATTTTAACTAACGTCAGCAGCAGGTAACTGACCTAAAATTGAACTTCTCCTTTTCCAAAGAGCCAATGAGCTAATTCCACGCCAAAGAACTCCTAGACCTTGTATAAATTCCCTTGCTTTTTTTGGGCTCGGAGTCGACTTCCCTGTCTCCTGTGTGAGATACAAGTCATCCCGAAGCTTCGTCAATAAATCCTCTTGTGACTGTAGCGAGTGGATATGGTGTGAGTTGCTTGGGGTTGCGCCCGGTCTGGGAAAAGCCCTAGTTTGGGGTCTTTCACTACCAATTTGCCTTGTAGTGAAAATCTTTGTCTTCCTGATGTTGAGATTCAAACCATACTGAAGACTAACTATAGTCCTTGACCTTCTTCAGTTTACATTTCAAATCCTCCTCAGTTTCAGAAAGCAATGTAGTCCACCTGCATAAGGCAGGTTGTTGATAACTCTTCCTCCAGTCTTGATGCCACATTCCTCTTCATAAAGTCCAGCATCTGATGATCTGTTCCACATATAGACTGAAAAGGAATGGAGGCAGGATACACCCATGATTAACTCCTTTTCTGATTTTGAACCATGCAGTCTTTCCTTGCTCTGTTCTAAGGATTGCTTCCTGGTGTGAGTATAGGTTTCACATGATCACAATCAAGTGTTCTGGGATTCCCATTCTCAAGGTTAATATAATAATAATAATTTGCTATGATCGAAACAGTCAAATATCTTTGCATAGTCAATGAAACACTAACATTGCTCTAGTATCTCTGCTTTTAGCCAAGATTCATCTAGAATTGGCTATGACGTCCCTAGTGTCATGGCCTCTTCTAAACCCAGCTTTTTTTCTCTAGTAGTTTGCTATCTACTGTTCCAGTCAGATAATATTCAGCAGCATGTGGTATAAAGGATACTGTTTAATAATTTCCATGTTCTGTTGTATCATCTTGTTTTGGAAAGGGAATAAATATGCATCTCTTCTAGTTAGTTCGCCAGCTTGCTGTCCTCCAGATTTCTTAATACAACCTGATAAGCATGTCCAGGATTGCATCTGTTTGTTGAAATGTGACAACTGGTATTCCGTCAACTCCTAGGGCCTTATTTTTTGTCAATTTCTTCAGAGCTGTTAGAATTTCCTCCTTCATTACCACTGTTTTATTTCTTTTTTACTTTTTAAAAACAACTTTATTAAAGTGTAAATGATATATATGTATATTAAGCTATACTTTGTGTAATTTGTTTCTTCCTTCCTTCCTTCCTTTCCTTCCTTC
>NW_006399768.1:6652910-6654049 GCF_000299155.1 Elephantulus edwardii | reverse complement strand
ATTCCTTCTTTCCTTCCTTCTCTTATACTGGTTTATTTACAGAGTTCATATATATTGTTTTTCACACTGGATCTTTCCCCTTTCCTTTACCCACACCTCCCTCTACCATCAAATTGTGTGACCCTATAATTAAGCGCCCCCCCCCAATATTTGTTCTACAGTATTGGTCTGATTCAGTGTTTGTCTTTACAAGACTGAGTTCACTTAGCATAATGCTCTCTAGTCCCTTCCAAATTAGATAGTAATTTACAAAATTGTTACTCCTACATGCTATGCAGTATTCCATTGTGTGAATGCATCATAATTTCTCACTAGTGCATCTGGATCTTATGCTGTGTCATAACGTTCTTCTGTATCAGCCAATTCTTTCTGGTACAGTTACTCTGTGTACTGCTTCCATAATCTTTTGATGGTTCCTCAATCATTCAGTATTCTATCCATAGCGTCCTTAAGTATTGCAACTCGAGGCTTGAATTTGTTCTTCAGTTCCTTCAGCTTAAGAAAGGCCAAGGAAGTCCATCCCTTTTAGTTATCTAACTCCAGCTCTTTGCACATTTCATAATATTTTGCTTTGTCTTCCCAAGCTGCCCTTTGAAATCTTCTGTTCAGCTCAATTTCCCAATTTCTTTCCTTTGCTTTGGCTTCTTGGCGTTCTAGTGTAATATTCAGCATCCCTTCTGACATCCATCTTGACCTCTTCTTCATCTTAGTAATGACTTTGTGCATTCTTCATGGATTTTATTCTTAGTATCTTCCCACAGCTCATCTGGTCTTCCTTCATCAGTGTTCAAGGTCTCAAACCAGTTCTCAAAATTGTTTTTCAATTCAGGTGGGACAAACATTTCATTTTCTTTAGTTTCAGTTTGAACTTGCATATGAGTAGTTGTTAGTCTGTTCCAGTCAGCACCTGGCCTAGTTTTTACAGCTAATGTTGGGCTTCTCCAACAATTCATCCCATGGATATAATCAATCTGAGTTCTGTGTATTCTATCAGGTGGGGTTCATGTGTATCATGGCTTTGTTTTTTAGAAAAGGTATTTGCAATGAATGAAACATTGATTGTACAAAATTCTATCTTTCCCTCTCGACCCTCATTTCTGTTCCAACTACTGAACCTTTTTCATTGTTCCCAACTTTTG
>NW_006399768.1:6648312-6649025 GCF_000299155.1 Elephantulus edwardii | reverse complement strand
CAAGATGTCACTCACAAAGGGCAACACAAGAGCAGCCGATACCCTGAAGTCAGATAGGCTCATGGAACTTTCTGTTCCCAACTTTTGCACTCCATTTACTAATTATTATTAATGAATCTTGGTTGCATGTTCAATCAATTTCTGACTGTAATATTGGTAGAAAAAATCTATTTCCTCCTTTTTGGATTTGGTTGTTGGTGCCAACAAAATAAGAACACACAAATTATTTTTCACAATTCAGCTACAGTATTAAAGAATACAGAAATCTACAACGTTCAGAATCAGAAGAACTGAAGAGCAAAAGAAGGTGATCAGCTATCAATGTTAATCACTCTGAAAGAAATCATAATAGAAAATCATGGGTAGAACAAAAGGCAAACGTAGTAAAAAACTCTAAATCACATAATGGCTACAAAAACTAGTCTGACAATGACTAATAGCACCTACAAAACTTTGGATCTCAGCCATACTTTGAGCCTGGAATTGAACTCACCCCTATTGTAAAATTCCCCAAATGGATAGATCTATTAGGTGAATAATGACACCAGAGATGTACTCATCTCTTAAAATCCTCAACCACACTGTACTATAAGGGCACCCAAACAGAAAACTTATTTGTGGGAAAGGAGAGGATTAAGAAATGAGAGAATCACAGAGATACTACACTGGGATGAGTAATGACTCAATATGAGGAATTTAATCAATACACACAC
>NW_006399768.1:6643316-6648165 GCF_000299155.1 Elephantulus edwardii | reverse complement strand
ATAAAAAAAATAAATGGTTGAATGGATTACCAATCTGCTTTGTAAGTTTTCATTCAAACTATAAAAAAAGTTTAAAATGAAAACTACCTTCTCTGTTCTAAAGTAATAAAATCAAGTCAAGTGTCTTGAAATTTTCAGTCTCCATTGGTAGAACAGTTAGGATACCTACAGGATACCCGCCCAACTGAAATAGAGTAAAAAAACTGAAATGTCTATTTAGCTAATTGAATTCATATTTAAATTCTAAAAAAAAAAAAAGGAATACCGGGTGCTGTAGGCTTAAAAAAAAAAATTCATATTTCAATTAAGTACAACATACACTTTCAATTAAGGAATAAACAATTATTATATTTTAATTTTGCTAGAAAGTATTCAGACTTTTTCTCTAATTGCGCAAGCTCTATAGGCATAGGCCATAAGAGCTGCACCACTAGCGAAAGGTTACTCTGCAGGAGAAAGACAATCTTCTCCTTTGTGATCTTCCACCTCAGAAAATTTGGTTCCATCCTTCACTTCCACAGGACATAACAGAAGGAAGACACAGATGATCAATAAAAAGAGAAAACATTCAAAACATGAACTTAAACTCAGATTATTTAGGCATTATCTTCTTGTTGTTATATGCCATTGAGTTGTCTATGACTCATAGTGACCCCATGTACAACAGCCCTAAGCACTGCTTTATCCTGTGCCAATCTTATTGTCTCTGACACACATACCCCCATTATCCACTCACTAAATCAGTTCATCTCATTGAGGGTCTTCCTCTCCTGAGCTTGCCCTCCATCCTCCCAAGCAACAATGTCAGTCTAAAGACTACAATGTGCCTGATACAGGCCATGGCCTTTGCAATCATTTATTATACATCAGAGAGCTGGAAAAGGGATGATAGAATGAGAATTGATGCCTTTGAGCTGTGGTGTTGGAGAAGAGTACTGAATATACTATGGACAGCTAAAAGAACAAACAGGTTCATCCTGGAAAGGGTGATACCAGGCTGCTCCTTGATGGCAAGGATTCTGATGCTTCATCTGACATACTTTGGGTATTTTGCAAGGAGGGACCAGTCTTGGAGTGGGACGTCATGCTTGGGAGGGTGGAGGGACAGCGCAGGAGGGGCATTATCTATCACCACATAAATTAAACACCTGTCTACAGAGGTACAAATTTACATGAGCCAATCATGTATTCTACTTCCATGGT
This sequence comes from Elephantulus edwardii, assembly GCF_000299155.1. Classification (NCBI taxonomy): domain Eukaryota; kingdom Metazoa; phylum Chordata; class Mammalia; order Macroscelidea; family Macroscelididae; genus Elephantulus; species Elephantulus edwardii. The sequence continues at coordinate 6,646,962 of NW_006399768.1, read as the reverse complement.
GAGCTCCTCATGAGTTCTAATCTATTACAAAGCTCAGATGCTATTAACAGCAAATGTAAATGACTGCTTAGCCTAACCTTCCTAAGAGCCACTGTTCTGTTTCCAAAGTGAGACAGAAGTAAGAACAGAAAATAAGATGAAAAAGTCAGTTCAGTTTCACTTATCTACCCTCCTTCAAGGCCACCAGAGAGGCTAGTGGTAAGAAACTGCACTGCAGTCCTAAAGATATGCGGTTCAAATACACCAGCTACTCCACAAGAGAAGGATGGACAATCTTCCCCCATGCAATTCCTCTCTGAAAACCCACTAGAAGTTCAACTATAAGTTGCTTCTCACTCAGCAATACACAATGACAAATGACAACCTCCTTCATATGACTTTAGGAATGTTTTTAGGGGGGGAAAAATTACAGATGCCATAGCAAAGTTTGTATATTGAATTAACTAGGCCAATCACACTTACGACAAGATATAGATCTTTTTTCCTTTACCTTTCCAGAAGTCACAAACCTTGAAGAAACATCAAGGCCAACAGATTCTGTAGATGTTTTCTCATTTCCCAAAGGCTCTGACTTACTACAAGTAGTTTTCTTTCTTTGTTGTAAGGGAGTCTAAAAAATATATTAATAAGAGTATTAAAAGTAATAGTTTGCGTGAAAGAAGGATACACATTGAATTCAACTATCATTTAAATGTTCATACACAAAACACATCTATCAAGTAAGAACTCAACATGGAAATTAAATGCATGGCTTTTGAAAACTAAGAAATTTTCTAAAATACATTATGTTTGAACTCTTAATTTAGAACTAGCACCTTCGAGTCAGAGAAATGTAGCAACAAGCGACTGGTGTTTAATGCCCTCAAGCTTTTCCAGTTTACTCAAGTCTGGGAATAACGTTACACATTAATTTTTTTGTAGGGTATTTTTACTTTTATAGATTAAAATAGTAGGCCACTCATCATAAATATTTAGTATTACAATACATCCATAAAATTACCTTTTCAAGGCTACTCAATTCCTTGTGCTTTTTCATTACACAATTCAAAATATCACAAATAATTTGTATTTTCCATTCTGCAAACCCACACTGGAGAAACTGCTTTTTTGTCAAAATTGGCTTATAATTAAATTGATCACGAAGAAGCTGTAAAAAGGGAACAGATTCTCGTAATTTTATAACAGATATAATAATATATGTAACTTCTTTCTTAAATCCAAAATTATAAACAATTATCATTGCTGTCGTCCTTAGGTACCATCAACTAGACTATAACTCAAAGCAACTCTATGACTAGATCAAATCTTTGCTCTCCCCGGAGTCACTGCCATGATCACAGACATGCTCAAGCTCATCATTATAGTCAGTGTGTCAATCCATCTTGCTGAGGGTTTTTGATGTTTGGAAAGGTGGAAAGTGAAGAGGACGCTCAACAAGATGGATCAATAGGTAGTGGCTGCTGCAATGGGCTTGATTATATCAGGGATGGTAAAGATGGCACAGGACAGGAAAGATTCATATCTGTTGTTCATAGGGTCACTATCAGTAGCAGTCAACTCAGCAATGCCTAATAACAACTATCTTTTCCAGCAACTAATGGTGTCACTCTGGAGACTAAGGTGCATCTGACACAGGCCATGGTCTTTGCTATCACTTGTTATGCATCAGAGTTGGACAATGACTAGGGAGGGTAGAAGGAGAATTGATGCCTTTGAGCTGCGGTGCTGGAGAAGAGTATTGAGGGTACCATGGACTGCTAAGAAAACAAAAAGATTCATCCTGGAAAGGGTTAAACCAGGCTGCTCCTTGGAGGCAAGGATTCTGTGGCTTCATCTGACATACTATGGACATGTTGTAAGGAGGGACAGGTCCTTGGAGAGGGACATCCTGCTTGGGAGGGTGGAGGGACAGCACAGAAGGGGAAGGCCCTCTATGAGGTGGATTGATTCAGTGACTGGGGTAATTGGGATGAGAGTGTCAGAGATAGTGAGATTGGCACAGGACAGAGCAGGGTTTAGGGCTGTTGTACATAGGGTCGCTATGAGTCACAAGCGACTCGACAGCAAATAACAATAACAACCTAGTCAATGCCATATTTGAGAAGAAAAGGATAAAGCTTTTAACTAGAATGTACTAAAGGGATTCTTGGAGACATTACGAGTCGGACCAGGAGAACTGCCAGTAGAAAAATAGGTAGCTAGGAATGTGCCTGATCCCTATTATACCTGGTGGTATAATGGTTAACGTGCTTTGCGACTAACTAAAAAGTCAGTGGTGCAAACCTACCAACTGCTCAAAAGAGAAAGACTAGGCAATCTGTTTATACAAAGACTTACAACCTTGGTAACTCTATGGGGAAGTTCTACTATGTCCTATTGAGTCATTATGAGTCTTAATCATCTGTGTTTTTTTTTTTCTTTTCAAAGATCTTCCAAAGAATAGAAGATTATTGAAAAGTATATAAAATATGCTCTAAAATCTACAAAAAAAAATGGAAGCTTATATAAGATAGAAACCTGTCAGAGAAGGAAAATAATGTGCTTTCCACTAAAATGAGTGATGAAAATGTTTTTGCTTTCTTGAAAGATGGAAACTTTTAAGACCTAAAAACCCAGGCACTTCCTCCATGTTCTAGCCATCTCAGGTCTCACTTAGGTTAATCATCAAAAAGTTCAAACATCTCCACAAGTACTAGAGAAACTCCTAACTCACTCGGAAATAAATACTGTATCAGTTACAAGAGAAAACTAGAATTCTATTTGGTTATAAATCATCCACAACGTAACATTTTAAAATAATTGGCTGACCTTTGCCTCTCAATTTCTCAATTGAGAATCAAAATGAGAAGACTAAATCTGTAGTTTTCAAAATAGATTCTGCAGAACCTTGGGATTTTTTTCAGAATGCCTGAGACTTCCATGTAGCAGGTTTCTGAGCATTAGAGACAAAGCAACTCTCTTATTTTAAAGATTAGATGTGAAAAATGGGTTTCATTTTTGTTTTAAGCTTAATACTTATATGACTAAGCATTAACAATAAAAATAGCATTCTTTTGTAGTCAAGTACGAGACTAATTGCATTCACTATACATATAAACAAGTACAAACAACACAGTAAACACATTTTAAGACATGGTCTCAGACCTCAATCTCAGTAAAAGTTTTAGTTACTTCTTATAATTAACTCATTACCAACTTAATCAGTAAAATCACATTTCTTTCTCATTTCAACTGCTGTATCAAACTTTACCAATTTACTAAAATTTTATTTTTAAAAAGGGAACAAGTATTATCCAATTGCAAATATTTATCAGTTGCCATATTTAAAAGGTATAAACATTTCCAAACTTGAAGTGCATGCTGATTTCAAGAGATTACATTTACTGAGAGAAACATGAAAAAATTGCTGGTTTTGTGTGAGATATATATATATATATATATTTCATTTCCCTCAATGACTCATTTCTAAAATAATTATTTTTCTAAACATCAAAATACCTTATAAACAGCATCTATAAAGCGCAAGTCATTCTTTGCTATAAGCTCTACATTGGAGTCTATCAGAAGTTCTGCTATATAAGGTGAATATGAAGTAAGAGAATAGCTGATGATTGGCAAAGATGCTGCTGGGTCTCCTTTTATCAAA
>NW_006399768.1:6640657-6642306 GCF_000299155.1 Elephantulus edwardii | reverse complement strand
CTCTTATTGATTGTGCTTGGCTGTACATGTACATATCCTTCAAGATGTATCATGGGGGTGTTGCAACCTAGAAGACACAAATTTGACTAACAAGTTATAATTAAACAGATCCTTGACAGCAGACTTGCCCAGTGCAAATACATCGTTGACTGCTGCTTCCATGGGTGTTCATTATGGATCCAAGTAAAATGAAATCACTGACATCTTTAATCTTTTCTCCATTTATCATGATGTTGATTATTAGCCTAGTTGTGGTAAATATTTTGTTTTATGTAGAAATGTATATGTATATTGCTAAATTCTTATTTTCTCAGTAAATGCCACTTGTGTGGAAAATAAGAAAACACTGCAAGACAGAGTTAAGTAACAGATCTTAAGTACAGTAGGTGTCCTTCTGAGAAAGACAAGTATGGATCAGAAAATTGAGATGGCTTGATAATTAACAAATCATTCCTTTTTTAATTTTCTTAAATATTTTTTATTATTGATTTTAATAGACATTTACTGAGGTTTTGGATTTCCATTCATTCATTGCCGCACTTTTCTCCCTGCCCACCCCTCCCCATGATAATCAACAAATCATTTCTAAAGAATGAATTGTGCTCAGTTAAGTTGCAAAGAGTGAGTTAACTTTCTAGAGGGATCAACATAAGCAGAGGTACAAGTTTAAAAGACATCTAATGTGAGTAGAAGACAGAAACCTGGCCTGCCTGTTACTGTGTTCGATGCCATCTGGTCATACAGCAATCCTACACACTTTCTTCTGTGCAGAGCAGCTGTTGGATTCAAACCGTATGTTTTTGGATTGGCAAGTCAACTCTTTACGACCAAGCTACCAGAGCTTCCTTGAGTCCTATTAACAGGTCTTTCTTTTAAATGTATGACATTGTCTAATCCCTGACAGTGTTGTACATTGGCATAGATCTGAAACTTTTCTTTTTTATATGAATGTGAAGCCATTCCTTTTCAATTTTTCCTTCCAGACACAGTAGAGATCATCATGAATGTCAATGAAAACTGCCAATATCAGTTAATTTCAACTGACTAACAACTCACATATATATTTTCATGTGTTTCATTTCATTTTGATGACTTCAAATTTTCAGATTTATATTTCATATACTTCATGTTCTAATTATTAATATGGCTGCATCTATTTTTCCCCCATTTTGAATAAGACAGTATTAGCAAATGAAGGTCACAAGAGCTTTATTCAATTGGTGTCTTCACAGTATACTCTACTTTGAAGAGGCAGTTATTTCCCAGTTGTATTTTGAGTGCTATCCAAGCTGAAGGACTCATCAAAACTATACCAGGCAACAATTTGCTACTATTCAAGAGATTTTTATTGGCCTCTTTTAGAAGTAGATCATCAGGAAGTTTAGCATGGAAATTGTGCTGAAATTGTTAATATTGTTTGGCCCTGCTAGCACCCCTTCCAAGCTGAGCCACCTCAACCCTCTCTAGATTTGACACGGTCATAGTCATTCTGCCACGTAATAATAATCAATACTTTTCAAGCACAGTACAGGTCGCCACATACACAAAAGATCTACTGACTATAATAGTCCCAAGAATATATATATGTTGTTGTTATATGCCATCGAGTCACCTGCAACTCATAGAGACCTTATGTACAACAGCCCTAA
>NW_006399768.1:6624875-6640105 GCF_000299155.1 Elephantulus edwardii | reverse complement strand
ATCATGATGCTGCAAATCAGCCCAGTGGTGAGAATCTTTGTTTCTTGATATTGGGCTTAAAAATGTGAGTGTGTGTGTGTGTGTGTGTGTGTGTGTATAAAATTTAAAATTTGTACTTCACAAAAAAGAAAAAGTCACAGAAGCAGGCTGATAAGAAATGACTATAAACTCTGCTCCGTACATGGGCATATTTTAAAATTAAGAACTATTATCTAACTGACATCTAACTGAATGTGAGAAAGCAGTAGTAGAATATTTATCTAATGAAATCCACTATCTTTCTATGAAGTTGAAAGTTGTACAGAATCCACACCCAACATAATGTGAAATTTTCATTAATTCACAGTGATGAGGTCCGAGAATTTCTGGCTTTCTAAATAAATTCTTTAATCTTTTCAAGATAAATTTGAATAGTACGCAGATAAATCAGTATCTTCCTAGATACTACCTCCCATGTCTAATATTATTTCAAATCATTACCAAAAAGGAGTTTAAAAATACAATAGCTTACCCTACACAATTCACTTCCTTAGGATAATTCAGTGAGCGAAGTACTTGTTCCAGGTTCCGTAAGCTTCTTTTTAAGTCACCTGTTGCCATTATTAATATCAGAATCACCTCCAGCTCTTGAAGTTGAGTATTTTACCTAAAAATAAAAATACATGAATAATGATTTTTAAGTTATTGTTTTTCAACTTCTCTATTCTATTTACATCTCTATAGGCACTCATCATGGTTATTTCATATTAGCCATTTATGTCCAATTTATGTTCCATACTGGTCTAGTACTGGTTTCTTTTTTTTTTTTTTTTTGTTCTACTATGTATGCCGTGGGATGACAAAGCAAAATATTACAATGAAATGTGCAAGGAGTTGGACTCAGAAAATCAAAAGGGTCGAACTCGCTCAGCATATCTTAAGCTCAAGGAACTGAAGAACAAATTCAAACCTCAAGTTGCTATAATCAAGGATGCTTTCGGCAGAATGTTAAATGTTAAAAGAAGATGGAAAGAATATACTGAGTCACTGTATCGAAAGGAATTGGAAGACACAGAAGAATTTCAAGAAACAACATGAGCAAGAGCCTATGGTGATGAAAGAAGAAGTTCAGGCTGCTTTGAAGGACATGGCAAAAAATAAGGCTCCAGGAATAGATGGTATACCAATTGACATATTTCAGTTAACAGATGCTGCCCTGGATGTGCTCACCAAGTTGTGCCAAGAAATCTGGAGAACGACCACTTGGCCAACTGACTGGAAGAGATCGATATTTGTTCCTATCCCAAAGAAAGGTGAACCAACAGAATGTGGAAACTACAGAACAATCTCACTGATTTCACATGCAAGCAAGATTTTACTGAAGATTATCCAAAAACGACTGGAACAGCACATCAACAGAGAACTACCAGAAGTCCAGGCTGGGTTTAGAAAGGGTCGTGGTACTAGAGATATTGTAGCTGATGTTAGATGGATCTTGACTGAAAGTAGGGAATACCAGAGGAATATCTATCTGTGTTTCATTGACTATGCAAAGGCATTTGACTGTGTAGATCATAACAAACTATGGCTGACTCTGAGAAGAATGGGAATCCCAGAACACTTCATTGTTCTAATGTGAAACTTAAACTTGGACCAGGAGGCAGTCGTCAGAACAGAGCAAGGGAATACTGAATGGTTCAAAATTGGGAAGGGCATACGCCAGGGATGCATCCTATCTCCATACCCTTTCAACCTATATGCAGAACAGATTATCCGGGAGGCTGGGCTCTATGAGGAGAAATGTGGGGTCAAGATTGGTGGACAATCTATCAACAACCTGCGTTATGTGGATGACACAACCCTGCTTGCTGAAACTGAAGAGGACCTGAAGCGCCTGCTGCAGAGTGTCAAGGACTGCAGCCTACAATATGGATTGAGGCTCAATGTCAAGAAGACAAAGATTCTCACCACTGGACCAATTGGCAGCATCACGATGGATGGTGAAGAGATTGAGATTGTACACAGCTTTAGTTTGCTTGGCTCCATAGTCAACAGTCTTGGCACCAGCAGTTAGGAAATTAAAAGGCGCATTGCCATGGGAAAGTCTGCTGTTAGGGACCTCTCCAAAGTACTGAAGAGCAATAGTGTCTCTTTGGAGACTAAGGTGCGTCTGATACAGGCCATGGTCTTCGCAATCACTTGTTATACATCAGAGAGTTGGACAATGACCAAGGAGAATTGATGCCTTTGAGCTGTGGTGCTGGAGAAGAGTATTGAGAATACCATGGACTGCTAGGAAAACAAACAGATTTGTCCTGCAAAGGGTTAAACTGGGTGGCTCCTTGGAGGCAAGGATTCTGAGGCTCCATCTAACATACTTTGGACATGTTGTGAGGAGAGACTGGTCCTTAGAGAGGGACATGATGCTTGGGAGGGTGGAGGGACAGCACAGGAGAGGAAGGCCCTCTATGAGGTGGATTGATTCAGTGACTGGGAGAATTGGGATGGGAGTGTCAGAGACAGTGCGATTGGCACAGGACAGAGCGGAGTTTAGGGCTGTTGTACATAGGGTCGCTATGAGTCGCAAGCGACTCGACGGCACATAACAACAACAACAACAATATGTATGCCTCAATATAAGGTCATTTTTTTTCCCAAGGTGTTTTTCTTTATAATCATGTTCTTACAAGTTCCTTGTATCATTCAATAGTCTGTCAAAACTTCATCTTAAACAGAAGTGTATCACAAACACAACAACTTGATATGTCTGTGGAATAAATAAATAACTAAATCCTAATCCCCTATATGACATTTACAAAATTAATTCCATGCTCATAAGATCTAAATATGAATAGTAAAACAAGGGAGTGAAAATGATAATGACAATATATATAACCAATAAACGACAGGTCTGGAATATGTAATGAATCTCCTATAAAATAATAAGAAAAAAGAAAGATAATGCAATAGAAAAACAGGCAAGACATTATTAGGTACATATCCTAAAAAAGAAAGAGCTGTAGAATGAACAAATGTACATACATATATGGTCACTGCAGCATTATTTATAATAGTCAAGAAATGGAAACAACCCAAATGTCCATCAATGAGAAAATGGATAAAAAAGTATGGTACATTCACATAATGGAGCACTAAACAACACTAAAAAAACAATAAAGAATTCACAAAACACTACTATACCATGGATGAATCTGGAGGATACTATGAAGAGTGAAGTAAGGCCATCACAAAAAAGACAAATATAAAACTATGCCTAGACAAACAGAACTACTGTATAAACAGAGCAAGGATACACTCCATGGTTTAAAAATAAGAAAGCTATTTGTCAGGGTTATATTCTTTCTCCATACTTCTTCAATCTATACACTAAGCATTTTCTGCAAGAAGCTGGATTCTATGAAGAAGGCTGTGAAAGAAACAGCAGAATTCAAGAAAGCCTCATCAACAACTTACTCTATGTAGATGACACAACCTTGCTTGCTGAAAGTTAAGGAGGACTTGAAGCACTTGCTATAGAAGATCAAAGAATACAGCCTTCAATATGGATTGCATCTCAACATTAAGAAAACAAAAACTCTCATCACTGGACTGACAAGGTCTATCATCATAGATAGAGAAAAGACTGAAACTGTCAGCAACTTTATTTTACTTGGATCCACAATAAACACCTTTGGTAAACTAGGAAAGTGTTTCAGGGACTCCTCCAAATTCTTGAGGAGTGATGATGTCAGTTTGAGGTCTAAGGTTTGCCTGATTCAGGCCATGGTCTTTTCAATCACCTGCTATGCCTCTGAGAACTAGAGAATGAATAAGGATGACAGAAGAAGAATTGATGAATAGTCCATGGACTGCCAAAAGAACAAACAGACTCTTCTTGGAGAAGGGGCAGCCAGAGTGCTCATTGGAGACAAAGATGATGACGTTTCTTTGAAGTATGTTGTTAGGAGAGGCTACTCCTTAGATAAAGACATCTTGCTGAGAAAGATGGAAGGTCAGCCAAAAAGAGGAAGACCTTCAATCATACGGACTGACATAGTAACTACAACAGTGGGTTCAAGTATGGCATAGATTGTGAGGATAAGACAAGGTTCAGGCGTATTGTTCACAGGGTCACTATGAGTCATACTTGACAGCACCTAACAAAAACATCATAAAAAGTCAGAAAAGCTTTGCACACAGAATACTTTTTCGATAGAAATGAGGAATGGGAAGGGTGAGGAAAGCATAAATCAGTAAATAGATAAGACATACTTAAGATTGGTGAAGGGAAGGTAATACACAATAAGAGAATGATCAGTACAATATCACTAAAGAAAGGCAGACACAGAAAAGTATAGAAGGATTAATGGAAATTAGAATTAAAGGGCAGAAGTGGGGAAAATGTGATTATATTATTGTTACTGAAATTAATGTTACAAACAAAACATGTATGAATGGTAAAAGAAAAATAAGGTTGCTTTTAAATTTTCACTCAAAATAGAATAACCTAAAGAAACATAAGGGCAAAAGAACTGAGTAAGAACTTTACAAAAGAAGATATAAGTTAAAAAAAAATCTCACTGCCCATTTCTCTTCAGGAAGCCAATCACTGGCCGAAATAGATTAAAACCAGGATAGGAGACATCTTTGGGTTTGCACTGTCCCTATAGACTGTGCCAACAGAATTCTCTCCATTAGTCATTAGGAAACTACAAAGAAAATGAAAAATTTAAGGTGATAGGGCATTTGAGACTTACTCAATGTTGTGAAAAGGGTAAACTGCTATCATCACTTTAGGAACTCAATGCATTATCTACTAAAGGTGACATGCATGAGGCCCATGAAAAAGAATACAACACCTAAAAATACACATTACCAATTATGTCCCCAGAAATATGTTAAAAACTGTTAATGTAATCTCATTTGTGAATGGCTTTCCTTGTTATGTAATAAGACAGTATAAGTGTAGAGGGTGTATTACATCAGTCTCTTTTAAGATACAAAAAAGGTCAAGCAGGTGAGTAAGCAGATACGGGGAAGGCAGATACTATGCCACATGAACATCATCAAAGAGCAAAGGAAGAGAAGCTGAAAAGAGAACATCTCACAAAGGAGACATAAAGATAAAGCTTTCCACTAGAGAAAGTACCCTGAATGCAGAATTCTAGCCTCCTGAACTGGAAAAATAATATTTAAAAAAACCAAAAAGAAACAGTTCTAGTGACTGTGATCTTGCTTATGATGACTGAGGTGTTAAATATCACTCGCATATTGTAACTACAGCCATCTAAAGTTCAACTATCAGTCTCTCCCTGTCAAGAAGGAAGAAAAGCAAAAGTGTACTGAAAGACTTAGGCCAAAAGACTAATATACTATGTGAACTTCAGCTTCAACAAACCTGAGACCAAAAGAACTAGATGGCAACACTTAAAGTTTGCAACCTATCAACAGCTTTTAAAAAGATGAGGAAATGAAATTAACATAGGCAGACAAACAGAAACTGCCTCATATACCAAAACCAACTTCTCATAATGTACAAGAAGCAACAGGCAGCTTCAAACATTATTAAAAACAAAGCAAGCCTTCTTCTACAAAAGCAGATCCAATCACAGACTCAATGAATATCCCAGAGACAGGTAAGCAGAAGAAATATGTTGACATCAAGTTAGGTGAACTGGTACTAAAAGTTAAGAAATGATGGAAGAAAGAGATGAAACCATAAAGTGGTGCAAGAATTAAAAAAAAATCATCAAAAGATAAGAGCATACAATCAACAGACTAAAACAACAGGAATCACTGAAAATATAATCCAGAGTATCAAGACAAATATTTCAGAAATTTTCAATATGTTGAAAGAACAAAAAAGCAGAACAGAAGAGGTAGAACAGAGAATTGGCAAGCTAGAAGAAAAGAACTTCAATGGGAATTTACTACAAGAAAAAAAAGAGGGAAGACAAAAGGAAAATGAAGAAAACATTAGGATCATGTGGAATAATTCAAACAGAAAACATATGTGTGACTGGAATTCCAGAACGGGGGTGTGTGTGTGTGTGTGTGTGTGTGTGTGTGTGTGTGTTATGAATGGGAGGGTATGTGTATAGGGGAAGCAATGAGAAAAATTAGACAAGGACAGAATCCTAAAAACAACAAAAGAAAAAAAAAGAGTCACTTACAAAGGGGAATCAATTAGATTAAGCTCTGCCTTCATAGTAGAAAATGGGGGGAGGGGACCTGCAACAAGTCAATAGGATGGCATACACAGAAGGCTTAAAGAAAAGAATTGCCAGCTGAGGATCCTGTACCCAGAAAAGCTGTCCATCAAATATGAAGGAGAAATTAGGTCATTGTAGAATAGCAAGAAATTAAGAATTTGTGAAAACAAGACCAATTCTAGAAAAAGATAGTAAGAGAAGTCCCTCACACAGAGACAGCAAAGGAATGTGGATAGAACAAAAAGTACCAACAACAATAGAAAAAGAGGCACAGTAAAATGGCAAAGATGAAACCTGGCCTGTCAATAATAGCAATTAATGTGAATGACTTAAACACAACTATTAAGGAAAAAAGAGTAGCAGAACAGCTTTTTTTTAAAAACAAAACAAAACAACACAAGCCCATCAATATGTTGCTTAAAAGAGATACATCTAAGAAACAAGAGGGAAGAGAGACTAAAATACCAAGGGTGGAAAAAAATAGATCAAGCAAACAGCATTCACAAAAAAGCAAAAATTGCAATAATACTAACCTTTGATAAAATAGACATCAGGAACAAAACTACCTTAAAAGATAGGGAAGGACACTTTATAATGATTAAAACCACCATAAAAGAAAGAGTGGCACAATAAAGCAAGGAGATATACCACCAAATGAAAGATGCTCAAAATATATAAAATAACAAATAGATTTGAAAAAATAATACTACAATAATAGTGGGGGACTTTAATACTATTCTCACCAATAGCTAGGTCAACTTAAAAAACTCAACAAGGATACATAAGACCCTATACTATTAGCCAACTCGACCTCACACAAATATTCAGGGAACTTCACCCAACTAAAAGTCAACTGGTCGTCTTCTTAAGTGTACAGTTCTGCAGAAATATCGTATTATTAGGATACAGCAATAGCCTCTACAAACTAAAAAAAAATCTAAATAATACCCAGTATTTTCTCAGACTAAAATGCCATAAAAGTAGAAATTGACAAGAGGATAAAAAAGTATCTCCCATAGAAGCTACAACCTGCTAGTACACTTGTGGGTAATAGAAGAAATAAAATTGAAATAAAAAAGTTCTTCAAAGTGAATGAAAGTAAAAAAGCAACAAACAAAACCTATGAAATACAGCTAATGCAGTCCTCAAGCAGTTCACAGCAATAGGCAAACACATAAAAGGAACAAAACAAATTACTTAACTCTACACCTCCAGCAAATAGCAAACAAACAAGCTAATCCTACAAGTTGAAGAAGAAAGGAAATTATATAAGGATAAAGGCTGACATCAATAGGATGTTGCAGTTTTTATGTGCCATCTTCTGAGATTCATGGTGACCCTATGTACAACAGCCCTAAATCCTGCTCTATCCGGTGCCAATCTCACTGTATCTAACACACCTACTCCCATTAGCCCAGTCACTGAACCAATCTATCTCATAGAGGGTCTTCCTCCTGCATTGTCCCTCTACCTTCCCAAGCATGACATCCCTCTCCATGGACTGGACCCTCCTTGCAACATGTCCAAAGTGTGTCAGACAAAGCTTCAGAATCTTTGTCTCCAAGGAGCAGCCTGGTTTCACCCTCTCTAGGTTAAACTTGTTTGTTCTCTTAGTAGTCCATGGTATATTCAACACTCTAACACCACATTCAAAGGCATCCATTTTCCTTCTATCATCCCTAGTTATTGCCCAGCTTTCCAATGCATAGCAAGTGATTACAAAGACCATGGCATGTATCAGGTGCACCTTAGTCTCCAGACTGACATTGTTGCTCTACAGTACATTGGCAAGGTCTCTGACAGCAGACTTTCCCAATGCAGTATGTCTTTTAATTTCCTGGCTGCTGGTGCCAAGAGTACTGATTGTGGAGCCAAGAAAACTAAAGCTGTTAACAATCTCAATCTCTTCACAATCTATCATGATGCTGCCAATCAATCCAGTGGTGAGAATCTTTGTTTTCTTGATACTGAGTTTTAATCTATATTAAAAGATGCATTCTGTGACCTTCTGAAGCAAGCTCTTCAGGTCCTCCTCAGTTTCAGCAAGCAGGGTTGTGTCATCTGCATAATTTAGATTACTGATTAGTCTTCCTCCAATCCTGATGCCACATTTTTCCTCATAGAGCCCGGACTCCCAGATGATCTGCTTTGCATATAGATTGAAAAGGTATGGATGTAGGACACATCCCTGGTATACACCCTTCCCAATTTTGAACCATGCAGTGCTTCCTTGTTTTCTTCTGATCAAGATGGATGTCAGAAGAGACTGAATATTGCACCAGAGCACAGAGAATCCAAAGCAAAGGGAAGAAAACAAAATATTAAGGAGCTGAACAGAAAATTTCAAAGTGCAGCGAGAGAAGACAAAGTAAATGTGCAAAGAGATGGAGTCAGAAAATCAAAGGGGTCGAACTTGCTCGGACTTTCTTAAGCTGAAGGGACTGAACAACAAATTCAGGCTTTGAGTTGCAATACGTAAGGATGCTTTGGGCAGAATATTAAATTACCACACAAGTATTGAAAGAAGATGGAAAGAGTATACAGAATCATTGTAACAAAAGGAATGGGCGGACACAGAAGAATTTCATGAAACAACATATGAGCAAGAGCCTGTCAAGTTTAAGCTGCTCTGAAAAAATTGGCAAAAAACAAGGTCCCAAGAATTGACAGTATATCAATTTATATATTTCAACAAACAGATGCTGCCGTAGATGTGATCAACAAGTTGTGCCAAGAAATCTGGAAAACAATCACCTGGCCAACTGGTGATCTGGCATAGTGTGGAAATAATCAAAAAAGATCATTAATATCACATGCAGGAAAGATTCTGCTGAAGATTATCCAAAAACAACTGGAGCAACATGTCAACAAAGAATTGCCAGAAGTGCAGGTTGGGTTTCGAAGAGGTTGTGGTACTTGAGATAGTGTAGCTAATGTTAGTGGATGTTGGCTGAAAGCAGGGAGTACCAGAAGAATGTCTATCTGTGTTTCATTGACTATGCAAAGGCTGACTGTGTGGACCACAACAAACTTTGGCTAACTCTGAGAAGAATGGGAATCCCAGAACACTTGGTCAAAAGGATAGAAAATAGTAAAACACTTGTAACTGTCAACAGGACCAGGAATTGGTTCTTCAAAAGGGTCAGTAAAACAGACAAAACTTTGGCAAACTTAACACCTTGCCACACACTTTTAAACTGATGACCATGCTTAGAAACACATTTTTTTTCAATGTATTACCGTCATTTACAGCAATGTGTTAATAAAATAAAAGACATAAATAACCCAAACAAATGAAAGAAGCAACATCTGAGGAGAATCAGCTGAAACTAAATTTATAATAATGGAATATTATGAAAAGCTAAACTCCTAGTAAAAGCTTTAGATATAATTATAACAAATGTAAGCCTTCAGTCGCAATATTGAAAGAAGCAATCTATTGAATGACTCAGAAAGTATCAAAAGAAGATGGAGGGAATACACAGTGTCACTGTACTGGAAAGAATTGATTGATACTGAAGAATTTCAGGAAGTAACAAATGAACAAGAACCAATGGTAATGAAAGAAGTGGAAGCTGCATTGAAGGCATTGCAAACAATAAGGCCCCAGGAATCAATGGGATACCAATTGACTTCTTTCAGTTAACATATGCAGCTTTGGATGCATGCTCCAGTCTATGCCAGGAAATCTGGAGGATGGCTGTCTGGCCAAAGGACTGGAAGAGGTCCATATTTGTTTCTATTCCCAAGAAGGGCAATCCAACTGAATGTGGAAATTAATCACACGCAAACACAATACTGCTGAAGATCATTTAAAAACAGCTGGGATAGTACATAGATATGGAATTCCCAGAAATTCAAGAGGGATTTAGAAGAGGCCATGGCACCAGGTCTATCATTGCTGAAAGTAAGAAATACCAAAAGAATGTCTATTTATGCTTTACTGACTATTCAAAGGCATTTGACTGTGGATCATGACAAGTTGTAGCTGACACTGAGAACATGGGTATCCCAGATCACTTAATTGTGCTCATGAGGATGCTATACCTGGATCAGGAGGCTGTTGTGCAAACGGAGCAGAGGAGCACTGCATGGTTTGGAATTGGGAAGGGAGTGTGTCATGGTTGTATTCTCTCTCCATACCTGTTCAATCTATATGCTGTGAAAATTATCCAAGAAACTGGATCAAGAGGAATGTGACATCAGGAATGGCAGAGACTTATCAATAACCTGCATTACACAGATGATACAACCTTACTTGCTGAAAGTGGGGAGGACTTGAAACAGTTGTTGCAGATGATCAACGAATGTAGCCTTCAGTATGGACTGAACCTCAATATCAAGAAAACAAATATTCTTACCACTGGAACAATAGTGTTATGATGGATGGAGATGAAACTGAAACTGTCAAAAGCTTCATCTTGCTTGGATCCACAATTAACACCCTTAGTACAAGCAGTCAGGAAATGAGATGCATTGGGATAATCTGAAGTTAGGGACCTTTCAAAATAATTGAGGAGTAGTGATGTTCAGTTTGAGGATTAATGTGCATCTAATTCAGGCCATAGTCTTTCTGATTACTAGGTATGCATTCAGGACTTGGACAATGAATAAGAATGGCAGAAAAAGAAATGACACCTTTGAGCTGTGGTGTTGGAGAAGAGTACTGAACATGCCATGGACAGTCAAGAGAACAAACAGATATGTTTTGGTTATGGTGCAGCTGGAGTGTTTTTGGAAGGTAAGAATGATAAGGCTTCGCCTCATATATTTTGGACATACTGCTTGG
Organism: Elephantulus edwardii; assembly: GCF_000299155.1. NCBI lineage: Eukaryota > Metazoa > Chordata > Mammalia > Macroscelidea > Macroscelididae > Elephantulus > Elephantulus edwardii. The sequence goes on along the minus strand of NW_006399768.1, from coordinate 6,629,125 downwards.
AGAGGAATATGTTGGAAAGCATGGAGGATCATTGAAAGAGGAAGACCCTCAACCAGATAGGCTGACACTGCTACAATGAGCTCTTGTGTACCAGGAAGTGTGAGGATGGTGCAGGACACGACTGGGTGCAGATCTTTTGTTAATAGAGTCATTATGAGTCATACTCAACTCAAGGGTACCTAAAAACAACAACAACACTCCAACTATGCATAAGGATGATAGAAGATTGATGTCTTTGAGCTGTGGTATACTGAACAGAATTCTATGGACTGCCAAAAGAAAAAAAATGTCTTGAAGAAGGTGCAGCTAGAGTGCTCATTGGAGGCAAGTGATAAATCAAATTTATTCTTCAAAGAGATAGAAGAGGCAATTTCCAGTGTAATTTGGACAGAAAAAGAGACCCCAAATAAGCAAAGCTCTACTGAAAAATAAAGATTAAGTGGGAAACATCACACTCTCTCATCTCGAAAACTACCACACAGCTATAGTAACAAAAGCAGCATGGGTATAGGTACAAAGACAGACACAGGGAACAAGGGTACAGATAAAAGAACCAAGTAATTAATCCATCAATCTATGGTCAATTAGTATTTGACAAGGAAACAAAACCTATCAAATGGGGAAATGCCAACCTCTTCAAAAACAGTGCAGGCAAAATTGGAGACATTGGTACTCTCACACAGCACTGGTGGGATGTAAAATTGTGCAACTACTCTGCAAGGCAGTTTGAAGTTTCCACAAAAAGCTGAATACAGAAATTCTATGTTGTTGTTATGTGCCATCAAGTCTCCTGTAACTCATAATGATCATATATACATTAGCTCTGAAAGATGCATAATGCTGAGGCAATTTCATAGTTTCCAAGAGACTTAATCCTATTTCTTCAGTCATTGAATCAATCAATCTCATCCTGGGTCTTCTGCGCTATTCCTCCACCTTTCCATGTATGATGGCCCTCTCCAAGGACTGGTCCCTCTTGGCCACATGTCCAGAGTATGTGAGATGGAGCCTCAAAATATTGGCCTCCAGGAAACAGAAGTTTCACCCCCTCCAGGACAAACCTGCTTGTTCTTCTAGCAGCCCACAGTATGTTCAAGATTCTTCTCCAGCATCAAAACTCAAAGGCATCAATTTGCCTTCTGTCATCTTAGTTATCATCCAGCTCTCAGATGTATAGCAAGTAACTGTGAAGAACATGGTCTGGATCAGGGACACCTTAGTCTCTAGACTGACATCATTGCTCTTAAGTATTCTACAGAGGTCCTTGACAGCAGACTTTCCCAATGCAATTCATCTTTTGATTTCCTTACTGCTGGTGCCAAGAGTGTTAACTGTGGAACCAAGCAAGCTAAAGGTATTAACAATCTCAATTTTTTCCCCGTCCATCATGCAGCTCCCAACTGGCCCAGTGGTGAGAATCTTTGTTTTCTTGATGTTGAGCTTCAAACCATATTGAAGACTACAGTCCTTGACCTTCTGTAGCAAACGCCTCATGTGCTCTTTAATTTAAGGAAGCAGAAGTGTGGCATCTACATAAAGATTGCTTATGAATATTCTCTAATCCTAATGCCACATTCCTCTTCATAAAGTCCAGCCTCCTGAATGATCTGCTCTGCATATAAATTGAAAAAGTATGGAGATAAAATGCATGCCACACACCTTTCCGAATCCTGAACCACACAGTGTTTCCTGTTCTGACTACTGCTTCATGGTCCAATGGAACCCCCATTCTTTTCAAGGATACCCATGGTTTGTTGTGATCCACACAGTCAAATGCCTCAGCTATTCCATTGCTAGGAACAGATACGGAAGGAAATCAGAACTGTAAGACAATCCAAGATATGTACACCTATGTTTCCTACCAACATTATTCATAGTAGCAAGAAAACGGAAATAGTCAAAATGCCCATTAAAAAACAAATAGATTGAGGAACTGTGGTACATTCGCACAATGGAACACTATGCAGCACTAAGAAACAATGATTTCATAAAATACTGCATGGCTTGGAGAGTCTAGAGAGCATTATGCTGAGTGAAAGAACTTAGTCTCATCAAGATAAATACTACATATGACCACTATTTTTGGCCGGCTCCTCCCAGCTCTTGGGAAGCTCTCCTTGCCAGAAGGCAGGTGCGTGGTGGTGGGAGTGCAGGAATCGTGGCAAGCTTTTGTTGTCGACTGCTTTTCCGGGAATGTGTTTGATGTGCAGGTTTGCTCTGTCCCTGGAGTGAGGCTAGCCAGCCTGGGCCTAGGGTTTGAACCAGGAGGCGGCCTTAAGCCCAAAGGTTCAAATTGTCTTCCCTGTCAAACATTCTTCTAGGTGGTATAGCACTGGTCTGTGCGTTGCTGTACAGAGGTAACTCGTGGTTGCTGTGATGCTGAAGCCTGTGACAGTGATGTGCCAATCGTGGTAATGGGCACCCATGGTGGACAGTGTTGGCTGGAGCTTCCCGACTAAATCAAGCCTGGAAGCAGAAGCAGCATCCACTTCCAAAATGGCTTGCCTCCAGAAACTCTATATGAACAGTGCTCAGGCTGTTCGTTCATAGGGTCGCTATGAGTCGTCTACGACTCGACGGCATTAAACAACAAACAACAACATGACCACTATTGTGAAAACAGAAGAATAACTGAGCAAGATATTTATAAAAGTTCAAAAGAGGAAGAGGAACGGGAGAAGAGAGGATAAAAGAGGGAGGTGGGGAAATCACCAGGATAGCAGAGTTTAGGGGGCACATAGAAGGAATGAAGGAAAAGGAAAAATTCAGTGGGGACTAGAAAGGATATGGTAATAATAGGCATGTTGCTGCTGCTGTTATTGTTATGTGCCGTTGAATCATCTGCAACTCATAGTGATCCTATATGCAATAGCCACGAAACTGGCTCTATCCTGTGCCAACCTTATTGTCTCTGACACATATACCCTCATCACCCCAGTCACTGAATCAGTCCATCTCGTAGAAGATCTTCCTCTCTTGTGCTGTCCCTCCACGCTTCTAAGCATGACAACCCTCTTCAAGGACTGGTCCCCTCCTTGCAACATGTCCAAAATATGTCAAACAGAACTTCGGAATTCTTGCTTCCAAGAAGCTTCCTGGTTTCACCCTCTCCAGGACAAACTTGTTTGTTCTCCTGGCAGTCCACAGTATATTCAAGGTTCTTCTCCAGCACCACAGTTCAAAGGCATCAATTCTCCTTCTATCATCCCAAGTCATTGTCCAGCTTTCTGATGTTTATAATGATACATAATACAGTGTATATAATGATTGTGTAAAATATAATGCACATGAAGGAAGCACAATGTCAATTAAAGATTATAAAGTACAATATACATCAAACATAATGTATATGAATGATTATATGTAAACTAATAAAAATACACAAAAAAGTAAAAAATAAAAATAGAAAAACAAAACAAGCCAGATTTACTGGTCTAAAACAGAGCAGTGGAACTCCCAAGACTACGGCTTTTAACCACATGTGGAACCTGAATAAAACCTACTGCTGTGGCTTAATTTTAGCCAAACAAGATTTAAATCCGTAAGGTAAACAATAATGTTGAAGAGGCATGCAGTCCTCAGAATAATCAACCACATAAGGTCAGAAGGGCAGAATTAGCTCAAATTCTCTAGATACATTTTCTAGATAAAGCCTCAAAGGCAGGAAGGGATAATACAGAAACAATAATGGAAATGAGAATTACAGGGAGAAAGTAGGGAAAATGTGATTACATTGTGGGTATTGTAGCTCATGTCATAAAACAAAATGTCCATAAGTGGTTTGATGAAAAACCAATCAGCTTTGTACACTTTCATTTTAATCACAATAAAAATAGCTAAAAAAAAAAAATAACAAAACAAGGTCAAGCTGAAGCTGAGGAAAATTAAATCAAATCCACAGGAACCAAAATATGACCTTGAGTCTATCCCACCTGAATTTCAGAACCATCTCAGGAACAGTTTAGAGGCCTTGAACACTAATAAGCAAAAACCAGATGAATTGTGGAAGGATATCAAGGGTATCATCCAGGAGGAGTGCAGTCATTGCAAAGACAGAAGAGGAAGAAAAGACCAAAATGGATGTCAGAAGATACTCTGAATATTGCACTAGAGCGCAGAGAAGCCAAAGCAGAAGGGAGAATTCAAGATACTAAAGAGCTGAGAAGATTTAAAAGGCAGCAGGGATGACAAAGTAAAATATTACAATGAAATGGGCAAGGAGTTGCCGTCAGAAAATCAAAAGAGCTGAA